>NW_005871160.1:137546-186615 GCF_000147115.1 Myotis lucifugus
ATTAAAATGAGCAGATGACCTCTCTGTGTGCTGGCCCAGAGCAGCCTAGCCCAAGTGGAGTTGTTAAATGCTTACTTAACTGAACTAATGACACCGTTGAAACATTTATTGACATTAAACCCTTTCAAAAGTATCTGACAACCTGGCCCAAAGCATATATACTGTGGGAATCCCCTTCATTAATGAGGCAATTAATTGCGAGAATCAGCAAACTTCATTGAGAGCCAAGTGAGCTGCTGTGAAAAGGGAGCCCTGGGCCTCTCCCGAAATCCCCAGTCAAGAACGGTAGCCCCTGGCAGCTCGGGAGGCCTGGTGTGATTGGCAGCTCTGCTTATTGATTTTGGATTTGAGAACAACTTCCCAGGGGGCTGGTGTCTGGGAGGCAGAGGCAGAATTTGATGAGGCAGACGGGGCCCTGAGGGAGAAGCTCATGAGACAGAGCAGTGAGGTGCCCCTTCCCTGACCCTCTCAGGCACGATGAGAGGTGTTCTGGTTCGCATTTTTACAGGGATCCGTTCCCACCAGGCTGCATTTGTAGAAGATGACAGCCCAAAAGAGTCTTCTTGCTCTTTGTGGGGAAAACAAAATTTAAAGCTTCTTAAATATAAACTTTTAAACTGTCACCAAGTAGCAGGTGCTCCAGGGAAGAAGGTAGAAGCAAGTACCTGTGTGCCTAGGGTCACCATGCATCCAGTTTAGATTGTCATAAATATTACAGTGAGTGTGTGTGTGTGTGTGTGTGTGTGTCTTCTGCTTGTGAATAGAGTCTAACAGCGTTTCTAAGGATATACCTTTGTAAGGGAGGCCCCTTACCTGGCATCCGACATCACCTGCCATTGAAGGCAGATGGGGCAATGATCCCAAGCTAAAGAAACAGCAGGTGGTCCCTGTGTCCCAAACAAACAGTCCTCGGGCTAGCTTGGATGGAGGAGCATCTGCATGTGGCCGGGTTTTGCCACCCTCACACAACAATGATGTGCTTAATTCCATCTTACACGCTAGGAAACGCTTTCCCGGGCAGGAAAACATGACTACATGATATGTGTGCTGGGTCCAATCCCGACCAGAAACACACAGGCCCCTGGGATACGATATGAACTGGTCCACGAGGGTGGTGTGCTTCTGGGGAAGTTTTTGCACCAACATCCTCTTAGACATCACGTGTTCATCGACTGCATTATCTGCATTGAAGCATTAGCAGGTGCTAACAATTTAATCAAAAATTACAGGAAGACAATTTTGTCATCAACATCCCAATCTAACGGTTAATTTTATTTTTTCTACAAATTAGAAGAAAGCTTCCAATTATTCTTTGATTGTAGAAGTAGAAAGCTCTGTTCAGTGTGGTCAGTGAGACCCCATGTGAGGCCCACACCACTGCTCTGGATGCTACCATGGGCCGCTGTTCCTCTTGCCCGTTCCACCCACCCCTCCCTGTTCCCAGGCAGCCCACTGCGGAGGGAAACGTGGGAATGTGGTTAAGACAGCAGGCAGTGCACCAGATCCATTCTCTCAATCGAATTGAGTGCAATTAAGGCACGCCCATGGCTGCTGAGCTAGACTGCATTCCCAGCCTCGTTTTGTCCCCATCGACCTGGTTGTAGGACAGGAGATGCGCCTCCTCCATGCGCTCTCACCCCTTTCCCACGGCTGGACCCTGAATGTGGCATCAATTGAGCTTCAACCATGCAGAAAATGGCAATACTGCAGGGGCGCCGACCAACAGCTTGGAAAGTATCTACCTGCCGACCTGACGGTTCACACCAGGACTGCCTCATAAGAGAGAAATAAACATCGCTGTTCATTGGGCCATGGTATTACCAGGTCCCTGTTGTGGCAGCCTAGTCTCACCCTATCCAATATAGGAATTAATTACGGAGTCTTGCAGTGAATGCATAAGAAAGGAAACCGGTCATTTCTACAGGCCTCTTGGCTGCTTGTTTAGCACTTTTCCTGGCTTGCTAACCACTCCTTTCACCTATGTACATCCTTCTTCCTCCCAGGGTCATCTCAAGAGCCACCTCCTGTAGGGTGGGAACCAGCCATGCAGGCAGCGGATCCCGCAGAATCTCATGATCTTATCACTTAAATGGCTCAGACAGAGCCCGGCCCATGGAGGGTACACAGTGGGTTCTTTTCCTGTGAACAGCTTCCAGCACAACAAACCAAGTTCCTCTTGTGAATTTAACTCTGGCCTTGACAATTCTGATTGGATAACCCCTTGGGCTGGTATACCAGTTACCTAAGATAAAGAGCAGAACAACTATGAAGAGAAAAGGTGGTGGGCTACAGAGGGAAGTTTGGCCACCTAAGCAGTCCTCCAGAAAACACCAGTTCCAGGGGAGGAACTCAAAGATGCTCCAATAACAAAATCAGTAAGTGGGGCGGGGGGGGGGGGGAATATTTAACACAGCCAATCACAAATAACAACCGGCACTGATTGGGTCAGAGAACCAAGACTAAAAAGGGGAAGGGGGGAGAGGGAGGGAGGGAAAGAGAAACTACCATCAGAGAACAAGCCACCAATGCCCTTAAGGTAATACTGCAATTTACAGACAAGCATCGTAATTAACTCTGAACAAAAGATTTCATTCCAAATACCACTTCTCTCTATGGCCTGATCACTTTACCTCTCTGTATCTTTGTTTTTTCATCTGGAAAAAATGGCAATAATAACTAAACACATCCAGAGAGGACATGAGGGAACATGGCCGTGATTAGCAGATAGGTCAGTGCACGTGAAAATGATGTAACAAAGCAAGCACCGTGCACGTGTAAGGCATGATGCCTCCCATTGCATTCAAAGCCTGCGGGCTGGGAAATGGGGTGGAACTAAGTTTAGAATGTTGAACAGGGCAAGGTGAGATACTGAAACAGAAACCTGGAAAGGTAAAACAGTAGCAAAAGCCGATATTTTTATCACCCCTTACTTCCCTTGTGCCCCACAGCTCTTCCCAGCGCTCTCTCTCTCTCTCTCTCACACACACACACACACACACACACGTGTGCACGCACCAGCCTCACTTGGACCCATGCACCGATGAGGCCTGGAGAGGGACTCCACAAGGAAAGGAGGTCAGACTGGCAAGCGGCACACTTCACATAGAAGTTAAACCAAGATGGTTCATGAAGACATACAGCTTAGCAGGTGCTGCAGCATCAAAAATAAACTTTCATAAATACTGCATGATCCCTCTTACAGGAGGTATCTAAAATAATCACACTCACAGAAGCCGAGAAGACAGGAGTGGTTGCCAGGTACTGGGAGGTAAGAAAATGGGGTTGTTCAATGGACCAGAAGTCTTGGTTATGCGAGATGAAACGTCCTACAGATGTACTGCACAGCGCAGTGCCGGTAGCTAACAATACGCTACTGTGCACTCCAAAACTTGTTGAGAGGGATCTCATGTGAAGTGTTCTTACCACCCAAACAAAAAGTACTTGAGGAAACTTTGCAAAGTGTTGGATATGTCTGTTACATGGTTGTGGTGATGGTATCAAGGGGGTTTGCATATGTCCAAACTCATAAAGTTGTGCATACGAAATTTGTGAAGCTATTTGTATACCGAGCATACCCCAATAGAGCTGTTTTTATGAAAGAATAGCTTGTCACACATTTGAAATGTTTTTCTTAATGATGCCACCAGTCTACACACCAGATTCAGCTGTTGCAAGTTTCAGACTCAATGCTTTGTTTGTTCATTCAGTTACTAAATATTCATTAAAGCACAAATTATGTCCCATATCCTGTGGTTGACACTAATATAGTTTAGTAGTTTCTTTTTAATTCATGAAATTAAAAGTTTCACTCTGCCTTCAGGTAGGGAAGTCAGGGAAGAGCAGACTGTAATCCATCCTATTTGAAAAGCCTTTAGAAAATTAACTTCTAACTCTCTTAGTCACTCAGCAAATATCTGTTGAACATAAGCCATTTCCAAGGCATTATAGGTCAAACAAAAGATGGAGAATCTTACCTCTGAATGCCTTATATGTGGCTAACAGTTTAAATGAACTCATCAAAGGCAAACCCTAACCGTATGTGATAGATATGATTATCACTGGTATAAAGAGAAGGAAAACGAAGCCTAAGATCAAACAGCAGAAGCCCAAAGATTGACTACTTCCAGGTTTGTAAGGAGAATCACAGTTCAAAATATCAAGATGGACATAAGCCAGCAGTGCCCGCGGGGGTCCCCGGATCTGTCTCTTGCTCCAACAGTGTTTGGACAGAACAGACCCAGGGATGCCCCTTCTTCCAGCCTCTGACCACCCTCTAACCACTTTATTAGTCTCCACCTTCAGAACCACCTCAGCTGTCCTCAGCCTTGAGACCAGCCAACACCGTTTTTAGTGCTTAACTCCCTATTGCCGAGCAACCATGAGCTCCTATACCAGTGGTTCTCAACCTTCTGGCCCTTTAAATACAGTTCCTCATGTTGTGACCCACCCATAAAATTATTTTCGTTGCTACTTCATAACTGTAATGTTGCTACTGTTATGAATTGTAATGTAAATATCTGATATGCAGGGGTCTTAGGCGACCCCTGTGAAAGGGTCGTTCGACCGCCAAAGGGGTCGCGACCCACAGGTTGAGAACCGCTGTCCTATACTCAGAACTAGCCCACGGAGGTGGAGGCTGCCGTCACCCGCCTGGCCAACCTGCACCTGCGCCTCCCACACCTACCTCTCTCTGGGCTGCTATTTTCACCACAACCATGTGGCCCTGTAGGGCGTGGGCCACTTCTTCCCTGAGGTGGCTGAGGAAAAGCTGGAGAGCAAGGAGCCAGCATCTCATTAAGATGCAAAACCAGTGTGCAGACCTTGCCCTCTTCCAGGACAAGCTGAAGCCTTCTCCAGATGAGTGGAGTGAAACTCAGGATGCCATAGAAGCCGCCTTGGCCTTGGAGAGGAACCTGACCCAGGCCCTTGTGGAGCTGCATGCCCTGGGTACTACCCGTGCAGACCCTCAGCTCCGTGACTTCCTGGAGAACCACTTCTTAGATGAGGAGGTGAAACTCATTAAGAAGATGGGTGACACCTGACTCACCTCCACAGGCTGGGTGAATATTTCCTCAAAAGGCTCACCCTCAAGCAAGCACAACTAGGAGTGTTTGGAGCCCAGAGGCCTTTGAGGGGCCCCTCTGCATCCCCCTGGTGTCTGGCTTCTGCCTGACCCTCTCCCTGAAACCACTAGGCATCCTTTTACCACCCTGGAGCCCTCTCCCATGGACCAAATGGAAACAATAAAGCTTTTTACAGGGGAAAGGGGAGAGGAAAGGTAGATATAAGCCTACATATAGAAAACCAAGGCTGGAAAATGACTCCTATCAAGATGTTTGGGAAAGGTTTTAGGAAGATGATAATTTATCTGTCTAAAAAGATACGTAGGAAAGATGAAGGGAGAAAAGAAGGGGCAGGAAATATTTACTAGAAAAATATTATAAATAATATAAAGATGTAATAAAAGTATCATTCCTTGGTAGTGGGAAATAGCCCTTCATGGCTATAGCATTGTTGATATAGGATTTTAATAAGAGTCAGGAAAACAGCCAGGAATAGATTATGAATAACTTTAATGTATTCAGGAGATGGGCCTTGAGGAGCTGATTAGGTCATGAGGGTGGAGGCTACCTGAATGGGATTAGATCTCTCTCTTCTGCCACAGGCCTCAGGGAGAAGACAGCACCTATGAACCAGGAAGGGGCTCTCAGCAGACACCTAATCTGCCCATGCCATGACCTTAGACTTCCCATCCTCTGGAACTATAAGAAATAAATTTCTGGTGTTTATAAGTCACCCAACCTATGGTATTTTGTTATAGCAGCCTGAATGGACTAAGACACAGCAATCTAATAAAAATAAAATACTGAGAAACTGTGGTCGATTAAATATCACTGCAAGTTATTGGTAGTTCCATCAAAAGGCAAAGTCCAGCCTGGCCAGTGTGACTAAATGGTTGAGCATCACCTATGAACCAGGAGATCACCATGCAATTCCCAGTCAGGGCACATACCTGGCTTGGGGGCTGGATCCGCAGTGGGGGGCATGTGGGAGGCAGCCGATCAGTGATTCTCTCTCATCATTGATGTTTCTGTCTCTCAGTTCCTCTCCCTTCCACTCTGAAATGAATAAAAATATATTTTTTAAAAAAACAGGAAAGTCCATCTCCCCACACCTTGAATGAGGACTGGCCCATGTGGAGAGTGGCTACAGCATTTGGACAGGTTCAAGCCTCGGACTAATGAGAAGTCACGGTCCTCTCATGGCAAAGCCACGTGCAGGTCCCAGCTTGCAGGGCAAAGCCCTCCCAGCATAATTACAGCTAAAGGCGATGGTTGTAAGCTTGACCTTATGGTACTGTGGTCCCAGGTGGCTGAGTGATGTAGGTTACGAGAGGTGCAGCAAGTGCTACCAAAACAAAGCTTGATCGAGTTCTCAGGTGCATGTAATTAAGTAGATTTGAAACTCATGAGAACATTGTAAACATCTTGACCACACCCTTGCTTTGCCTTGTGGGATCTGACTATAAAATACAGACTTAGCTTATAGGCTGTGGCACTGTCTCTCCATCCAAGAACAGTGTCCCACCTAGCCCCAGCTATATTCTCTTGTCTTTTTTCTTTAATACTTCACCAGGGGTTCGCCACTGGCCGTGCTGAGCATGGTTCAGGCCCATGCTTGCTCTGTCCCCTAAATGTGGTGGAAGTGACACTGTGTAACTTCTGGGTTCAGGCTCCAGCGGTCTTGCAGATTCTGTCCTGGGAACCCAGCTGCCACATGAGGAAACCAGACCAGCCTCCTTCAGGATGCGAGAGATCATGTGTAGAGAGACCAGCCCTCCCAGCTATTGCCGCCAGGCCATCTGAGGCCCCGCTGGTGAGTGAAATGAGACAGCCTTGGACCAGCCAGCCCACCAGGGGTCCACCCGCTGAACTCAGTCACAGCCAGTAAAATCAGCAGAATTGCCCAACTAAATCACTGAAGCATGAGAAGAAATGTTTGTTTTGTAATCCACTAAGTTTTGGGGTGGTTTGCTATGTAACAATAGATAAGTGAAATGGAAATAAGGCACATGGTCCTACAGAATTTTGTTTATTTGTTGGTTTGGGCATGTTGTATGTGTAAAAGCATGTTACAACCAAATCAGACTACCAAATATTAAAAAAAAAAGTCATGTAGATATAAAGACAAAATTATCTAGTTTTATTAAACATTATCTTCTTAGTAAAAGATTTTTACATATGATGGATGGGTGTAAGTGTGATTTATGGTTTAAAATAACAGTTTTCAGACTTTTCATGGTGCTAAGAATAAGTCCCTTATTCCTTCAAATGACCTTTGCATGTTGCTTTGACTGTCTAACTGATGGATCATTGCAAACCCGGAACATTCCTAGTGTCATTTTTATTTATCTCTAATGACTCAGTTAATACTGTCATTCCATGTTTTTTCAACCATCCTTGGCTTATTCTTTATTAAAAAGGTATCCATGAGCAAAATGTATAGCAACAGAATTAATACCCCCTTCACAAATCGCCAGTAGTAACACAGTGTATCATATATTTACTTGAATACAGACCATCATTTTAAATTTTTATTTATTTAATTAGTTTTGCTTTATTTGCAGAAATGCTATTAGCATGTTGCTAAACAGTATTCCACTGAGCAACTTTGCAAAATGGAGCCCCAAATAATGCCTAGTGACCACAGCTATGACTCTGGTGGCCATCAATGTTGGCCGTGTGTAGAAAACATTAGTTGATTTGCTAGGGCTGCCATTACAGAATACCAGAAACTGTATGTCTTAGACAACAGAGATTAATTTCCTCACTGGTCTGGTGGCTGAAAGTCAAGCCACTGGCAGGTTTAGTTTCTTTGGGGGCCTGTCTCCTTGGCATGCAGGTGGCCACCTTCTTGCTGTGTCCTCACACGCTCTTTTCTCTTTGTGCATGCATCCCTGATGTCTCTTCCTCTTCTCTGAAGTACCCAGTCACATTGAATTAGACCTCATCTATAATAATAAAAGCATAATATGCTAATTAGACCAGACAGCCGAACGACTTTCCGGACACTATTCTGGACATCCTTCTGGACGAAGCTGCTGTGGCAGGTGCCAAGGCAGAGGCGGTTAGGGGCAATCAGGCAGTCAGGAAGAGTGGTTGGGGCAATCAGGCAGGCAAGGCAGAGGTGATTAGGGGCAATCAGGCAGGCAGGCAGAGTTTTTGGGGCAATCAGGCAGGCAGGCGAGTGGTTAGGAGCCAGCAGGATCGGGCCTAAACCAGCAGTCGGACATCCCCTAAGGGGCCCAGGATTGCGAGAGGGTGTAGACTGGGCTGAGGGACTCCCCCCAACCTCTGACCCCCGTGCACGAATTTTGTGCACTGGGTGTCTAGTTTTAACATAATCACCTGTTTAAAGGCACTATCTCCAGCCCTAGCTGGTTTGGCTCGGTGGATAGAGGGTCAGCCTGCAGATTGAAAGGTCCCAGATTCGATTCTGGTCAAGGGCATGTGCCTGGGAGGCAGCTGAGCAATGATTCTCTCTCATCATTGATGTTTCTATCCCTCTCCCTTCCTCTCTAAAATTAATAAAAATATATTTAACAATTTTAAAAAATAAAATAAAGGCCCTATGTCCAAATATTGTCGCATTCTGAGGTACTCAGGGTTAGGGCTTCAACATACAAATGCGGGGGGGAGCACAATTCAGTCCAGAACATTTAGTGACCAGAGCAATGTTTCCACGAGTTTGTTTATATTGTGCAGTAATAGCTGTCATCTATAAATGAACACAGACTTATTAAATGTCTGAACACTGAAGGGCTACTGGGACTTATTTGAATTTGAAGAGGATTTACCTGGATGTCTCAGTATTATGTATGCTTAGTAAATTACCTGTGTCCCTCTGTAACACTACATCCATCTATCCTAGAGACGTACTTGCTGCTTCTTGTGACTATCGTCACCTTAATGCTTAAAGGGGGAAGAGACTGAATGGCCAATTGTAACTGTTTGCCTACTCTGTTTACAGTCACATGCTTAGCGCTGTGAGTATTATAAAGCAAATTGAGAAGTTGCTTTTCTTGTTCCTGTAAAGCACACATCCAGTGAGGACATGGAGAGCGCACAGGTGACCGCAGTAAAGGGCATTAGGAGCAATAAACACACAGAGGAAGGGTGAAGAGAAAGATCTTGCATGTCCTGTGTGCCCATGTGGTCACATACACACACACACACACACACACACACACACACACCTGGGGTTCCTCCATGGCTCTCAGGATAATATTTGAGACACCACTGTAAGTCAGCAGAATTATGTGATTCTGTTGCCAGCATCTGTATTGATTTACTTTCTGCCCTAAGAGAAGCTCTATAACCTCCCAGAGACATAATCCCCCATTTTCTCCAAAGGAAAGGCCCTTGTTGACAGAGGCATGGGGAGAGTCTGTCAGCTCACTGTCCTAAGCCAGCGGGGCTTCAGGCCAAGCTCAGGCAGCTTAGTTTGCAGGCTTTAATTCCCATCTAATGAGTCTGCAGTCTCACCTCGGGCTTAAAATCTCCACCCTTGGTTTAACTTGACCCAGACAGCTAAGCCCGCCGTGGGTGCTCTAAGGTGAAATGCAGCCCAGGTTCCTTGAGGCTTAGTTACAGCTATCTTCTCTGTGGTCCTGTGTTGCTCTCCTATTGAGTCAGCAAAACAGAGTCCTCTATTGTATATCCCTCTTCTTGTTCCTGAAGGAAGTGCTACTTTCGATCAATAGATACACCCACTCTTGAATATTATGTATGACAAAAGTCAAAACTCTTTACCCACTCTCTCTTGTCTCACAGCATTTACCTTTTATCTAAATTAGAGTCCTTTCCACACTCTGCTGTTGGCTGAGGCTGGTTAAGAATTGCCTGCCTCCTCCATCAGACTCTCATTCCCATAAGGGTCTCATTGGAGTAGCTTGAAGCTGCTTCTATTGCAAGCTCACAGTTTTTAATTCTACTCCGTGATGGTCCATTTTGTGTGAAAACTTGGCTGGCCGTAGGGTGTCCACGTAACACATTGTTTCCGAGTGGGTCTGTGAGTGTGTTTCTGGATCAGGTTAGCACTGGAATCCGTGGACTCAGTCCAATAGACTGCCCTGCCCTGTGTGGTTGGTCATCATCCAATTGGTTGAGGTCCTAAATAGAGTGGGACACAGAGGAAGGAGGAAGTCACCCCTTTTGCCTGCCTCACTGATTGATCTGGGACAGCTCAGCTCAGCTCATCTTCTCCTGCCCTCAGACTGGGACTTATACCTTTTCTTCTTTTTTCTTTTCTTTTTTTGCTCCCCTGGCTCTTATGTCTTCACACTCAGGCTCAATTTTACACCACCAGCTTTCCTGAGTGTCCAACTCACAGACAGCAGATCATGGGACTTCTCAGCATCCATAATTGTGGGTAAAGTCTCCATAATAAATCTCCTTTTAGATAGATAGATAGATACATACATACATACATACATACATAGAGACACAAGATAGAAGATGATAGATAGATAGATAGATAGATAGATAGATAGATAGATAGATAGATTCTGGTTTTGCTTCTCTGGAGAATCCTAATGCATCCTCTATGTTTACTTTGGATGGCTTTGGAAGAGTGGTGGAAATTAGGGGGACAATAAACCCCCTCCCCAAAGTTCCCATGGAGCTGCCAAGGCTGAAACTAAGTCTTGTTCACAGTCATATTTTACAGAACACCTGGCACCGTCCATGCAGGAGCTGCAACATTGGGCCGTAGAATGGCACCTGAGATGAATGTCTGAGCCAAAGAAGGGCACAGCAAAGCAAAGCTCGAGAAGGCTCCCACAGCTGGGCCGCGTGCAGGTTCCATCCATCCTGTTACAATAGGCCAGTGCCCGAGACAACCACGTGGAGGCCTGTAAAAAACATTTTAAAATAAAATAAATCAGCCTAATACAAACAACAGTTCCACGGGTCCCCAGGAAACACAGAGGGGGCCACCTTCAGGCAAGCGCTCTGAAAACTACGGGAGAAATGTCAGGGCTACCAAAGGGCGGGCAGACATTACAGCACAGTTCAGGTCCTGACTCTCGACCACCAAGCTCTCTCCATAGGCATCCTGCCCATTAGCCTGCTGGTGTCTTGCTCCAATAACCTTGAGGTCTCTAAGTAGCAGCTTTACAAGGGTAATCGAAAGGGTGTTACTGGCCATCTATTTATCACCTCTTGATCACATAGCACCCTGGTAGCCATTAGGATGAGCTAGTGAGGTCTGTGCAAAAGTTGCCTCAGCTGGAAGCTTTTCCACCACTGATCCAACAGGCGACAGACAAAGCAAGATTCCCCTCCAATCCTCACATTTTGGCCCAATCTTATGTGCTAATTAATCATGATTACTCCATACAGTAAGCATATTTGAGCAGATTTAGCTGCACTAGCCTTGGGTAGTGTCCTAATTAACAATATGCTGAAGCAGCGTTCTCCTTGTAAGTGTAAATACAGCACTGATTCCATCTGCAAGACAACAATAGGGCTGTTTATTAAGCCCGTGCTAATGCATGCTACACTGGTTTATTAAAAAACTTTCTATCCTTTGACCTTTCTGCCTCATTGTCTTGGCTGGATAGTCAAGTAGGGGCAGACTACGTGCCGCAGCTTGTCAGGATGTCTTAATTCAGAGGGGTGGGGGAGAGAGAATGGCCAGGAAGATAACATAGATGTGAAACATAATAGGGATAATGCATTTCCTCATCTGGTGTACGTATCCGTGAGCAGGGAAATAAAAGTCACCCATCGGAATGGATGCCCGCCCACCCATGTGCACTTAAGCTGCATATAGCCTCAGCTTTCCTTCAGCACCCTTCCTCTCCCAAACCTCCCTCCACATTTCACTCTCCCTACACCCTAGCAGCTTCCTACTTGACCTAGGACTCCCACATCATGGAGAAAAAAAGAGGAAAATTAGGGGGAGTTCAAATTCAGTGTCATCTCTTTACAAACCTAGCTCAGATTTGGCTCAGTTTTCTTATACCTTCTGACTCTAATTCCATCAAAGAAAGAGATCCTTCAGGACTAAGCTGGCATGAAGGAACAGGGCTCACAGTGGTTTGTGTTTATGATTTGTAGGTAGAAGCCAGAAACCTGCCTACTGATTCCTCCAAAGCAAATGGGCAGAAGGTGTGGAATAAAGGTACGTGGTCCAGAGAAGTCAACATCTGTGGGGAGAAGGAAACAGTGTTGGGCAGAGGGAAAAGTTGGTCTATGATAAGATCTCATCCAAAGTCTCAGCTGGACCCTTGGGAAGCTTTGGAGCTGAGATGGTCCTTCAGAATAGCAACTAGAGGAGGAAATATATATTGTTGCATTGTTATATTTTTTAAAAGACAGATTTTTAATATATGTGTGTGCATGTGGAACCAGAGCAAGTTCCCAGCAGAGCAAACTTTGAGGGGGAGATTAGCCTGAAGGAGGTGCTCTCAGGAACACAGGGCGAAGGACAGAAGAGGAAGCATTGTCTTCTAGGCCAACATATAGATACATTCATGAAAAAATATTCACTGGAAGTCTACAACACGCCGGGCAGTAGCCATTGAGGATACAACAGTGAGCAACATTTCATCACTCCTCACCCACACGGAGCTTTCATTCCAGGTGGAGAGAAAGACAACCAACAAACACAGATATGTCACATAAGGTCAGGCACTTGTAAGCATTATTAAGAAAATTAATACAAATGAGATAAATTAAAATTAAGAAAAAATATGGTAAAACTTGGGAATAGAGTGGTGCAGACAATGATTTTAGATAAAGCAGTCAGGGTATAACTGAGTAAGGACTTGAAGGAAGCGAGAGAGGGAGCATGCAATTATCTGGATGAAGAAGATTCTAGGACCATCAGGCAAAATATGTTTGAGAAACACAGTGCTATTTTTAAAAGCTTATGGAGTTCCACAATATAAAGGCCCAGTAATTCATTCATCTACTTCCTAATCAATGGCCAAGTTTTTCTATCACAAAAATGTTGTAGTGGACAGCTTTGAACATATATCCTTAGTTAGTATTTACTTTTATTTCTGTGAAATAACCAGGAGATTGTGTGAGATGTCTGGGTCAAAAGATATACTCATTTTTAAAAGAAATACTTTTTCAACCACGTACAGCAATTTATACTCCCACCAGCAATATATGAAACTTCCCAGTTCCCCACATACTTACCAGCACAGGTTATTAAGAATTTTTTAAAATGTTCCCCGTCTGCTGACCAATGCAGGTATGTCATGATTCTGTTTTACAATTCTGTGGTTGCTGGAGAAGGTGGGCAGCTTTTCATGTTCACTGTCCACACATCATTACTTTTCAGAGCTGCTCATTTATGCCACTTCCCCAGTTTTCAGTTAAGTCGTATGTCATTTTCTGGTTGAGTCAAATGAGCTTTTTGTAGATTGGGGATCCTAAACACTTGCAATTCATATGTGTTGAATTCATATGTTGTCTCCTAATCTATTGTTTTGTTTTTTTATTCTGTTTAGGATGCATTTTTGCTATGCAGAAGTTTGTCATTTCCAGTGATCAAGTCTATCAATCTGTCTTTAAGAACTCTAATGAGATGAAATTTAGCACATAAATGTAAAATTTTCATTCCTCATCAAACTCAAAATTAAAATTCAGAAAATCCTCGTCAGAGATATAGAGGTTGGGAAATTAAGATAACATAAAAAATAGATTTTGGGGAACTGAAATCACAAATACATCTATAAAAGCCCTTGAAAGTAGTCTGCATTTATAAAAATAAAAGAATAAAGGCATAATTATCTTAAATTAGTAAAACATGGATACTATCATATTAATTTTTATTTAACTTTCTTGCTTGAAAGTTTTGAGAGTTTCTGAAAATTTTAGTGAAGTGCTTGTAAATTCCATTTATTTTTTTCCTTTCCTGGTTCTCCATTCAAATGATCAATGCCTTCCTGATTACATGACTCAGAAGATGCTTCCTCCCCCTTTCCTGGATTGCGTGCCTATGAATCCTCTCTCACATCTCATCTCCGATCCTCAGCTCCTCCTCACAGATGTCACCTGAATATCCTGCTTCATTTACTGTGCTTCATCTTCCTTTGCCCTCCCCAAGAAGCCACTGCAAAAATCTCCAGCCTTCCTATCCCATCTGCTCTACCTCTCCATCCCATTCCCAACTCCCAATGTTCTCTTCCCAATTACCCTTAGCACAAGTGACTCACAATCCACAAAAGTCTGTTTTGCTGGGACATAAAATTTCAACAGTTACAAAGGTGGATGGAAGTAGATTTCACTTTATTTTAGTATATGTTGAAGTTGGAGAAAGTTTACCACACTTGAATTTAGTTCCAAAAAATCACAGGCACGTTATGAGAGACAGTCATTTGGTATAATTACTGTTCATGTAAAAATTATCTATCTAAGGTGTTAGTTTTATATAAGTTTGACATGAGCTAACAAAATTATAATAATACCATAAAAAGTTCATACGCATCAATAGAAATATTTATCTAGATCAGGAGAAGGATTCAGTCCTCCACACCCTAGCAGTGGAAGGTGGGGGGATTCTCTTCATCAACCTCCATCTTCCTTTCCAATCATACTCAACTAGAATAGCAGCAACATGATGGTCTTAGAGCAACCTGATTCTCCACTTCTGGACCAAGACAAGAACTGGGAACCAGCATCCCCTGAAGCGCATGGTCATGGAAGAGAGTAGATACCTAAAAAAAAAAATGAAGTTCGGTTAGAAAATATAAGGAGGAACACTTGTTTCCCATTCCTCATGTTTTCTTCCATGTTGTTGGAAGTGCAATTAATAGCAAGCTCCTGGGTCCTCTCTACCCTCAAATCCATTCAACTCAGCTTGATAGGAAGGGGAAAGGCATGATGTATGTGACTGATAATTTGGAAGGATAAACTAGCCTGCAGATCCCAACACTCCTTCCCCCAACTCCTTGTGATTTGAGAAGCATGCAATTTCCTCAATGCCCTCCTTCCTACTCATACCTAACAAGGGCAGGACCTCATGCAGAAAAGTCTATAGTTTGGGGGAAAAGAGCTACACTCAATTCAGGAGACAATTAACTCCTCATGGGTGAGGCAGAAACTATGGGAAATAGACAAGGTATAAAATATGAGGCATCTAAGTCCCCATGGACTTAAAAGCTTCTGGTGTACAAGGGCACCCTGTTTTCGGCCCCGGGATGTGTGAAGACAGGGTGGTATAATCTTGTTGGTTCCTAAATGTTTACTTTGATCCACACAACTCTTTTTTTTTTTTTTTTTTTACAGATGTGCAATAGGTTTTAACCCCTGAGGCCAGACCAGGAGGCATTGAGCATCTTAGCAGTGCAGATCATTACTGCCCAGAGCAACTTCTTCCACAAGCAGGATCCACATGGAAGGTCTAAAGCAAAGGCATCTGGGTCTCATCAAAGGACTGGGAGCCAAGGACCTCAGCAAAGTCAGAGGCCATAGAGCCCCAGCCAGGAAGGAGGCCTCACCCAGCACAGGCCACACAGGGTTTAGGAAAAGAAAGCCCTGCCCTTCTCCCCTCATCAAATGCCTGTACCTTCACCAGGCATAGAGACTGCCTTAGGATACAGGTTACTTGCGCTTGACATTGAACCTTGTCTCAGGTTGTTTTTTAACATTATCTTAGGTCAGGTTCCCCAGATTCAAAACAGGGAGGACATGAGCAAAGGCGCAATCTCAGGCCAAGTCCCAGCCTCAGTCTGAATCCTCGGGGCTGTTCTTGAGTATAAATTATACCACAGAATTTGTCCTAACTCAAGGACGGATGCTGGGCAAATCACAGTCCCCAGCATGAGTATCAAAGTCAGTGCTCTTCTACTAGTCCTGTGAGAGGAGGCGTGTCTGACTGAGATCTGGTCTTGACTCTATAACTTCTGAGGCCCAGGTGGAAGCTCTGCTTCCCCCATTCATTGAAGTTCTCCAGCTAAAACTGAGCAGAATAAGAAGTTGACACTATGAATTTTGGACTTGATGCAGATGTACTAGCAGATCTTCCGCAGCCCTGTGGTAACCTTGACAATGGAAGCCACACACTAAAGATGGGTTGGAGCAGAGAGAAAAAGTCAGGGTCCCTGGCAATGTCATGAGGCTGCTCTATCTGGTAGGAACTCCCTAACGCTGGATTTTATTTTACAGGAGAAAAATAACCCCCAACTTATTCAAGCCCCTAGAGTTGGCTCTCTGTTCCTAGAAGATCAACAAAATTCCTACCTAATACAATTGATGAGCTGCTTTAAGGAATTTTTAAGTAGAAACTTAAAAAGGTTAGAAATCAAAGTCCTAGTTTGCATTTGGGTTTTGGATTTCTGGAGATTCTGGGATCATTGCATTTTTAATTCCCCAAATTTTGTTCAATATGTTGCATATATTAATTTTTTCATTTATGCGTTTATTTGTTCCTTCAGCCAATATTTACTGAGCAACAGCAGCCTGCCAAATACTGTGCTGGGCTCCAAGGGTGTTACACAAACAAGACAGTCCCTTCCTGTAAAAAGTGCAGATTTGTGGAGAGGCAAAGCAGGGAGACAGATAATACAGCACAAAGTGTCACACCCTATGATAAATGTCTGAACAAAGGGGCTGTGGCATCCCAGAGGAGATGAGTTATTTTTCTGGTAGCTGGAGGGAAATGTGCAAACAGCAACGTACCAGGCAAAAAGCCCCAACGGGAAAGGCTCTGTATGTCCTCGCTCAGCCCCAAGAGTTCTCTGAGTCATCAGCTGGGTGTTGCAGCTGTCCCTTCTGTTGGAAAGGAACTCCAGGAGCAATCACATCTGTGCACCCGAAGAATGAATAACCAGAAGGCTGGAAGTGGAATGGGATGTGACAAAGCCACCAGCCATATGCACGATGCTTTCTCCCAACCTCAGCTCCAAGTCCACGAAAGGAACTGCAGGCAGAATTGCCCCTGAGAAACCTTGGTGGTCTCCTGTTTCTTTGTCTTGCTGTAATGCGTCACTGTGGTTTGGTCTTTTTATGTTTTCCCCATGAAGATGGGCTCAAGAATCTGAATGTACAACACACTCCCAAGTGATGCTGACCAGCTGGCCTGTGGACCACACACTGAGTAGCACTGGCATCTCGTACCTCTGCTGGCATTTCATTGGCTGCACTTAACTGTGAGAGTGTCTGGTGAATACCCTGTAATCATATGGGAAGAAAGTAGAGGAAATGGGAGAGTCTGGCCCATATGCTTTTTTTTAAATCCTCACCTTAGGATATGTTTGCATTGATATTTAAAGAGAGGAGAAGGCGCAGGGAGAGAGGGAGAGAGAAAGAAAGAGAGAAAAACATGGAGAAACATCAATCAGCAGCCTCCCCCATGAACCTCGACAGGGGATTGAACCCGCAACCTAGGTATGTTCCCTGACCAAGAATCAAACCCGCAGCCTTTTTGTGTACGGTGATGCTCCAACCAACTGGGCCACCCTGCCAAGGCTGTTCCATATGCTTTTAAAAAAATATTTACTGATGTCTCATCCAACCAAGGAACCAGGAAATTAAAAGAGAAATTTACAAATTGAAATTGCAAATCCTTCTCTCAGTCAATCCTCTACACAAGTAAGCTTTTTCACTTAAGGAATCACTGTCAGTTAAGAGAAAAATCAATGGCTATACTTAGCAACTCTGCCACTATAGCCTAACAATTGAAGCTGAGGATGAGAAAGGGGAATAAAAGCCCAAGAAGCACACACACAATATTAGCCAAGGAGAACACATCTGTGTACCAGGATCTAGGCAAACCTACTCTTGCAAATGGCAATGCTAATGGGTCCTTAACCCTGGATAAAATATTAGCAGTGTTGTCAGTACACTCACTCATCTCCAGGAGACCATGCTTAATGGATATAACTCCCTGACCTTTAAGATTTTACTTACATTTCTCACAATGCCCCTGAGAGTCCTTACTCTGTTCCCGTTTAGCCATTGGTCATGGGGTAACAATGCCCGTGATATGAATAATTGCTTATAACAGTCATTGCCCTCCAGGGTTTCTGTCTTCCCTAGAAAGATTGTGCCCCCAGGATCAGAGGGACTTAAGAGAGGTTGTTTAGTCTTTTCTGGCCTTCGGGCTAGAGTGCATTTAAAAGCTGTCCCAAAGAAATAAAAATTTGGATTTCATTCAGTAACCCTTTCTAATTTTCATTCACTCTCCCTAGAAGGGAATTCTGCCTTCATTGAACCTAAGTATAGCTCTTTGAAGTTAATTCACTTGCCTCTCATTTTGTCCTCAGGGAAACAAAAGATATTTGGCCACCAGTATTTCAAGTTTAAAAGCCTTTTGAAAGACATGGAGAGCCAACACACAAATTAACATTATTGAGCACCATATGTGTGACTGACACTCTACTTAGTACTTGGAAGTATGAAGGTGGACAAGGCTATTGGCTGGAAAGTAGAAAAACACTTCTTAATAACAGAATACCAATATTTTCAAGTAATATTTCTTAAAAAGAAATGTATTCCATTATCCCTCTTCAATATGTACTATTCTTAATGAATAGTAAAGACACTGTGTATAACAGTAAAGTCCCTTCTATTTGAAATCAACCAAAGCTGGACCATGGGGGTCTGGGAGACGTTCTCACAGCTGTGAACTGATTGTGAGGGCTTGATGGGGCAATGGGGAAGTCACCCTCAGCACTCTCGCAACCCAGTGCCTTTCACAACAATTCACTGAGCAACATCTCGGGTTAAGAATGTAGCTATGCACTAGAGCAGACACAAATAAGGGCAAAATGAGGCTGTTGCCTCCTGGAAACTAAAGGAGAGGCCGTCTATTTCAGGCATGGTAATTACATGTCCCCTGCACATCCAATCTCATTGACTGATGGTGGCTGTGCTGAGTGTGCTGTTGAGCATTGTGAAGTTTGGTCTAAAGTTTGGTCGGTGAAGAAGCACCAGAACTAATTAGCAATGTCTGCCAGGACAGGGACATGGGACATGGAGGCATGTTTTCCAGGTTTTCTCTCTCCCCATCTAGGATTTTAAACTGGGAGTCTACCCAGAGAGAGGAAGATTGCTTTCCCCGCCTACCATTTTCCATCAGGCCCTGGGTTAGTTAGCCCTTATATTCCTCCTGTGACCCCGAGGAAGGAAGCAAGCACTTCTGTGGCTTTTCTTTGTTCTCCCAAAAGGAACATTAGAATCGCACAGAATCTGACCTTATCCCATATGTGTTTGGTGTGATAATAATGCTTGAAAGCAAAAGCAGGTACGAGGCCAAATTACAGACACAAACACTCTCAATATCCAAGGCAGGATTATTTTTTCCCTTCAAGTGTTCTCCCTTTCACTCTCCTCCCACAGAAGAGGCCTCCGTGGCTCTGCTTTTCAGACTGTGACCTGAGAATGAACAAACTCATCATTCCTGAGACAGCCTGACATGTTCATGTGGAGCTGTTTTAAAATCCGAGAGAGAAAAAAGAAATAATTACAGAAATGCAAATGATGTAAAAATAGTTGGGTCTTCAAAGCACAGGTCTGCGATCTTAATCATACCAGTAAATCACAACTAAAAAAATGAGTTTCTAAATCCTCTATCCTCAAAAAACTGTCTCCCGGTCCTGTGTGGGCTGGCAAAACCCAACAAGGGTCTTTGCTGGCTCCCTTCCCACATCTCAGAGAGTGACCTTCAGGCACCTCTTGTCATCCTGACCCCTGGAATCCATTCTAAGGACAAATTCCAACTCTATTTTCCTAGTCCCCTACTCCCCTCTAGGGTCCTCCTCAATACCAGATCTCAGCCACACATCCATTTCCCCAAAAAATATTCAGGGCAGCTCACTGAGCTCTAACAAAGGCTATTGCTCCTGACTTTACCTGCTTTTCGTGCATTTTGTAAAGACTGTGTTGAGTCATCCCCTATCTCCCCAACTATACACATGAAGGAATTCTTACAAAAATCCACCCACCGGAGTTTTAATGCATTCTAACTCACTCATCACAGCCTGGCAACCGGGGCTCTGGCCCTAATGTGAGGACTCGGGGGCTGGTCCAGGCTCAGTGGGAAAGAGTAGAAAGATCAATCAGCAATGTCTGCCACTGGAGTGGGAAATCCACTGGCACTATCCACAGCCATGTTTAGCAACCCCACTTTAATTGCATAATAACCGTATCACCAATCCAGAGTCAGCAAATAATAAAAGGCTCTTCTTTCCCGGTTGGCTGGTCCAAGAAGCATTTATTTAGTCTATAGAGGAAGCAGCTACACCAACCATGGAGAAGTCTAATGCTAGGTCGGTAGACTGATGATGAATCCACCTTCCTAGTTAGCTTTAGGCCTTTTCCAACACTCCTACTCTACCTTCAGCCAAAAAGCAGATCTTCTTTAATAAGACTCCCATTTGTTCACATGATGCTTGTATTCATTCTCATGGATCTGTTGGAAATGCTGTCATGGCAGTTTCTCTGACATAATCAGGTCAGAACCGCCGCTCCCAGGCAGCTTCCTGGGTCACTGAGTCCTCCAGCTTCTGAGTAAAAGTGCATTGGATTGCAAAAGCAAATGGAGTCCCACGCAAGTGAGTCTTCTCCTGACTGTACAAGTTATGTGTCCAAGATCCAAGCTGAATACAATTTTGTTAATTCAAAAAAAAGATAAGCATTCTTACAATGATTAGAAAATAAAAGCCAAGGATCCTATATCTATTGTAGACTTCTGCTTCTAACTGTGACTCCTACATAGCATGAAATCAGAGAAAAAAAGTTGTCTTGCTATGACTTTAGTTCAGAAGCAACTATATAAAAAACACTGTCATAAATAAGGAAGAAATTAGCTGTAGAGAGAAAAAGGCAAGAAGTTATATATTGTTAAAACTCTCAGGGAACAAAATAAAGTATGAAAAAAATAAAGAAAGAATATATTATCCAGTACTTCTAGCATATAAGCAATACCTTGTTAATGCCTTATTAAGATTCCCCTAAGAATCTCAAAGTTTTCCAGATTTTAAAAAAAAATCCCATTAAATCTACATAATAGAAGATGGCCTAGGAACAAAGTGATGGAGGAAGCAGCTATAAGGTCAAGAAACTTGCCTCATTATTGAGGCAAATTCTTGACATTATTAGTACTTGGTGAGGAATTATCAACAAATTCAGAAGAAAAATAAGACTGGAGTTATGACCTGAAGACTAATAAAAAGGGATCAGAGAAGAGATAAGCAAAGTCAACTTGAGGAAATCTCATGCTAACTTCTTAATTTAGAGTCCATGTTAACAAGCCACTTTTTGATTGTTCTTTTATGTCCCATGTGGTCTGCTGTGGGTTTAGTTGTGTCTTCCCAAAAGATATGTCCAAGTCCTAACACCCAGTACCTGTGAATGTGACCTTATTTGGAAATAGGATCTTTGTAGATGTAATTAAATTAAGGAGTCCAAGATGAAATCATCTGGAGTTTAGGGTCAATGACTAGTGCCATTAGATTTACAAGAGAAAGGAGAGAGAAATTTGAGGCACCAAGATGCAGAAAATAAGACCATATAAGATGGGGGGCAGATACTGTAGTTATGCTGCCATGAGCCAAGGAATGCCAGCAGCCACTAGAAGCTGAAAGAGACAAGGAAGAATCTCCCCTAGAGCCTTCCTGCCAACACTTTGATTTTGGACTTCTGGCTTCCAGAATGGTAAGGGGGGAAAAATGTCTATTGTTTTAAGCCAGTGATGGCGAACCTATGACACTCATTTTTTTGGTTGATTTTTCTTTGTTAAATGGCATTTAAATATATAAAATAAATATCAAAAATATAAATCTTTGTTTTACTATGGTTGCAAACATCAAAAAATTTCTATATGTGACACGGCACCAGAGTTAAGTTAGGGTTTTTCAAAATGCTGACACGCCGAGCTCAAAAGGTTTACCATCACTGTTTTAAGCCATTAGTTTTATGGTAATGTTGCAGTAACCATAGGAAACAAATACATGGTCTGCTTTAAGAAAAGAATTCACTGACCTAAGGACTGAGATGTCTAGCCCTTACACAGCTTTATTTAGCACAAGAGGGCCAGTACACGAATACGTGCACTGGTGGGGTCCCTCAGCCTGGCCTGTGGGGATCAGGCCGAATCTGTGCACTGGGCCTCCGACATCCCCCGAGGGGTCCCAGATTTCGAGAGGGTGCAGGCCAGTATGCATATAAGATCTTTGATTAAGCTCTTACTGCCCTCCTCCCTCCTCCCTTCCCTCTGAGATTCATCAGTCTATTCCATGTTTCCATGCCTGTGTGTTGAGCATCTGCCCCCTGGTGGTCAGTGTGCATCATAGCTGCTAGTCAAACAGTCGAACGGTCGAGCAGTCTAAGGGTCGCTTAGGCTTTTATATAGAGAGATTGTACATTCTAAAATTAGCATTCTATTTCTGCACAGAAATCTCATGCACTTGGTATATTAGGCAGGATTATGCTGCAGTGATAAAGAACCTCAAAATCTGTGTGTTAACATATTGCAAGCCCATAAGGGTTGGTGGGAGATAGTGCTCTACATATTCACTCAAAGACTGAAAATCCACCATGGTGTAGCTGCACCATGTGGAACACAAGCCTCCTGAGTTGCAGCAGCAAGAAAATACATAGAAATTTCCCACCAATTCCTCCATGTTTTAGCCCAGAAGAGAAAAATGCAACATCTGTTCAAAGGCCACCACCCAAAATAGTCACATGGCCTTGCTTTACTGCAAGGGTGAGGGAAAATATAGGAGAGTAAATGAAATATTTTGTGAACAGTACTTTTACTGCCACACTTTGTTAATGGGAACCCACATGGGTAAGAAAAAACTCATCTCTTAGAAGATTCAGAAAGAGAAACTAAATTCATAGCTTGGACTGTGGCAAATTTCTCTTATGCTCTTTAGGGGTATACCAGGTGGCTTTGGCCACATATCATCCTACAATGTCAGTACTATGTGCAAAGAAAATATTTTAAAACTATTTTTAATTTCTACAGTACAAAAATACTGAAGAATCAACACCCCCCCCACCACCACCACAAGATGCCTCCCAAATCTAGCATTCTGTGCTTTAATTCCAGACATAATACATCCCTGGCACCATGGTGCACATATGAAAGCCACCCACACTCTCCTGCCAGGTACCATAAATTTTTGATCCCCTGGGATTATCAAGAAAGAGGGTCTCCTGGCCCACAGAAATTCTTATCAATTGCAGGACCAAAACCAAGGAGATTTTGATGCCAAACCTTTCCTACAGATTCTTCTTAAAATATCTGTGACTTAGTAAGAGGAGTCAAATAAACATAAAAGAATCTTTGATGTTCTGAATCAAGTAGCCCCCAAAGGTCCTCACCCTTACCAAGACACTCTGCTCAGAAGGGGGTACTCCTCCCAAAGCAAGAAGGAAAGACTTTGTCTTGAGGTGCTCACACCATGGAACCTTCCAGATCTGTTCTCTCCTTCCAGGAATCATCTGAAATCACACCTCTCCTACTTCTTCTAGGGCTCCGGAGCCTGCCTGCGATCCAAGTTTACTTCCCACCGTTTTCAAACAACAACAAAACCTGGATCCCAATAATTACCACTGAGTATGATTCGGGGGGGAAAAAAAGTAAATACTCTCCAAATGGCGATCGCTGCAATTTCCCGCTGAGGTAAACAAGCTTCGCAAACACCAACGTTTGCAGAAATTTCTTCCTGTGCTGGTGAAAACTGTTTTTAAATTGATGCAGGTGGTTCCAGTGAGACTCAGTACAGCAACCGGGTATTCCCTTGGGGCATGCCTCCTTCCTGCTACTTAACTGTTATTTTTGTCTACAAATTAATAGGCGCCGTTAACCTGGAGCTGGGATTTAACTGGTGAGTGGGGAACAGGGACCTCAGAGAAGGCTTCGCCAGGGAGGGAAGCTAGGTCTCTCCCAGAAGGGTCCAGAATGACGCCTTCAGCTGAGAAACAAACATCTTGCTCTGAAAGGGAACTGACCTAAAGGAAGAATGAAGGAGATCTCGTTTTACTTACAGCAAACCAGCCAGAAGTGGGGGAACACATTAGGAGATAGATCATGTCCTGTTACCAGCCTCACACTGTGCTGTCACCCATTGTAGCAGGGACCTCTGCTGACTACCCTCATGCAATAGCATTATTGGACACCACCAGGATCGAGGTGCACATACGGTTGCACAAAGCAGAGGAAACCAGATACTGGTTTCCAAAAAGCCTGGCTAAACAGGTGTCACTGACCTAGATAACTGATGAAAGGGAGCCATGAATACAGCTCATATTGATGGTTAACTTTCTTATAACCATAAGACTTGAAAATGAGGTTGTTAATGCTAAAGGTTCTGAACAGTCCCACATTAAAAGCACTCTTAGTCAATATTGACTTAATAGAAATAACTATGTTGTTTTGCCTTCTCTGCAGATTCTGAGGAGGGTTAGATAAATCCCAATGATAGTCCAAATTTAAATGATTTATCTATCAATAAATAATTACCAGCTACCTATTGTGATAGACGATCCAGCATCCCTCACTTTTATAATAGGAACAACAGCCCAGTTTTGTTCAGTGACATACTCCTCCTCTCACTCTCACTTGATGATGTTTAGATGATATTAACCCCACATCTAGCCTGGCTAATGAAAACATTGCATTCTCCAGCTACCATGATGTGTCAGGGGATGGATAAGCCATCCAATGAAAACCAATGACATTTTCTGGGAACAGGGAGAGAGAGAGAGAGAGAGAGAGAGAGAGAGAGAGAGAGAGAGAGAGAGAAACAGAGAGAGATGAACTCTTGTCATCTCAATTCCTGGCCTGGATTAGCTCAGGTTGCTGCCCAGACACTGCAGCCTGAGCTTATAACCATAAAAACAAACTGTGGGAAGTAGCTCTGAAGGATGGAGACAAAACAGGACCTGAAAATCATTTGTGACATCCTGTGAGACTGAATCCAGGCACCCCTGAAGGTGACAACCCCTAAAGTTTTCAGTTACTTAAGTCAATAAATTCCCTTTTATGTTTGTTTGTTTAAAAAATGTTTGGCTAGGATGCATGGAACAGAATGTCAGATCTCAGTGAGGAGAGTTGGAGGTGGGGCAGGGGAGGGGGGGCGGATCGGAAGAGATTAACCAATGGACAAAGACAATAGTGTGGGGAAGGCCTGGGGTGGGGCAAAGTGGGGGGAAATGGAGGATATCTGTAATACTGTCAAAAATAAATTTTAAAAAATAACCTATAAAAAAATGTTTGGCTAGGGATTTTCTATTACTCCACACTGAAATAATAAGACTTACACAATTATGTCTCTAACACTGTGAAAGTAACTTAAAACTACAAAACACATGGGCTATTCCCATGAGAAATGTACGTGCTAGGTAAAATAAAACATATCATGGTACTCAGGAGCAGACATTGCTATGAATTAAACAACCTGCCACCTGATAAGTTTTCATAAAAATTAAGGAAATGGAGCCTGACAAGTTATCATAGTGATAGAGGAAAAGGAACTGGGGTTACCTAAGGTCCCATTTTTCATTCCGCCTACCATGTACAGAAAAGGCCTATTCCAATGATGATTTGAGAATCTTGTTAGAGAAGATTTAGAGACCTTGAAACCTCCACCCACCAGCATCATTTCTTGCTTTATTGTTCATAATGCACGGAGCTTTAGATTCTGAATTCTGAGCTCTTCGGGGTAAAGACCTGACATGAAATCTCAGCTACACAAAGCACAGAGAATGTCAGGGATGCTCTATAAATTATGCACAGCAGCAGGGATGACAGGAAAGGAGTTACAAAGAAATTGTGCTCCTCGGAGTTTTATGAACACAATATTTCACATTGAAACTAGAAAATCTGGGAAACAATTTGTACTACATAAGAGTGGAAAAATTGGGGAGTGAAGGTCTGTGTTTCTAATATGTTGTGATTAACCTAAGAACGGAAATAGAAATTTTATGATCTGGATCATTCTCTCTCAGTGGAATAATGCCCTTGTACTTATTTTTTGTAAGCTATATAGAAATTAATCATCAGATTAAAAATCCAAATCTGTTCATGGAACCATTTATTCTATGTTCTATGTACTTAGAAAATTGACATATCTATAATAATAACAGTGTAATATGCTAATTAGACTGGACAGCCGAACAACCTTCCAGACGTCCTTCCAGACAACTTTCCAGACAAAGCTGGGGCTGCGAAGGCCGAAGCAAGCCACCGTGGCTGTGAAGGCCAAGCCCCTTTGCACAAATTTCATGCATCAGGCCTCTAGTAAACTAATAAGTCTATTTCAGAAAAAAATATAATTTTACAAAGTAATATAAATCTTCGAAGTTTGACAGACAGAAAATGGCACAAGCAAAACCAGAGGATCATGAGAAACATTGACAAAAGATAATTAAACAATTATATACATTATTGACTTTGCCATCCTCTAAAGCTTTCTCCATTCTTTCCCTCTAATTTCCACATACACACAAAAAAAGAGATTAAAATGGCCCATAATAGAGATACTCAAAGGGCAGTCATTTGTATCCTGTAAAATGTCCAAGTTACCACTTACTCTTTGTGGTAGTTAACAAGGCAAAAGGAAACATTGTGATTTTTTAAATAACAGCTTTGTTGAATTATAATCCACATGTGATTAAAGTTCACCCTTTTTAAGTGTGCATCTCAGTGGTTTGTAGCATATTCACAGCTACTGAAACTGATTCGAGAAAATCTGTGAAGACATTAGTAATTGTCCAGTTCACTTAGACTGTCTAATTTGTTGGCATGAAAATATCCATACTATTCCTTTAGAAGCTTTTCTTTTTTCTGTAAATCAGTAGTGATGTCCTCTCTATTGTTCCTGGTTTTAATTTAATTTGAGTCTTTTTTTACTTGGTCGGTTTAGCTTAAGGTTTATCAATTTGGCTAATCTTTTCAAAGAACAACTTTTTGTTTAATAGATTTTCTCTATTACTAGAGGCGCCTAGTGCACAGATTCGAGCACCGGTTGGGTCCTTCAGCCTGGACTCTGCCCTCTCGCAATCTTTTTTAATATACATAGTTAAAACTATAAAGTTTCTTCTAAGTACTGATTTAGCTACATCCCACAGTTTAGATATGTGTTTTTTAATTTTAATTCATCTCAAAGTATTCTCTAATTTCCCAAGTGATTTCTTCTTTGGCCCATTGGCTATTAAGGAGTCTGTTGTTTAATTCCCACATATTTGTAAACCTCCCCAATTTCCTTCTGTTATGAATTTCTAATTTTGCTCCATTGTGGTCATAGGAGCTATTTTATATGATTTCAGCCTTTTACATTTACTTAGGCTTCTTTATGGAGTAACACATAGTCTATTCTGGAGACTATTCCATGTGCTCCTGAGATAAGTGCATATTCTGCTAGTTATTGATTACAATGTTTTAAAATGTCCATTAGGTTTGATGGATTTATAGTCTTTTTGAAGTCTTCTATTTCCTCATTGATCCTGTATGGTTGTTCTATTCATTATTGACAGAATATGCCACATGCTCATGGGTTATTAAAGCCTCCAAATATTATTGTTTACTAGAGGCCCAGCGCACAAAATTCGTGCCCAGGTAGGGTCCCTAGGCCTGGCCGGCGATCAGGGCCAATCTGTGGAGAGATTGGCGGGGGATGAAGTGGGGGTCCCCACTGGCACCCACCTTGGCTGGCAGCCTGCCGCCACCTGCTCGCTGGCCCCACCCCCCACCGCTGTTGCTGGTCGTAGCCTGCAGGCTGGGGGCAGCTCCTGTGTTGAGCGTCTGTCCCTGGGTGGTCAGTGCTCATTATAACAACTGGTTGTTACGCCAGTCATTCTGCTGTTCAGTCAATTTGCATATTAGGGCTTTATTATACAGGATTGTCTATTTCTTCCTTCAATTATGTCATTGTTAGCTTCATGTATTTTTGGTTTTTGTTGTTAGGTAAATATATGTTTATAATTGTTATGTCTTCTGGATGAATTTACCCTTTTATCATTATAAAATGTCCTTCTTTGTTTCTAGTAATAATTTTTGTCTTAAAGTCAATTTTGTCTGACAATATAGCTACTCAAATGCTCTATTAAGTACTGTTTAAATGACATATATTTTCTGTCCTTTTTTTTCAATCTATTTGTGTCTTTGAACCTAAAGTATATCTCCTATAGACAGCATATACTTGGATCATAGATTTTATCCATTCTGCAAGTATCTGCCTCTCAATTGGAGAGTTTAATTTTTTTACATTTAATGCAACTACTGATCAGGTATGATTTATTGACACCATTTTGCTGTTTCTTTTTTAGATATCTTATGTTTTTTATGTTCCTCTATTGTCTTATTTTATGTTAAATAGATATTTACTTGTATACTATTTTAATTCATTTGTTTCTCTTACTATATGTTGTGAGTTATTTTCTTAGTAGTTGCCATAAGGATTACAATTAACATTTTAACTTAAAACAACCTAGTTGCATTAATACCAATTTAATTTCAATAGTATACAAAAACTTTGCTCCAATATAGTTCCATTCCTTCTGTTCTCCTTTGTACTATTATTGTCATACAAATTACATCTTTATACATTATAAGCTCACTGGCAGTTTTAAATCAGATAGGAGAATAAATTAGTTACAAACAAAAATACATTTAAACTGTCTTTTATATTTACCTAAAGAGTTACCTTTACCAGAGCTCTTTTTATTTCTTTATGCTAATTCTGCTCAAAGGACTTCCTTTAGGATTTCTTGTAGAGCTGGTCTTCTGGTGATGAATTGTCTCAGTTTTTATTTTTCTGGCTATGTCTGAATATCTCCTTCATTTGTAAAGGATAGTTTAGCTGGATGTAGAATTTTTGGTTAACTTGTTAACCAATGTTTTGACCTCCCTAGTGAGAATTCAGTTAATCTTACGACTCCTTGTACATGATGAGTCTCTTCTCTCTTGCTGCTTTCAAAATTCTTTGTCTTTGTCTTTAGGCAGTTTGTGATATGTTTGGCATGCATCTCTTTGATTTATCCTATTGGAGTTCATTAAACTTCTTGGATGTTCATGTTAATGTTTCTGTCAAATTTGGGGAGTTTGGGGGCATTATTTCTTCAAATATTCTTTCAGCTCCTTTCTCTCATTCTTCTCCTCTCCTCAGAGGACTTCAATTATGCATTTGTTGATACATTTGATGATGTCCCACAGCTTTTGGAAGCTCTGTTCACTTTTCCTTTTTGTTCTTTCTTAGACTAAGATAATTTCCACTTATCTGTCTTCCAAGTTCTCTCATTCTATTTTCATCCAGTTTAAATCTAGCCCTTCTAATATATTTGTTTTTCATTTCAGTTATTCTACTTCTCAAATTTAGATTCTATTTGGTTTTCTTTTATCCTTCTAACACTTTAGTGATATTCTCCATCTGGTGAGATATTATTGTCATCCTCTCCTTTAGTTCTTTAGATACGATTTCTTTAGTTCCTTAAACATACATATAATAGTTGACTTAAAGTTTTTTCTAGTAAGTTGAACACCTGGCAACAGTTTCTATTTACTGCTTATTTCCCATGTATGGACCATACATTCCTGGTTCCTTCTGTATCTTACAATTTTTGTAGAAAATTGGAAATTTAAGTAATAAAATGTGTCAATTCTGATAATCAGAATCCCCTCTTTATGATTTGTTGTTATTGCTGTTGTTCCTCCTGCTGCTGCTGCTTCTGTTTGTTGATTTAGTGACTTTCCTGGACTAATTCTGTAAAGTCTCTTTTTTTTTGTCCTGTGTACTTACTAAAGTCTCTGCTTGGTTGCTTAGTGGTCAGCTAATTATTAGACAGAGGTTTTCCTAACCTCTTAGAATGAATTACTCTCAGTCTTTGCTAAAGGGCTTCCTGTGTATGTTAGGACACATGTTCAATGCTGCTGCAGGCAGCTCACAATTCTGCCTCAGCCGTTATGTACTGCTGTGAAGTGCCTCAAGTTCCGCCATAAATGAAAGCAGCTTAGAGTTTCCCCAGGACTTTCCTGAGCCCGGCTTCTAGATTTTCTAGATTTCCAGGAATATGTCAAAGGTTTCCAAAATCCCACTTTAAACACCTGTTCCTCTACGTTTTCTTTGTAAATTTTGCGTTCAGCCTCCTGTTAGCTTTAATACCCCCTCAGGCAGTGTGATGTTAAATAACTGCCACTGATTGTTTTCAACAAATGCCTTGTAGGTATGGCATTTTGCAGAGTGAATTCTAGACTAAGAACTTGAATGTCATCCTTGGTCCCACCCCCAGTCCTCTCCCATCCAATCAGTCACTAGGTACGGAAGCTGGAGATGCATGAGGCAGGGCTTTAAAGACAACCATAACTGGGCAACCAGGACTGTCCTACCCATGACGTAGCCAGAACCAGACAACGCCAGGCTCCTGGGACGCAGCTTCCATCCAGAGTTTGCTCCTGTCTCCAGTTGCCTCCTCTGTTTTCCAGATCTTGCTCTAGGCTCCCATCTTCCCACTGATGTTATGCTTGCTCTACATGACCTTTGACTTCTCAGCCAGAGGTCCACGCCTCCTTCATGCATTTCTGGCACTGACCCCTGGTTTCAATCCCGTTATGTCTCATGCTGAGGGAGGCACGCCACCTTCACCTCTGCAGTAATACTGAGTCCTTTATTATTTTGTCACATGCATGTAACAACTCGGTACAGGGCTCCTACTGTGTGTCACACACTGTTCTGAGCATCAGGAACACAGGTGCATAAGGCAGAGAAGACTCTTACTCTCAGGCAGCTCATGTGCTATAAACAGAAGAGATGTCAATAGAAGAGAGGTGATCAATGGGGTGTCAGGACAACTTAAGACAGGTGGTCAAGGAAGACCTCTCAGAGGAGGTGACACTTGAGAGATGTGAAAGCTCCAGCCATGAAGCAACATGGGGGAAGAGAGTAGAGTTGCCAAGAGAGGGGAGACCAGCCCAAGCAAAGGCCCTGGGGCTGAAGCAAAGGGAATGAGACAATTGGTAGGGAATGAGATCAGAGAAGCTCTCAGGCACCAGATGTTCTGGGGCCTCCCTGGCTATGGGAAAGATGCGGGGGGCAGGGGGTTAATAAGTGACATGGGAAGGTGCATGAAAGCTTAAAGCAAGTGAGTCATTTGTTCTGATTTGTATATATTTTAAGATCACTACGGCTGCTATATAGAGAGCACTAGTAGAAGCAAAGGCCTGTCAGGAAGCAGCCACAGGGTCCAGATGAGGGGAGATGGTGGCTTAGGTTAGGGCGTTGCCATGGAGACAGCGGTCCTTCCTATAGTTCATCCACACTGCCGTCACCCACCCTTCTGGAGAACCTCCCCTCTTCTTGCCCAGACTATTACAGCAGTCTTTAAAACCTTTTCACTCCCATGTCAAATCAATTCTGCAAACCACCACCTGGTAACATCCTGAATCACAGCTGTGAAGACACTGCTAGACATCTATTCAACCCCAGGCTCCCTCCTACCCCCACATCCCCCTGACCCAGTTTGGGTTAATGAGATATGCATGGAAGTGAACAAATATGGCTCACCAAGCAGCTATTGCTTTTCTGATACAGACAGTAACAGGCTCAGCTGGCACCAGTGCTTCGCCTAGTGCTGCCTGTGGTACGAACACCATGCCTGGCGGTGGAACCACACGCTAAGGCTGGTGGAGCATGAAGCTAGAAGGGCCCTAGTTCTGATGGCATCTTTGAGCCCCTGGAGTTTCCCTAGAAAATAAACCTCCGCTTGGTGAAGCCACTGTACTTATATTTCTATTAAAAGTAACTGAACGCATGTCCCCACTAAAGCAAGACGCTCAGAAAATTAATTCACATGCAACTATAGAAGACTGTAGTTCCAAGTGCACTGGCCCTTTAACAAAGGGAGAATGGGTTGTGGGAGACATGTACGCCGGGCCTGTGAGAGTTGTCAATGACACAAACTCTTGATTTCTGTTGGGTAATTGCAGGGACTCCGCCATCTCCATATGGGCAGAGGTGCTCATGGAAGGAGAAGACTGGGCCAAAGCCCAGTGACTCTGGATTCAGAAGGGTTCTCTCTGGATGCCTGGACTCCCGCCTTTAAGCTCAGGGCATCATGGGAGCATCTAGAGATACTCCGAGCATGAGCTCCAGAGCAGCCTTCTAAGGGCGAACCACTTCCAGCAGCTGTATGTGTCAAACACCAACGAGGCTCTGGAACCCAGAGACAAAAAGCACACTCCAGTGTCCAAGGGTCCACCAAGGTGGACTGTGAGCAGCGATGGAGGCCGCCATCCGGCTGAAACAACATCACAGCTCCTGGGTGTTGGCACTGGCCAGGCAGGCAGCATCCCAGAGGACCGACGGGTAGAAAAGAGGAGGTTTCCCAGCAGGGAGAGGGCAGGGTGTATGACTCAGTGGGCATGATGTGCAAATACAGATTCCAAGTCAGTGGGCCTGGGGCGAGGCCTAGGAGTCTTCATTTCTAATAAGCTCTGAGGCTGCTGAGGCTGCTGAGGCTGCTGGCACGTGACCACACTTTGACTAACAAGGAGCCAGAGCCCAGGGGTAGGAAGTGGAGCTGTGGGGTTAAGGAGGAAGCTACTAGAAGGTGCGTGTGTCTGTGTGTGTGCATGTGTGTGGTATGCACATATGTGTGCTCCAATTTGGCAGTAGGAATCAGTGTGTGACTTGGTAGAAATCATATGAGTGAGCAAGAGAGACACTTGGGTCTCAGCGGACACTCTAATAGTGGGTAGGTTGCCTAGGCTGGCACTTAAGACATTTCTGAGGACAAGAGATAATCCCACCCCACCCTTGCACCCTCAGGAGGCCTGCCAGCCACATCACTGCAGCGCCTGATTGAGGACAGCACTCTGTTACAACCTCACAGCTGTGGTCTGGGGGCCACAGTCCATAGACTAGATTTGAGAGACTGTCCGTCAGCTGTAGTCAGGACTGACTGACTGACTGTACCTAGTAAGATCCTGGAGTACTTGGTGGAGAGGCCCCAGGAAGGTTAACACATCCCTGCACAGTCAGCTGCTGCCCACGCCATTTTATCCTATATAATAAAAGCATAATATGCAAATCGACCAGACAGCAGAACTACCAGTCACTATGGCATGCACTGACCACCAGGGGGCAGACGCTTAATGCAGGAGCTTCCCCCTGGTGGTCAGTGCTCATGGCTGCGTGCTCATGGCTGGTGAGTGCAGAGGCTGTGGTGGGAGCCTCTCCTGCCTCTGTGGCAGTGCTAAGTATGTCCAACCCAGGAGGAGTGGGCCTAAGTCAGTCGGGCATCCCCTGAGGGCTCCCAGACTGCTAAAAGGCACAGGCTGGGCTGAGGGACCCCCCTCCAGTGCACAAATGTCATACACCAGGCCTCTAGTTTAAATATAAAGAGATTTGACCTCAGGCTGAATTCCAAGCCAGTAAACCAGACAGATTGCTACCTTTATGATCAGTGAAAACAGTAAAGCTATTTTCACTGGAAACAAAATAAAAGTGTAGAAAGGGCCCGGCCTTCTGAAAATTATTCCAGATTGACCACAAAACCACGCAAGCTCACACTCCTCCAAAATGTAACCCAGATGTAACTCACACCATCAGCTTGCTACTCGATGTCAAAAAAGGTTTTTGTTATTTGCTCTTGGACAGGAAAAAAAAAAAGAGTAACAGAGGGGGACTGATCTAAAGGAAATATAAACGCTGGAGTGGGGTGGGCCTCTGCTGGCCAAGCCTGTCAGGGGCTGTGAGACCAAACACCTGGTCTGTCCCATCCGCTCTCCATGCTCACGGAACCTGCATGGAGACAGTATTGGAATAAATAAAGCACAAAAGACGTGCTTCTGAAAGGGCCAAGTGTGCTAGATGGAGCTCATAATGGAGGAAAGAGCCCAACACAGGGAGCTCTTGGGATTCAGAATCACATCTGAGGGGAGCCTGGGTTTCCCCTCTCAATCTCCTCCATGTGTGTCCCATGTGCTGCTGACTGTGGACTCGGCTCTGGAATCCTGAGCGTAGGTCTTGGCAGGTTTCTCGGAGGCCTGTGTAAAAGCTTCCTTACAAGGAAAAGGAAATCCCTCCCATCCTCACCTCATTATTGCCATGTGCCGTCCTGTCCGCAGAGAGTTCATACACACCTGGGTACATCAGTCTCTGCTCGGTGGGGGTAAAATTAAACTTTGATGCAACAGATGTGAGAAAAGGCCGTGGGAATGCTGGAGGTTTTCAAAGCAACATATGGAAAACAGAAACTAGAAGTTTTCAAATATTATTTCTTATCACACTCTATTGTGAACATAGAACTGCTGTGAAGTGAATTGAGGACGTTTGGGGCGACAGGAGGTTAAAGAAAGAGGGACTTGCAACATTTTATATCAATTTGTCCTGGAGTTGCCCTCTGGTAAGCAACCATAGCCTTGCTGGCTGCTGCTTGGGGTTCTGAGGTGTCAATTTCAGCTCCCATTAAATGCACTTCTTGGTCTATTGCGGCCTGAAAAAAAACAAAACAAAACTTGAGGCGGGACAGAGGGCCTTCCAGGTGAGTGATGGATAAGAACCAAAGGAAAGATTTGTCTTCCTATTTCCCAAACATGTAGAAAGGTTTTGTGTTTAGCCCTTCTGTCAATAAAAGACTCAGGAACTCACCTGAAAGATGTGCCACAGAATCAAGCTATAAAGAAAAAATTAAAAGTGAAGAAGTGATAGATGAAACTAGAAAGAATAACAGAGAGAAGGCACGGGCACGAGGCCAGATCAAGAAGCTCCGTGGGCTGGAGGATGGCAGGCCTAAAGGAAGGGAGCAGATGGCCCGGGAGAGAGCTGTCGGAGGGGCCATGCCCTGAGTCCAGCACCACGCAGACGCCTTTCTCCCAATTCCTTTGGGAGAACCTGGTGGCAGCTGTGGATATAACAGAACTGTGCTTTACTGGGGGGGTGAGGGGGTAGATTTGGAATTCAAGGGCCTGCATCTCTCCCAGGTGGTGGTGGAACTCCTCACAGTATCTGTTCTAGAAATACCTACCGAGTGTCTGCACTGTGCTGAGCTCTGTGACGGGCATGAGGGTGCAGTTATGAACAGGACAGATGCAGACCTTGTACTAGTGGAGCTGAAGATCTACAAGAATGATTCAGAGTGTGTTTTACACACACACACACACACACACACACACACACAATTGCAAAAAGGTTATAAAATGGGAAGGACAGCACTAGGAAAAAGCTGAGCAAGGAAACCTGATCTGACCTACAGTTTAAGGAAGGATTCCCTGAAAAAGTGAAGAAGAGGAAGGAGAAAGAGGAGGTGAATAAAAGACAGTGAATTGAGCACTGACTATGTGCATAGCACTATTATAAACATTTAGCATGTATTAACTCAATTAGTTCTTACAATTCTCTGAAACATGCGCTGCTATTATTCCCATTTAATAGATAGGAAAACTGAGTCACAGAGTTGTTAAGCCGCTTGCCCAAGGACATTTTCCCTATATATCATGGATGTTTCTAGTCACTGTCTTTGAAAGATCTCAACTTGCTTTAAAAAATTATGTAGAAGATCAAAACAAATGTCATTTTGAGTTTTTAATCTCTGCGAGCTCTAAGTCATTCTATGCAACAGGGAGAGGCAGGCAAGGGCAGTGAGGGCTGCTGGGGCAGGCCCTGCACGCTGTGCGGTCTAGTTGGGGGCTCTCCCTGTCCTGAAGTCACTGTTGGTACATGAGTGTGCTCTGGGGCCAGCTTGCCTGGGTTCAGGTCCCAACCCCGGCACTTCCCAGCTGAGAGGTGACTGACCTCTCTGAGCGCCGTGTCATCATCTGTAAAGTGGAGATAAGAACAGCACCTACATCACCGGGCAAGCGTGAGGATTAAATGAGTTCCTGTGTTCAGTCACAGGGGACAATCTCTCATTGCTTTGCAGGGCCAATTCTAGTTGCTCGGGAGTTTGCCTGTTAGGTCAATGCCCCCCAGATGGTCTCCGGGGAGCAAAAATCCAAAGTGATGTACAGGGTCCTCACGGGGGAACTAGAGGGAGCAGAAGAAGCCCTACAGCGGCCTGGGAACCAGGTGACTCTCCCTCTCCCCTCCCCTCATTCATTCTTTACCCACACACCTGTGAAGACCCTGCCTGTGCAGCCTTCCCAGGGGAGTGTGAGGTGGATAACTGCAGTGAACAGGGAGTCCCACATTCTTCAGCCCCACGGGCACCACATTTCATCCCGTCCATCAATCACCAAGAGCGGTAGAGGCAGAATAGTCAGGCCTAGGGGGCGGAGTGTGGATCTGGGCGCCTGGCTGGACGCGTGAGGGAGGAGTGATTCACCAAAGTCCTACTATACACACAAAAGCATCATGTTTCCCCTGCGCACACAGATTTACAAAAGAGAGTCTCGCTTTCCAGAACCTCCCTCGAGCCTCTGTGGAGTCTCACCTCCTCTTTCTTCCCGTGTCCCCGCCACAGCGTCTCACTGCCCTTGGCTTGTCAGAGGGGAACAGCGTGGTGGCTACAATCTGTAGCATCATCCTTCACACGTTAGTGCTGCCTGGGGATGTGGTGCGGGGTAAGCCAGAGGCATGAAAAAGGGGGACGTTCTGAATGCCTCACTGAGTTCAAAAGCAGCAGGAGATGGTAGGACAAGAGATGTGAATGTCATGCTCTCCATCACCTGTGCCAGGAGTTTTAAAGACATAGAATTCCTAAAATGCTGACCTTGGAAAGGACAGGGATCAAGCTCAGAATCTCCTAAAGGCTTTGGGCTGCTCTGTGTTTCTGCCCACAGATGTGGGTATCGGCTTCTTCCGGGCAGTGAAAGCCTGTGGACATAGGTGCCTGTATTTTAAAAATCCATTGAAGTTTGTTGTGTATTTGCTTCTGTGGCATCTACTTCAGTACTTTGCCCCAGACTTCATCTCACGAGCATAATCAAGTATCCTCCTATATAATAAAACCCTAATATGCAAATAGACCAACTGGCAGAATGACCGGTCACTATGATGTGCACTGACCACCAGAGGGCAGACACTCAATGCAGGAGCTGCCCCCTGGTGGTCAGTGAACTCCCACAGGGGAAGCGCCACTCAGTCAGAAGCCGAGCTCACAGCTGGCGAGCACAGCGGCAGTGGCGGGAGCCTCTCCCACCTCTGCAGAAGCACGAAGGAGCAGTGAGCCAAGTGGTAAGGAGCAGTGAGCCGGCAGGCGGTAAGGAGTGAGGGGTCCCAGACTGTGAGAGAGAGTCCAGACTGTGAGGGGGATGTCCAACTGCTGGCTTAGGCTCGCTCCAGGCCTAAGCTGGCAACCAGATATCCCCTGAGGGGTCCCGGACTGCGAGAGGGCGAAGGCCAGGCTGAGGAACTCTCCCTCCCCCCCTAGTGCACAAATTTTGTGCACTGGGCCTCTAGTTACCTAATAAAATCTTTCAATGTAGCCAGTGCTTAAAGTCCCTTTCCCCTTTCTTAATGTAATGGAAACTCAGGGGGTTGAGGGAAGAAAGGAAAAATGTCACATTCAATCTTCTTCTTGTCTAAGGAGGCAAAGGTCCCTCTGGGGTGAACATCATCTCACTGAGGAAGGGCTGGTGCTGAAACTGTTCCTGCTTTCAGGTCCTGCACTCAAGCAGACCTGGCCTGGGGTCCCCAATACCCAGGGGCTGTCATTTGCTGCTGGCTTTTCCATCATCCTGAAGACCTTTCTGCATTGTGGATCCCACTATTGGAGAATTTCTGTTTGCTGCAATTTGCATCATTAGATTCCAAGATCAATGCAGGATTCTGGGAGGGATTTTGCAGGGCCAATTCGATGCCCCTAATAAATTAAGCAGCAGTACTTTTTAATCTCAAAGGTTTCTTTTTTGAAGAGTCACCCACAGACTTTAGAAATAGCCCTAAAGATAAGGTGTGGGAAGGCTGTCTGCAGAAGCAAGCCAAGTGCTGGGCTCATTGATGGCCTTGCTAGCAGCTGCCTGCATACAGGTAAGGAGCAAAGAAGGAGAGAGAGAGAGAGAGAGAGAGAGAGAGAGAGAGAGAGAGAGAGAGAGAGAGAGAATGGGTGGGACAAGGGAGGAGAAGGGAGAAGGGAATAAGATTTACATTATTGGTCCATGGTCACTCATCTAGAAAGTAGAAGACACAGGATCTAGAATCAACCTGGTTCTATTTGACTCCAAAATCCAAACTCCTTCCATTGTAATGGCTTAGAGAGGTATCACAGGTGGCTCTGAACATGAAGAGGGCACTCTGGTGATGGGAGTTCTGGGTTGATCTGTTTAGCCCTACTGATTTTCCCAAAAGCATTTTTAATAGGCTTAGTATGTGCCAGATGATCAGCTGGGAGTTTAATGAAACACAATTCTCACCCTTGAGGAAACTCCAATCTAGTAGAGAGGTAAATATGCAAGCAAGTAACTACACCAAAAAATGTAGTAAGGGCGAGAACATAAGCATAAAATGCCATAAGATCAGAAATGGGGGAATAACAATTGCTCTAGAGAATATGACAAAGATACATATGCATGGGGATATTTGACCTGGGTTTTGAGGTTGATTAGGAGTTCAGACAGCAGACAATGGCAAGAAAAGGTATTACCGGCAAAGAAACAATTCCAAAAGACAAATAAGGGAACAATATATGGATGTGAAGAGGTGGCAGGCAATGGAAGTATACACAGCCCCAAATTAGAATACTGCCCCAGAAAGCAAAAAATTCTCCATCGCTTGAAAGGTCTGAACAGAGTGCAGACAACCCTCTGTGGACCAGAGAATGGTCTTGATGAATTAATGCTGCCTCAACTCCCTGGTGGTCCCTAAGGTGCTCCCCACTCAAGACCAGTTCACACTGGAGTTGGAACATGGTGCACCGGTAGAGACCACGGCCTCAACATCATACAGGCCGGCCTGGAACCCTGACTCTTCACTGACTGTATACTGGGGGCAAATTTCCAAAGCTCTCTGAGCCTCAAACTCTACATCTGTGGATTCTAACCCCTGCCTCACCTGCTAGAATTAAACAAATTACTGGCATAGAGCACTCAGCACAGTATCGGAGTGGAAGATGAGTCCACAATATACATAACCATGAACAATGACACCATTATTACGGAGGTGAGTCACTGACCTGCTCTGGTCACCGGGACAAGGTGCCCTGAGGGCGGAGGTGGCAGCCGCTGGCAGAAGCCACGTAAGTCTGCGTTGTGGACCAGGGCTGGGACACGGGAGAGGAGAGTGAGATCATGCAAGTGCAGGGTCAGATCCTGTCTTTATCGAAAATGTTGGCATTTTGTTCAACATAGATTTTGGGGGGAGGAGGGTCTTAATTTGGATTTTTTAAAAATATTGCATTAATAGATCATATATCTTGATTTCTGAGCTCTTTAGTGCTTTCTTAAATTTGGTGCCTCGAGCAAATAAATGCCTCATCCCCCTCACCCTGTCTTTTCCCTAAGCTGCTCCCTGCTGGTTCCCATGCTGATCAGTCGTTAAGGATCCTAACCTTTGCTTAAAGGTCTTTCTTCCCAGGACCCTCCTGCCTGTGCAGAGGGCCCATGAGACCCCAAGACTCTAAACAAAACAGCTCCTGGCTTGGCGACACCTGACTTCACTTGGTTTGTCTTTCTTTTTTTGCCTGCCGTATTAGAAATTTTATAAAGTAACAAAATTTAAAAAGAAAACTGTAGAATTGGATGGCTGAGAGCACTCCACTAGAAAATCAGCCTGAATTGTGCCATTACCCTGAGGAACCAGAGGAATGAATTGGAAAGAATACATAAAACTCACATCACCTCCAAATGAGTAGACTTAATGCAATTTTTGCCAAGAGCCTGTGCTCAAAGGGCCTGTTTTCCAGGTGTAAAGTGCAGCAGGCTTCAGCTCAGCGGCAGCCAGGCATGTTTGCAAAGTGTAGAAGCCTTAATCAGCCTCAGCAACTTCCCTCAGCCCCTATCCCGCTGACTTCTCTCCCTCCGCCGCAGCCCTAAACGATGCTGTTAAGTAATTCAGTTTGAAGAGCTCTTATGGAGATCAATTTTACTAATGCACACAGAGCATAATAGAGCTGGGCTGCTATAGAAAGATAAATCCTTTTTTTTTTAAATCAGAGAACAAGAATACAAGAATGAGAATTACTGATCAAGTTGGAGCCATGACTTAGGCATGACTTCCCTATGGATCAACATGTCCTGACTTTGCACTTTGCAGAAAAGTTACAACTATTTTGTTCTGTGCAAGCCGTGCATAGCAATTAGAGCTGCTGCCCAGCTCGAACCCAGACACTTGTTGGAATTTCAATGCAGACACAAGAGTCCTTGAATTTCTGATGACAATGGTCACTCAGAATTGGCAGCAAGGGCCTACGCTGTGTGTGTGTGTGTGTGTGTGTGTGTGTGTGTGTGTAGTCTTTCAACTTATTTCTTATCCTGCACAAGTGTTCTTATTGTCTTTACAGATTAACCCTTTCTGTTATAACTTTTTACATCCCAAATGCGGACGTTATATTGTAAAGTCTGTAACTTAGCAACTATCCAGCAAGATGGAAATCTTGTTCAAAGACAAAGATTTGTTCAAAACATGAAGTGTTAGTAGAAGTCAGGAATCAGCTAATGATAAACCACATAGAAACAAAGCATTTTAAAAGGTAAGGGGTAGTATATTCTAGAACAGTGGTTCTCAACCTTCTGGCCCTTTAAATACAGTTCCTCATGTTATGACCCAACCATAAAATTATTTTATTTGCTACTTCATAACTGTAATGTTGCTACTGTTATGAATCATGTAAATATCTGATATGCAGGATGGTCTTAGGCGACCCCTGTGAAAGGGTCGTTCAACCACCAAAGGGGTCGCGACCCACAGGTTGAGAACCGCTGTTCTAGAAGCTCATCAGTAACTCACTTTGGATAAAGTCCCTATGAGGTTCATGCATGTCAAATGCAACAGTTTCTGATTAGATGGAACAATAAAAAAGACGCTGTGTATCCCAAGATTGGTATTCCACATGGAAGCTCTTCTCCTAAAAGCTATGACTTCCTGGCAACAGAGCTCCCGTTCACAGGCCTCTGTGATTCAGATCTTCCCAATACAATTTTGCTTATATATTAGGGACCCATTCATCTTGAGCCCATGAAAAAGTAGGACATCAGAGAAGCGTTAGATCACCCAGGCTGCTTCATACCACTTAGAAGATTAGTCATCTAAAGGGCACACAGAACCTGCTTTATAATGTCTTTTGCTTTCCAGCATCTGACTTGAAATAGGCTTCCAGGAAGAAAAGATAAGGGGATGGGAGGGAGGAAATGATCGCTGACGGGGGTCTGTATGTGTGAGACGCGGCGCCAGGCCCTTCACAGACCTCCTCATTTAATCCAGGTCGTAATGATGCGAAAGCATCACTCCTCTTGCCCTTTTCCCTTATTTTCAGAAAAGCCCATTCACTTCAAAGCACCTTCTGTGTCCAATTGTAATTGCTCTTTTATTAGTTTGGATGCAAGTGACAGAATCATCATTCAAACTTGTTTTGGCAAAATCGGAGATTTATTAGCGCAACTCCAAAGAAAAACTCAGAAAACAGACCATGGGAAGGAGATGGACAGGAGAGGGACCATGTGGGCCAGTTTTAGGACAGCCGGAACCTGGGGACTGAAGGTCCCCAGGATTACCTTCCTAACACCCCTCTTTTTCTCTCTGGGTGTTGGTTCATTCTTCTTCAATGCAGCCTGCCTGTCTCCATATTTGAGGGGAACCAGGGTTCTCTCCACCTGGTGAAAGCCCACGAAGAGAAGGTTCTCCAGAGAAGGCAGATGGTACCCAGGGGACTTAACAGGTAGCTTCTGCACAGAGGGATAGGACCAGGTGTTGAAGACATGAAGAACAGAGTCAGCGAAAAGGCAGAAGTGGGAGAAGTGGAGGATCCTTGGAGGCAGGGAGGAAACCACTGTAGGAGGAAGAGGAGAACCAAAGTCCTAGGAAGGACTCAGACTGTGGACATTTGAGCTCCAGGTTATAGAGTCGGAAGCTTATTCAAGGGCATAGGGATTTTTGAAAGCTTTGAGGCACATTTCTCTGAAAGCGGAGTCTGGGGACAAGTAATCTGGTAACACGAAGGGTGTGTGGAAAGAAAGAGATGATGAAGGCATTTGGGGCGAGGTGAGTAGGACCTCGCCTCTCTGCTACATGACCAGGGTAGTAAAGACAAAGCCAAGAAGGGGTGAGGTGATGGAGGAAGAGGGGCAGGCGGGGGCTGGACTGTGAGCAGAGGAGAATCAAGCTTTATCTGGAGTATTTTCTGTTTTTACAAGCGAAATGTATGTATGTATTACTTTTGAGTGACTGAAAAGTAATGAGATTATCTGAAAGGAAGGAAAGAAGACAGAGCAAGTGAGAAAGAAAGAAGGAAAATGAAAGAAAGAGAAAACATTGAGATAAAAAGGGAAAGGAAGAAGAAAGGGAAGAAAAAAGATAATTCAGTATGTTCAGGAGAGTATTTATTTAAGAAACATTACTGGGTGCCTCCTATGTGCCAAATGGTCTTAGAGGCACTAAGATTAAAAAATAGGTAAAATAGAAAAAAAGTTTCTTCTCTCATGGAATTTATATTTAATGGAGGAAACAGACAGTAAACAAATAAATAAAGTTAAGAAATAAAAAATTATATTCCAAATACTGATGAGTAGTCACGATAAAAACCTTGCATGATAAGGGGATAGAGACTGTCCCAGTTAACTTTTGCTGTATAACAACCAACCACCAAACAGGGGCTTTAAATACTGTCATTTGGTTTTGCTCATGATTCTCCAGCTTGACGGGGCCCAGTGGGGACAGACCATCTCTCTTCACCTCTGCTCCACTCAGCGTCGCTGGGCAGCTCAGAGCAGGGGGGCTGGACTCATCTGGAGCCTGTTCTCTCAATATCTGGAGGTGATGCTGGCAGCAGGTGGGACCCTAGCTGGGAGGTTGCCTGGAACAACTTCACGGGGCCTCTCCATGTGGCATGGACTTCCTCATGATGTGGTAGGAAAGTTCCAAAAGCAAGCATGGAGAGGGAGGTGAGAGGGGAGGTGAGAGGAGGAGAGGAGAGGGGAGGGCAGGAGAGAAGAGGAAGGGGGAGGGAAGGGGATGGGAGTGAAGGGGAAGGAAGGGAAGGGGAGAAGGGGAGAGGGGAGGGAGGAGCATGTGCTTCAGGGTGACACTACATTGCCTTTTCTAATCCAACCTCAGAGTTCAAGCACCATCACTTCCGTTGCATTCCATTCACATAAGTGAGTACTAAGGCCAGCCATAGTCAAGGGGAATTAGTCTCCACCTTTCTATGGGAGGAACATCAAGGGATGTGTGGACATTGCAGAGAATAATGTACTAGTAAGAGGACAGTTTTTATATATCTAGTAAAAGGCACCCCAAAATCAGTCAGGGTTCTGCAGAGAGGCAAACCTAGAGGAGATTCCACACGCACACTCACACACACACACACACACACACACACACACACACATATGCACACATATGCATATATATACATGAATGTTTGCATATAACAAGATCTGTATGTTAAGGATTGGCACATGCCATTGTGGGAGGGGGCAAGTCTGTAATCCATAGGGCAGCCAGAAGCTGGAAACTCGGACAAGAGTTGAAGGATCAGAAACCACCGTGAAAAGATGGCACGGGCGATGGGGAAGGGAGCACTCCTGAGGGAAAGGGCTGCCAAGGAGTCTGGAGGAGGGGACGAAGGGGGGCAATGAAGGACGGCCATGCTCTCCGGGCGCTGACTGAGCACTGTCCGCCCCGTGGGACAGACAGAAAAGAAGAGATCGAGACAGGGCTCCTGTTGTAGGAAAGTCAGGTCTGTGATGAAAAGTGGTCAATCTTCACGAATCAAAGCAGGACATTCAGGACTGGAGTCACCACCCTTCTAGAAAGCATGGCTCGGACCGCTGAAGCCAGAGGAGAGAGAGAAAGCACAGTAACTCCTTGTGATTCTCTATTCTTGGCCACGGAGAGGGATCCGAGGAGCGGAAGGAAGGAAGACACAGCTTGAAGAGAACACGTCTCTGTTCTCCTGCGAAGGCCATGCATGGGATGAGGGGTTCAAGGCCGTCCGAGAGGCAGCCGGCGGCGTGGGGCATGCATTACTTATAAGACTCCGCTGAAATGTAAATGGGGGTGAGCCCACGGGTTCCCTTGGTCTTAAATGGAATCATAAAGTATTCATCGGGTCCAGCCAGGGCCTTTCAGATCTGGAGCTCCGTGAGAAATATGTGGCCTGCTAAGGTTACATTAATAAAAAATAAATAAATTCGTGTCCAGGAAACCCGAGCTGGCGCACTATAAAACTGCCCATTCTGTAGGTATTAATGTTTAATGTGTTTGTAAAAAGCAGGCGGCTTTGCCGAGCGCAGCAACAAAAACGTCCCGCAGCCCTCGGTACTTAACATCTCCGCGCGCGGCCTAAGTGCTCTGGCGGGAACCCGGCCAGCAGGCGGGGACGAGGGTCTGGGCAGCCCCAGTCCGGCCACAGCAAAAAGATGCTTCGCGGAGAGGAGAGGCGCCCTGCTCCTGTGCTGTGGATGCAAGTTACAGCCACGCTTCCTGCCCCCCTCTCCCCGCCTCCGCCTTCACACCCACTGGCTCTCTATGCTCAGGAGAGATGCTAAGAGCAGCTGATGTTTTCAGAACTGAGTACATAAAGACTGGAATCCTGTTTAAAGGGCACTTGAAAGATAACCGCATCGCAAGACACAAAGTTCGTTTTATGGAAAAAAAATCTGATAAACACTCAACTCTGAGAAGCAAAAGTTGGGTGTGTGTGTTTTTAGTTTGGTTGTTTTTGTGTAGTTTGCTTCAGACCACTTATACGACTCCCGCTGTTCTCTAGATGTTTCTAGAAGGCAGGCACAGATCAATCTGAACCATCGCTATCCGAGGCCTCGGGGCAGCAGGCTGCACGCCGGGTGGGCTGCCCTCGGTAGCTGTTATGTTTGGCTTTGGGGCCCAAGTCAGTGCAGAGAAACCTGTGTTTCTCCCAAGCTGACCTGCAGTCAGGAAGCACCTGCCAATTCCCACACCTGCCCATCACACCTGAGCGCCTTACCCTGTGCTTCTTGGTTACTACCATCCTGCAGCACTGCTTGCAAGTAAACACAGAGATGAAGAAAGACAGGTGCAGAGAACAGAGCTGAACGCTCAGGAAAGGGGAATAAACCTTCATCAGGCAGCCCAACTGCCCAGGAAACTGTAGCAAGAACTGCCCCCCCCCCCACCCATAGGAGTAGGGACCATGGAAAGAGACAGACTCTCTTGTCCTCTTTCTGTCTCTCCATCTCTTTCTGTCTCTCTGTCTCTCTGTCTCTCTCTCCACATTCTGGAATTCAGCAGACGCCTTTCCACTTCTGCCAGACTTCAGCAGCCACGGTCAGCGTCCCTGAAATCAGGAACAAAGCTCCTGGAGAGAACTTAGAGGCCTCAGCAGCGTGAGGAATGCTGGAGACAGCTGCGCTCTGCTTGTTGTACTAAGAAGGGGGCTGGCTATGCCCCTCCCATGAAAGCTTTGCATCTCCCACCCGAGTTGTGGGCAGAATTGTGCCCCACCCTCCACCCCCAACATGTGTTGAAGTCCTAACCCAGGCTGCTTGTGAGTGTGGCCTTATTTAGAAATAGAGTTTTTGCAAATGGAATCAAGTTAGGTCACCCTGGATTGGGATGGGCCTTAATTCAATGATCGGTGTCCTTACAAGGAGAGGAAGAGCTGGACACATGGGCACACAGGAAGAGTGCCAGGTGAACACAGAGCGAGCAGCCTGGTGGTTATTGTGCCACCAGCCAAAGCGCACCAAGGACTATGGGAGCACCAGAAGCTGGGAGAGGCAAGGAGCACTCTCGCCTGGAGCCTTCAGAGAAAAGATGGCCCTGCCCAGACCTTGATTTCAGACATCTAGCCTCCAGAACTGGGAGAAGGTACATTTCTGTCATTTGTGGTCATTTGTGCAGCTGCCCTAGGACACAAATACCAAAGGACACAGATCCCATGGCCTGTGTCTGTCTCCAAGGAGCCCCATGGTGAGGGCAAAGGTGTCCATGAGTGGCCCTAAAGAAACTCCCAGAGAGGAACGCACTGAAGTTGCCAACAAAATCCTACCTGGTAAGGGTGCGGTCAGGGCACAGCTGTCCTGCAATGTCTGGGCAATGTCAGCTCTAGCAAAGGCACCTCCAAGAGTCCCACAGAGGGGACAAAGGGCTGAGACAAGGAGGGACCAGAACTGCTGAGTGCCTGGGCAGCTGCATCACACTGTGACCTGCTCCCAGAGGAAGGATGGCTGGCTGTGCCCCCAATGTCCCCCTCCAGCTTACCACAGTCTTTGGGGGGTTTTAATGCCTTACCTAAGAAGATGGAGCACATGAGCACTCCCCATTGCTGGCCTGATTGTTCAACACTGATCCCAGTGCCTAGAGCAGGGCCTATTAGAGAGTAGGCATTCCGTAGATGTTTGTCAATGAACTGAAGGAATGCATGATGCGATACAACCCCAGGGAAGAGAGGAACCCACCTGGATCCCAGAGAGATAAACAGGGGAATCGAGGGCCATCTCAAGGAGACTTCTGGAGATGGTCCTCTGGAAATGGTGGGCTGAGTGGACAACTTTGGGGTAACTCTGAAATGCCAGGAGGACTTGGTCACCTGGGCTTGGCTAACCCTCCAGCTCTTTCTCATTCCCGCCTCCTCTCACACTTTGTGTCCCGACATTCCAGGCATTTCCAGAAGAGGATTTATGGAATCAGGCTGGATTTTGGCTCTTCAGGGATTTTGCCTAGAATGAGCCTGGTTTTGAGCCATCAGTTGAAGGCCTTCAGAAGAGAATGTGGACAAGTTGATTTAGGGAAGACGCTGGGAAAGTGTGAATTCCTAAGCACTTCACTCCCAGGTCTTATGGTTTGGCTTCTGGGGTCTGCTTTCCCCCAGCAGCTTCACTCTGGCTGCAGAGAGTGAACCATTTAGGAAATGGGGGTATCATCCAATGGCCCTGGGTGAATACATCCGCCCCTCTCAAATAGCACACAAAAACCTGATGCGGGACCTCTAGCTGGGACTTGGGGGTGCAGGAAGCTGCCTCACCTATTTCAGAGGGGACCTAACTCCTGTCTTAGTGACTCTCCTAGAGGCTAGGGACACCGCTGTTTATGCCTGAGATGAGCTCTTCTTTCCCATTACACAGGAGCAAGGTATTTCCCTGCACAGAGGCATCAGGGATAGGGTGCAGCAGAGGACGATGCTCAGAGCAATTAACTTCAGTCATTCTAGAGAGTCTACAGCTTCATGGAGCTGAGTCTGCCATTGTCTCCCTGCAATGCACCCAGCTCCTTCCCTGTCTCGTGAGCAGGCAGGTGGATGGGTGGATGGATGGATGGATGGATGGATGGATGGATGGATGGATGAGGTTTACTGTGACAGGACAAATAAAACCTGGCCCTAACAATAAACATAACAGGGCATAAATGGGCTAGGTTTTGCAGTCAGACAGGCCAGCTTGGTATCTTTTAGGGTAGCTCAGACCCATGTCCTCTGTCTTTCTCCCAGGAACTACCTTTGCTATAACTATTCCTTCCAAGTTCAGGAGAAAGGCAGAGTGAACAATCCAACCACAGGGAGACAGAGTGGGAGATTCTTACAGCATGTCAGATTAGAAAGAGATCTTAAACACATCCTAGTCCAATGCCATTTTACAAATGAAGATACTGGGGTCTACAGAGGAGCAGTGACTTGCCCAAGGTCACACCGCTGGGTAAAAACAGGCCAGGTCTAGAACTCAGGCTCCGATGCACCTGCAAAGCATATCCTCTCCCCCAGCAAAAATCCTCCGTTAATCCTGTAGTCTGGACTTGCTAGCAACCACATTAACACTCTCCATTAATGCTGAGAAAGGACGTTTCTTAAACACAAATTCAAGGAAAAGCTTCAAACACCCAGTTGCACTAAAGCAAGGCAGTAAGGAAAGTGACCATCTTAAACCAGATGAAGCTGCTATTATTATTATCATTATTATTCTAATATCAAGTCAAAATTGCCCATAAGCCCAAGAACACCACTTTCATCCTGCACCCAGGTTCGAGTAAACAGCCTACAGAAATTGAATCACAGTTTCAGCTAAATACATATTTAATTCCTTATGTATTTTTTATATTTTGTTTTGTGCAGGACTGTTTACCAAGTTAATGATCTACTGTCAACCATGTTTCTGGGTGGTTGTTTTATTCAGTCTTGAAGTGCCCCCTAGTGAAATGTTCTTATATTTAAGAAGCTGAGAAATGAGCTGGAGATAAGATTTTCAGAGAGCTGGAGAGAATTTTAGAAAGACATAGGAGCAATGTTGGGGATAGTGGGATTGTTTCAAGAGGATTTGAACATGATTCTTTAACAATCTATTTCTGAGCCCTTTCCCGTGTGCGCACTCACGCGGAGGGCCCTGCAGACTGGGCCCTGAGGCGGAGGGTTTTAACCACAGAGAACACACCAGAGGAATCCCACGAGCCCGCAGGGGCCAGGCAGCAGGAGCAGCCAGCACAGCCAGAAGCTGCGGCCACAGACAAGCCAGGGATTCAGCCAGTCACTCAAGCAGGCGCCGGACAACTTTTGCCAACACTAGGTTTGTGCAGGAGCAATTTCAGGGAGCATCTTACCAGGAGAGGCAATCTGACAGTCATTCTTTGGTTAGTCCAAGTCATGCAAATGTGTACTGAAAACAGCACTCGATGGGCAAGCTGTGTGTGTGTGGGTGCGGAGGTATATGGACTAAAAAAATAACGTTTATTAATTAAATTGTGTTTAAATCCACAGCAGCTGATAAAAGAAAAAAAAACCCATAGGTACTAATCATCAAAGAGGCCAGTAAACATCAGCTCCCCGCAACTGGCAGCTTGCCCCCTGACCCCTCATCAGAATCACCTGTAAAGCTTTTTTTTTAAAGGTGCCCATGTTTTCTACCCTGAAGCAGGCATCAGTCTGCTTTCAAAAGCCCCAGAGCAACCTGATACGCACCAGAGTCGAAAACACTGACCGATGACGACCTTAGCTCCCACTCCAGATCTCACCAGGGCACCTTCTGGGTGGGGATTTGAAATAGGTGAGGG
>NW_005871160.1:191308-194503 GCF_000147115.1 Myotis lucifugus
CTTGCCCTATAATTCTTCCCCAAGCCCCTCCATAGCCTGAGAAGAGGCATTTCTGAAGGAGTAGCAGTTGGCTTCTTACCAGAGTGACTCATACACTATTCTAAGAAGTCACCAAGACCCTGGAAGAGTGGGTTCAATGGGGCTGGACAAATGGGCATGAAAGGAGCCCACAACTTCCTTTAAAATATATTTGCAATATGCTTCTTAATATACCATGAACATTTTCTCCTATTCCTTCAATATAATCTTCAACATCTGCATAATATTCCATTTCTGGATGTGCCTTAAGGTTCTGGCTGCTTCAACTTTATAAATTCACTGCAGTGAACATCATCAGATACACATCGCTGTGCCCTCCCCTGGATATTTTCTAGGCTTTTGCTTTTTCTTCTTTTTTCTTTTTTAAAATATATTTTTATTGATTTCAAAGAGGAAGGGAGAGGGAAAGAGAGACAGAAACATCAACGATGAGAATCATTGATTGGCTGCCTCCTGCACACCCCTCTACTGGGGATCGAGCCCAAAACCTGGGCATGTACCCTTGATCAGAATCGAACCTGGAACCCTTCAGTCCGCAGGCCAAGGCTCTATCCACTGAGCCAAACCAGCTACGGCTAGGCTTTTTCTATTATACATAGAGAGCACCTCTTCCTGGGCTGCCACTGTGTCTCCCAGCCCTGGGCTCACTCTACCCAGCAGAAGATCCTGGGAGATCTCCACAGAATTCCCCTCGACCCGACAAGACCTTCTATGACACATATGTTCGTTCCTTTAGCCGGTGTCTATTGAAATTCATTTGTGATCTCAACCATTTGTTCAGAAAGCATTGGCAGACATTGTTTTCAGAATTGGTCATTGAACCAGGACATGGACAAGGAAAGTAAACCCATTGAACCAGGACATGCACAAGGAAAGTAAGCCCAAAACTTATTCTAAGAAAAAAAGGAAAAACACCTTCGTGAGGGCTCCCTCAGCACGCCGGACAGCTCCTTCCTGTGCAATCAGTTCATCTGCACACTGTCCTGAGCACCAATCGTTGTTAAAGCCCCTTCTCTTTTAACAGGAGAGTGGGCAAGGGACGTGCGTTTTATGCCCTGAGGTGGCCGCAGGTTTGTGTTCCCTTTTGCTTAGTGTGAATCTCCACATTCAAGGCGACGCTGCTTTCGCCGAGTCAGCCGTTCCTTTAAGTGACCTGATTCTGTAATTCCATTATTAATATTATGAAAATGGCTGTGCTCCACACTATTTTGTGCTATCCATGGAAAACCACAGTTCCAAAATCCATTAGCAGAGGCCGGCTCCGGCCGGATTATTTGCATCAATACAAACCGAGTTCATCATCGCCTCATTTGAATAATCGGTCACGTGCCCTCCCTCCCGCTCCACTGGGGGCTCACCGCACCTCGCCTGCCCGGAGCAGCGGAATTTCTTTTGGGTCCCGCTTCTTCCTAAGCACTTCAGATCTTCCTGATCCTTATCACTGCAACATCTTGCCATTTACTTTGTAATTTTCCCTCTCCTTCCCCGACAGTGATGGAAGCCTGTGCCCAGCCCCCTAATCGGCAGGCCAGGGATGGTGAATGACAAGCCCTCAGGGGAGAGAGAGAAACGTTAATTAGGAAAAAGAATGCGCCTGGAAAGAATAAACCTCAGAATAGCAAAGGCGCCTCTTATGTTTCACAATGTTACATTGTCTTTGGTATCTCCGGCCTAGAGGCAATATTTTACTGATTTGCAATTTGCAAAACCAAATTTGAGGCAGATGGTCATCAGGGGTGGAGGACTGAGCAAATTGGACGCTAATAAGGGGGCTTTTGATGAGACACGTTCCAACCTATGTACCTTCCCTCGCTTAAACAGCCTGGGATTGTTGGGGATTTCCCACAACAGGTAAGTGGAGGATGATCAGAAAATTAGGGAGTTGGAGGCTGGGGAGGAAAAACTGGGAGCCCAGGAAATCTCTTTTTAAAATGAAAACTACATCACTTTACTCCAAGTTAAAACACAAGGTGACTTGCAGCGATGTGATCAGAATCTGTGAGAAATGGCTCACCTGTCCGAATTTCAAATGACGGACTGGGAAACCGAAGCATGGTGAAAATGAGAATTTTAATAACACTCTCAAGAGCAGTGTTCATTGTACAGAACATAGGTGGGGCAGGGAACACAGCCTATTTGTTTGGTCCCTCCTCCGGTTCCTCATTGGCTGAGTGCTATTGAGTGCTATTTGGGTACCTGTTTCCTAATACACTGCCTAGGTCTTGCTGTCTCCCATTTAAAATATTGGGCTGAGACCTTTCTAGTTGTCTCCACCTCCTCTGTCTAGCTGAGGCAAATGCCTGGGGGTGGGGGGTGGGGTGGTGAGGGGGTCACCATGTTGGCCCACGTGCACAGTTCTTTGTTCCTACATCCTCTTCCCTCCTCTCCCTACATTCTGCTTGCCCTGGGGAAATTCAGCAAATTCCATCGGAAGCCGACCATGCTGGAGATGGATCACAGAAGTCCATTTGTTACAGAACCCACCTGTCTCTCCAGCCCATTGCTCCACCCTCTGCCCTCCACACACACCCTCTGGGACCCAGCCTCTACTTCCCTCCCAGGAGGGTGCCTCCTCCTTTAGTTCTCAGTCTTTCTTCCTTTATAATGCCCTGCCCCTCCTCAGTACCCTCCCTTCAGGCTTCAGACAACTGTTACTTCCTCTGACAAACCTTCCCTGGCCCCTCAAAGAAGAGGAATTGCATCTTTTTCTTGATCAACCTAAGACTATAAGCCTCCTTTGCAGAACTCGCCACACTGCTAATAACTGTTGACCATCTGCAAAGGGGTTGAATCGTGACCCCCAAAATATGTCCATGTCCTACCATCTGGGACCTGTGAATGTGACCCTATTTGGAAGGAGGATTTTTGCAGGTGTGAGTTCGTCCTGGATTACCCAGGTGTCCTTACCAAGGCACACAGAGGAGAGACGCACAGGGGGAACAGGCAAAGGCCACGTAAAGTCAGAGGCAGCGAGCTGAGTGATGCAGCCACAAGCCAAGGGATGCCTGGAGCCACCAGAAGCTGGAAGAGGTAGGAAGGATTCTCCCTGAGAACCTTTGGAAGGAGCGAGGTCTGCTGGCACCTTGCTTTTGGACTTAAGGGCCTCCAGAACGGTGAGAGAATACATTGCTGTTGTTTAAGCCACCAAGTCTGTGG
>NW_005871160.1:196944-212026 GCF_000147115.1 Myotis lucifugus
TGTGCGTGACAGGGAGGAGCTCCCCAACCCCCTGATGGGCCCTGCTCTGTGCGTGACGGGGGGGGGGGGCAGGGCCCCAACCCCCTGATTGGCCCTGGTCTGTGAGTGACAGGGGGCAGCGCCCCAACCCCCTGATTGGCCCTGCTCTGTGCATCACAGGGGGGGGCGCCGCAACCTCCCCATTGACCCTGCCTTGAGGGGGACAGGGGGGGGTGCCCCAACCCCCCAATCAGCCCTACCTTGAGCGTGACTGATGGTGGCATCACAACCTCCCAATCCTCCCTGCTCTGCGCATGACAGGGGGCAGCGCCCCAACTCCCCACACAGCCCTGCTCTGAGCCCGACCAGGGGCTGCACCTAGGAATTGGGCCTGCCCTCTGCCACCCGGGAGCAGGCCTAAGCCAGCAGGTCGTTATCTCCAGAGGGGTCCCAGACTGCGAGAGGGCACAGGCCGGGGTGAGGGACCCCCCCTTCCCCCCCGAGTGCACAAATTTTTGTGCACCGGGCCTCTAGTAATTTATAATAAGAAATATGTACTTAGTTTTGGTACCTATTCCTGGCACAGAGCTCTCACAACCCCTGGCATTTTCTAAGATGAGATCCATGAAGTTGTGTTATGCAGCTGAGGTAACCTTTAGAAACCACCTGTTTGCAAAGGAACCAACCTTGTGATTCAAGGGTAATGACGCTGCCATGAAACGCAGAAGGATGGGATTTGGAGTCTGGAATTTCCTGTTTAATGTTTTCAGAATGCCATTGACAACAAGTAACTGAAATGCTAAAAGCAAAACCATGGATGGGGGACGGCTGGGACAGCTGCAGTTGACAATCTCACTGACTGCTAGTGGCCAAGGTCCTGGTTTTGTTTGTTTGTTTGGTTTTTAAAAAATATTTTTTAATGTTTTTGTTGATTTTAGAGTGAGAGAGGAAGGGAGAGGGAGGAAAACATTGATGTTAGAGGGAAACATCCATCAGCACTGGGGATTGAGTCCACGGGCTGGGCATGTGCCCTGACTGGGAATCTAACCGTGACCTCCTGGTTCACAGGTTGACACTCAACCACTGAGCTCGGGCCACGGCCCTGTTTCTACAAGGGACAAATATCACTCCATTCAATCCACAGTAAGAAGACAGAAGATGCTGCTAAGGGCCATAAAAACCCATGCCGAGTTCCAGCAGCCACACTCCTGCACCACATGCCAACTTCTCCCTAGATCTGCCCATTTGTCCCAGCTCTCCAGTCAGATGCGAACTCTTCCAAGGACTCTGCTGCCCACACTGTCAGGCCTTGGTTAGAATCACCAGCCCTACTGGCAGCTTTTGTGCCTCAGAGGCTGAGGCTTGGGCTCTTTCAGACCCTGGAGGCTCCTGGGCTCCTTAGCCACACAGGTCCCCTCCCTACAAGACCTCAAAGGGAGAGGCAACATTTGTCGAACTGCTAAACAATAATTACATCCTATTCCCAGGAAAACGTGAACCTCAGCTTTCCTGGTTCTGTGATCCCTAAATAAGTCTTCTAAATACTGTATATATATATATATATATATATATATATATATATATATATATATATCAAAATGGAAATAACAGTAGTCCTAACCTTATAGTTGTTATAAATTAAAATGAAATAACACATGTAAAGCACTGAGCATACACACATTAGATAAATATATATTATATATAATGTTGCTACCATTGTCACTCACTTACATTTGCATAAATAAGGTTTTTAAATGACCCTCTGCAGAAAGAAGTTCTGCTTCAACCTGTCTTTCTGACTCAGTCTACTCCTGTTGCTGCTGGAATCTTCTCTCAGCTAAAGCATGCCCTCCTCCCTCCTCTACATATATGTCATTTACAGTCCCAGCGCTCGGGCTACATGGGAGTCCATGCCAACCCTTCGATGCATTGCTGTCTCTGGGCTATCTGCAGACGGATGCTCCTTGTCTTTACTCTTCTCTGACTCCCTTCCACACACACACCAGCTACTTAAAAAAGAAAAAGAAAGGCTTTCAAAGGCAGAAAATATTTAATGTAACCCCTGTTCTATTCTCATGATCCCCGATAGAGAGAAGCTCATAAAGCAAATGTTTAAGCCATTAAAATTCCATAAGGCCTTGCCCATGTCTCCACACTCCCCAGCACACGGGGCTCTCTATCTAGTGACAGAGGTTGCCCACACTTGAGTAGTTCAAGTCCTGGGATAGCAACCGCTTTGTAAGGGCCCAGCGCCACCTGTGCATTCATTTATCTCCCAGAGGATCAGTCTTCAGCGATTGTCACTTAGTCCTGATTAGGATGGGGAAATGAAAGGAAGCCAGGATTTAAATAGGCCGATGAGCTTCGGTGCGATACTATTGAACACACAAAATCATTAGCAAACGTGAATGTGACTAACGGCATGTTGCATGGAGAGCGTTAAGGAAAGGGTTCCCTTTGCCGTGCTCATTTATGGGGAGTCCGTTCGAACCTCCCTTTCCCACACTCTCCTCCTCAATCACCCACTTCAGGACTTCGTTTTCCCTCCTAGACAGAGACACAGGCAGCTGTTACTTATGCTGCTCATCTTTTGTTGGGTCCCTGTGATGTACCTGGATCTCTGACCAATGGAAACACAGAGGTGCAGACGCCAGAGTCCCGCCTTAAAGGCAGGCAGGGTGGCATGTGCCACTGGGCATGGGGAAAGCTGTAATGGAGAGAGAGCGGCAATGTTGGACCTCCGACAAGGAAGAGTGCTTCCTTGAGATCTCAGGGAACGCATTACAGAGAAGATATTCCAGAAGAGCTTTCAGGGCTGAGTTCACCAGGGGCCCTGCCCATGGAGGAAAGAGTGGAGATTTGAAGCAGAGAAAGAGCTGAGTGTTTACATGCAATGGCAAGCCCAACAGTAATATTAAAAGGAAAATAAATGGTTTGTTGCATTTGTGTATCTTTCCACAAGTAACAGAAACCCAGACCACCAGTAGCTTAAACCATTAAGACAATTATGGTATATTTAACTCACACTCCGCAGGTTCTAGATATTTCCAGGATTCATTCCATGGCTCAATTATGTCATCAGATACTCTGGCTCTGAACACCCTTCTCTCTACGTTCTCAGACACTGGCCTTCGTCCTGGTGCTTGTCACCTTGTGATGATGGCTGTCGCAGTGGCAGGCATCACGTTGGCATCTAGTGTCCCAACAGGGGAGAGGCAGGAGTCAAGGGAATCCTTTTATCAGAAAATAAAAGCTTTGCAGAACATGCTCCCCAGCTAACTTCCTTTTCGGTCTGAAAGTAGGTCATGTGTCCAAGCCCATTTTTAAGGGAGGGAGGGAGTGTCTGGCAGAGGGGACCAGCACGGCCACAGCGGGGTTAGATTCATCCTGATTCCTGCCTAGGAAGGACACATGGTTGGGTCAGTAACTAAGAGGGCTGCACATTTTTATTATTAATTTTTGAGATATGCAAAACAGCATGAAGAATTACAGCTCTCACCAGCTTAAAAAATAATTCATTGCCAACAGAGTTAACTCCCCCGTGTAGGACCCTCCAAGATTCCTCCCCCTCCGTTCTTTCTACCCAGGAGAAACTTCTGTCCTGATTCTAAATTTTTTTTTTCTTATTTGTATTTCGTTTTTCATACATAATAGAGAGAGAAAGAGAATTGGTGCATGTATTGAACTTTCACATAGATATCATACTGCAAATATTCATTTGCAAATAGCTTTCTTTTGATCAATATTATGTTTGTGGAATTAATTCATATTGATTCATGCAGTTCTAGTTTATTTCTTTTCATTTTTTATGTGGAATTCTATTATAGATATAACACAATTTATTTCCCTTCTGGATGAACGTTGTGAAGTTTCCAGTATTTTTCTATTATAAACAATACTTTTAGCGTGGCCAGTGTGGCTCAGTGGTTGAGTGTGGACCTATGAACCAGGAGGTCATGGTTCAATTTCCGGTGGGGGCACATGCCAGGTTGCAGGCTCCAGCAGGAGGCAGCTGATCATTGATTCTCTCTCTCTCATCATTTATGTTGCTATCTCCCTCTTCCTTCCTCTCTGAAATCAACAAAAATATTTTTAAAAAGAATACTTCTATAATTATTTTTCATGTCTTCTGACATGTGTGTATGCATATATATAGGTATATACATATATATATTTACATTTGCAGATATCTGTATATATGCATATATAATGTGTGTGTTTATCTAGGGTACACATTTGTGTGTTTTTAGGTATTTTCTTAATTAAGTCTTTATTATTGGAAGTATTATATATGTCCCCCTTCCCCCGCCCATTGACCCCTTCTAGCCTGCCCCACCGCCCGAAGTATACTTTTGAGTAACAGTATATGCATAGCTTCAACTTCACTGGATGTTGCCAAATTTTTCTCAAAGTGGTTGTGCCAATTTTCATTTCCAACAACAAAGAACAAGAGGTCCCGTTACTCTACATCCTAACCCCAACTTGGTACTGTCAGATGTTTTCGTTTTTGTTAATCTAATGGTGTGAACCAGCATCTACTTTTAGTTTTAATTTGCATTTTCCTTATTAATAATAAGTTTAAGCATCTTTCCCTGTGTTTATTGGCAATTGATGTTTCCATTCCAGTACATTATATTTTAACCATTTTTCCCCTTTTTGACTAACCTCTCTCTCTCATTAAATTAAAGGGTCTTTATATATTCTGGATATTAATACTTTATTTCTTCCTAACTGTGAATTATCTTTTCATGTGCTCAAAGATGTCTTTTGATGAACAAAAATTCTTTCATTTTCACACAAGTAGAATTTTTTTATTGTTACTATGGTTTGTGAGTTTGGAACATTTATGAAATCTTTTTCTCCATCAAGATGTTCTTTTGTTGTTGTTGTTGTTGTTTAATATATTTTTATTTATTTCAGAGAGGAAGGGAGAGGGAGAGAGATAGAAATATCAATGATGAGAGAGAATCATTGATGGGCTGCCTCCTGCATGCCCCACACTGGGGATAGAGCCTGCAACCCAGGCATGTGCCCTGACTCGGAACTGAACCATGGCCTCCCAGTTCAGAGGTCGATGCTCAACCACACCAGTTGGACAAGATGTTCTATTTTCTTGTAAAAGTTTTTAATTTTTCATATTTCAGTATTTCTACAGTTGGGGTTTTAACCCACATGATGCTAACGATGGCAGTGTAGTTTTATCCATATTAATAACCAAGTGGCAGTAAACTAAAAATAACATTAATTGAATAGTCCATTTCCCATTGTGCTGCAGTGCCAGCCAGTTATGCATGGAGTGGGTCTGGCTCTCTGTCCTTTGCCAGGGACCCCCTGTCTGTGCCAATGACACTGCCCTGTCCTGAGAGCTGACAGGGAGAGTCCCCCACCTTGTTCTTCCCCTTCAGACTTGTTAGCAAAGCATGGACTGTGGAGGCACCCCCCTTCCCATCCACTCTTTCCGGCTAGTCTACACAACACTGACTGCTTGCTCCACAGGTTGACCCACGAACGCGTCTCTCACCCTTTAATCTGCACATCCAGCAAAGGGTGGGAAGTGTACTTCTTCAAGCTGAACGATTCATTTGAAGCCCATCTGAAAGCAGGCAGGCCATTAGCAGAACTGCATTCAGAAGAGAATCTCCGCGTGGTGATCAAACCTCACCTGGGGAGGGAGGCGGAGTCTGCCTAACTGCCTCCAGCAAAGTCTGAGCTGCACCAAAGCCCAGGAAAGCCCCAGTCACAGGCTTCAGAAAAGAAAATCGCAGACCTCGATGAATAGCCAGCAGGGCTGGGGGCTGGAGAGGAGTTTTGACTTGGCCGCTGCTGCTCCTCCTCTCTTTGGGGCTTTCCCAAGTCCAGCTTCCCTCTGCCCCCGCCCACCCACCCACTTCCTTCTTTTACCTGATAGGGCAAGAGGGAGCTTTCCATTCTGCCTCTTCCAGGCCTCCCCTGGCTTCCTGAACTCTCAGAATCTAATTTAATGCTCAGATTTGCTCAGTCCAGGCTCCTACCACGAATGTGTATTCAGTTCTCCTACGGAATCCCTGATTTCTGTCTACGCACTTCTAACTGCTGTTTTACATGCGTTTATAGGTATCTTCAAAAGTGTTTTATGGGGAGGTAAGATCTCGATATAGGTCCTATTGACAAGATCTCGATATAGGTCCTATTGACAGATAAGGAGCTAAGGAGCTGCACCTCCCAGAGATGAAACCATGTGTTCGAGAACCTGTGGTGTCTGGGCTAGGACGTCAGACTCCTGAAGCCACACCAATGTCCTCTCTAAGTCTCCCTCCTCTCCCAGGGCCTCTGGCCCCGGGAACTAAAACTCCAGAGGCCAATGTGGCTGGTGGCAACTTACCATGCTCCTGCTTGCTAAGCCTGTCCAGGAAACCAGAGAGAAAGCAGAACTTGGCTTCAAGGACTTTGATACCCAGGCTGTGTGTGTGTGTGTGTGTGTGTGTGTGTGTGCATGTGCGTGCATGAGCATGCTGTGTCTGCCCACTTTAATAATTAAGTGTGCATCTGAAACTCGGCAGGAATGGTGACCCCCTCATGTCAATTCCTTTTTAATCCCCAAACCCTCAGGGCTCTATCTCAGGCACCAGGTTTTAAAGCTGCTCAGGAAAGGAGGAAAAACCTTGACACCAACATAAAAGCTCTATTGGCCCAGCAGGAGCCGTCATTTGCTATCAGCACGAAGGCCTTGCCTGACAAGCGGGTTCAGAGGCTCTGTCCTGAATGCGGAAGAAAGAATGACAACAAAATCCGAGTGTGTCAGCACAGGTGAGGCTGGGCCCAGGCTGGGCTCCTTGGAAGAGACGGGACTGCAGGAAGGCCCAGCCTGGGCAGGCCTGATTGGGACGGTCAGTCCACGGAGCACTGCTCACAGGTGCACATCCCTCCGCCCCAGCGGCTCTCACACTTCGTGGCAATCAGAACCACCTGCACGCTCCTGCAAGCATACGGTGGCCCCGCCCCAGAGTGTCTGACCCACCGGGTCTTGGGATGGGGCCTGGGGATTTGAATTCCTACTCTGTTCCCAGGAAAGTGATGCTGCCGGAACACGAGCCACAGGTGAGATCCATGACTCCACTCAATTCAGTTAAACGTGATGAGACTCTCAGAGACCATAGAAGCGCCAGGCAGTGTGGGGACAGAGAAATGAATAACGCATCCTCTATCTCTCCAGGGCCTAAGAGCCAAGCACCTTCCCTGCCTCCTGCCAAGGTGTTTCTTAGCTTTTGAGATACGCTTGTCTTTCCAATAGGACCACCCAGGGATGTTGAAAACTCAGACTCCTAGGCTCCGCCCAGAAAACCTGGAGTTAGTACAGCTCCAATGGGATCCAGGAATCTGCATATTCAACAAGCTCCCAGGTAATTCTTAGCATCATGAATGTTTAAGACTGACTTGACTTAAAGCCTTATTTTCCAAAAAGCCCAGAACTTCTACAACATGGGGGGTCTCAGAGTAACCCATGAGTGCTCCCACTTCTCCTCTCCATGACCCGGCACAAATTATCCTGAAGTACACTGGCCCTTTCCCATCAAGCATCCTGAATAAAGAGCTCTGGAATAACAAGGGACAAGATAAAGAAGAAAAAAAGCAGTGAGACCAAGGCCAGGTGAATCTTATCAAGCCGGGGTGGAAGGCATGAGATGCTGAGAGGTGTCAGGAGGTGATGTGGTAGATTTCAAAATGACCACAATCCTTTGTAGGGCTTCCCCCAAAAGATGCGCCATCTATCTTTCCACCCCTTGAATCTGAGCTGGCCTGTGACCTGCTTTGATCAATAGAATGTGCCAGAAGGGACACTATGCAAGTTCCCATCCACAGGTCTGACAGCTTCCCTTTTTGCTGTACTTATAACCCTGCTGTTACCAGGAGAACAAGGCCAGCCGGTAGTTAGAAGAAGATGAAGCACACGAGGAAGCCTCAGGCCATAGCTACTTTAGTCCTTCATAAGCCAGCAAGCCCCAGCCACAGACCACACACATGCCCAAGCAAGATGGGCCAGACCAGAAGAACTGTGCTGCTGAGCCCAATTCAAACCACCTGCAGAATCAAGTGCTAACTGGATGACTGTTATTTTAAACCACTATGTTGGGGGGTGCGGGGGTTACATAGCAAAAGTTACCTGAGGCCAACAGAAGGGAGGCCAAGAAATGTCCGGGAAACCCTGACAAACAATTCCATCATTGGAGCATTTTGCCGTAGGCCAGATCTAAGTATTGTGCTTCTGCTGTATGATAGGGCCACCTTCTAGCTTCCCCAAACCCCCAAAATTTAAAGCTTTACACTGAGTAGTAAAGAGGAAGGACCTTCTAACACCCCAGCCTTGCTCACTGTCCATTGCTCTGAACTGCCATTTCCTCACTTATCTCTGTTCTCATCCAAGAAGGCAAAGCACATCAGTGCCCTGCACACACACATCTGAGGCGTGTCCTACAACGACCTTGATAATTGAACTCTGAAGAACTCTCTGTGCTGGGCATTCACACTGAGCTAACTCTTAGCGAATGGGAAGCTGAGAAGCAGGTGGCAAGCTGATGGATAACAGCAAGCCAGGCACCAGGGTCTGGAAACCAGTCCTGCCTGTTCTCCTTGGGAACCTTGGGACAGGCGCTTAACCTCCCTGGACTCCAGGTCTTCAGTGGTTGGATTCAATCGCTGCCCAGTTTCTAGGGACCTGGAGAACAGGGCATGACACGCAGCTAAGAGATCTGGGCCACAGTTCTGGGCGAGCTGGCTTTGAGGGTGTGTCACCTGTGCAGTTGCAAGGCCCAGGGCTCAGAAGAGCCCCCTGCTTGTTGTAATGCTCAACTGTCCTCATCTTGAAATTCTTAGTCATTTTATCTTTGAACTTGGGTTTTGTAAGTGGAGTCCTGTGGGCCAATGGAGCACGCACATGAGCAGAGGAGATCGACACGGCTCCCGGCTGCCATGGTCTCCAATGTGTTCGGGATCAACAGTGTTCAGGTTCCCCACGAGCACAGGACGTCAGTGGAACCACAGTGTGGAGACTTTCACAAGAATCAGGTCTGTGGGTGAGTAACAGGGACAGGGACAGCCCTGAGAGACTGTGCTCTGTTCAAACCAGAACTTCATTAAAATGCAGAATGAGTTCTGAAAAGCGTGAGCAACCAGGGTTGTGACATGAATGTGCAGACTCTCTCCCCAAAATTCATGTGTTGCCATCTGTTAGGATGACTGTTATTTTAAACTACCGAATGGGACCTTTTGGAAGTAGGGTCTGTGCAGATACAATTAGTTAACTGAGGTCCCACTGGAGTCGGTGGACCCCACTCCAGTCTGACTGGTATCTGATAAGAAGGGGAAGGTCAGACACTGACAGGCACACAGGGAGATGGGAGTAAAGCTGTCAAAAGCCAAGAAGCCACCAGAAGCGGGAGAGAGACTTAGAAGCTCCCTTCTTCCCTAGCACCTCAGAGGGCGACCGCCCCATCAGCACCCATCTCAGACTCCGGCCTCCAGAGTGTGAGCCCACGCGTGTCTGCTGTTTGTGCCACTCAGTTTGTGGCCCTTTGTTACAGCAGCCCCAGCAAAGTAAGTCAGAACCTGACCCCCTCCCGTCTTCTTCGTATGGTTTCCCTGTGTTCGTCACCACTAGGCCCTAGAGCAGTGATGGCGAACCTTTTGAGCTCGGTGTGTCAGCATTTTGAAAAACCCTAACTTAACTCTGGTGCCATGTCACATATAGAAAATTTTTGATATTTGCAACCATAGTAAAACAAAGACTTATATTTTTGATATTTATTTGATATATTTAAATGCCATTTAACAAAGAAAAATCAACCAAAAATTGAGTTCACATGTCACCTCTGACACGTGTGTCATAGGTTCGCCATCACTGGCCTAGAGGAAAGACTGGCAACGGCGAACCCCTCTCCCTTTCCCTCCTTTCTGACTCATCAGCAGGCCGAAGGCAGAGGTGGCTCAATGAGCAGGTGTCAGGAGGTGAAACTGAGGAACAGCTGAGTTCAAATAGAGACAGACTCTCGGACAGCAGGCAGGAGGTGGCGTGTGGAAGGACTGAACGAAAAGGGAAAAAAGAGAGAATTCCTGGACATGGACAACAGTGTGGTGATTGTGGGGGTGGAGGCAGGTAGGTGGAGGTGGTAGAGAGCATGGAGGGAATAAAACGTGATGGAAAAGATCAAATTAAAATTTTAAAAATGATGTGTTCTCATTTGAGATGAGCTTGAAAGAGAAAAAAGCAGCTGAGTTCATTTTGTGCAGCATCTCTACTGTTCTGCTCAGAGCAAAATACATATACATATATAAGCTACGGAACACGAATTATGTAATTTCGTTGATTCTATGAGTTAAATCCTCTTATATTTGCATTTAAAAGAGACATCACACAATATAAAGATGAACGTGCTTCTAATTAAAATGTAACTTTAACTCACTTAGAACAGCATTAAGAACCAATATAAAACACCACGACAAGTTGAAAAAGAGACCGTGGAAGAAAGAAAAAAGCTTTTTACTTCACCACCTTTAATGGCGCTTCATTTCCCGGTTTGTTTGTGTTTTACAAAAGGACCTGCATTCTCATTCTGCACTGGGCCCTGCACGCCATGCAGCTGGCCCCGTTTTAAACCCACCAAGAGCTGCAGGACCTGATGTTCCTACTTGGGTGCTGTGACCTTTTAGCTTTTCCCCAACTCCAAATCTAGGTAGTCCTGATGTTATTTCTTATAACTATTGATGTTATTTCTTATAACTATTCATATACCTATAGCAAACACAAATTTTACATCATCACAGTGCTCAGGTGCGCGAAATGTTGCCTTTTTCATTTCTCCATAACAAATACAAACTTAGTTCTCAGGACTTTTTTTACCACTGATGGAGGGAGGAAAAAGCCCATTTAAGGAAACTCAATGACTTTGGGGTTTGAACTCAGTAATTCAGGATGCTCTCCCTGCAAACTCCACACACACACACACACACACACACACACTGCTCATCTTTAAACCCAGGGAGGGATTAAAATCGGGGAAGAAATTCCAACTTACCTTCACGGGAGTTCATCCACGCGGACTCGGACTTGTGAAGGTGTGAAATCCCCATTAGTCTCTGGCCTCCGGTCCTCCTCCCTCCGCAGGTGTGGCTGAGATGCTGGAGGCCCGCTCTGCCCTCCAGCCCACACAGCTTCTTTGCATCAGTTCATGCTCACAGGGAAGCCCTCCCAGGTCCAGGAGCCTGCCTCAGCCTCTCCTCACTTCTCTGGGGCCTGCTGGGGCCTCAGGTACTTGACTCAGTCCTCTTAGCCTAGGTCAGGGGTCAGCAAACTTGGCCCAGGGGCCAAATCTGGCCCACTGCTGTTTTATTTTTTTGTGTGTTTTTTTAAATATATTTTATTGATTTTCCACAGAGAAGAAGGGAGAGGGACAGAGAGTCAGAAACATCGATGAGAGAGAAACACCGATCAGCTGCCTCCTGCACACCCCCCACTGGGGAAGTGCCCACAACCAAGGTACATGCCCCTGACTGGAATCTAACCCAGGACCCTTCAGTCCGCAGGCCGGCGCTCTATCCACTGAGCCAAACCAGTTAGGGCCCACTGCTGTTTTTATAGATGAACTTTTTGGAGTGCTGTCAGGCCCACGCACTTACATTTTGTCGTAACTGCTTGCACTCTTCAATGAAGTAGATGTGACAGAGAATGTATGGCCCACAAGCAAAAATACTTATCATTTGACTCTTTATAGAAAAAGTTTGCCAACTTCTGGCCTCGACACACTGGCTGTTTCTTCCACTGACTGATCTATCAATGCAATAGGTGTTCTTTTCTTCTTGGGCAGGTTTGCTGCCTGCTCAGAGAGCAAGGCTTCAGTCCTCTCTGCTTTGCACCCCCCCCAAAAATTAACCGGAGTTTCCATCTACCCCCTAGGAAGGCGGGCCTTTGCCCGTGTCCCAAGATGGAGACTCATCCTTGTCTTAACCCTGGTGACATTCTCTCTGCTTGTCTTCCACCACCAGGAAGCCTTCCGATCATGTCCCCTCTTTGGACAAGGAAACTGATTTTATATCATCAGACTCAGGCATGTGTATTAGTTAGCTGTTGCCCTATAAGAAATTATCCCAAATTTCACAGCTCAGCCAAACAAACATTTATAACCTCATGGTGTCTATGGGTAAGGACTAGTTGGTCATGACTAGTTAGGTGTCTTTGCCTTACGGTCTCTCCTAAGATTGCAGTCAACCTGTCACTGGCTGAGCTGCTGTCATCTCAAGGCTCATGGGGGGGGGCAGGGGGAGCCACTTCCAAGACCACCACATGGCCTCTCCATGGGGCTGCCTCAGGGCCTGGAAGCTGGCCTCCCCAGAGTGAGCCATACAAGAGAGGGTGAGAGGCAGCTCCCAAGATGAAAGCCACCGCCTCCTTACCCTCTGTCCCTGAGTGACATCTCATCACTTCTGCCACTTTCTATTCTATCTGACCTAATGAGCCATACTCCATTTATGGCTCTTACAACCACCATATCACTCTAAGGCCTATGACAAACTCCGGCCTCAAAATACCTTCTGTCAAAAATAAAACCAAAACGCAAAGCTCTTGCAGTAGAAAGCCCGGCTCCCAGACCACTGTGTCTACTGCTGTCTCTGCAATCGCATTCAGACGTTTGTCGGAAGACCATTTGGAAATGCCTCCATGGTACTCCCCTTGATCCCACTCCTCCCCTGAAGGCAATGAGTGCTTGGTGACTGAAACAAAACAAGAACCAGAGAGAAAAATCTTCCAATTTCATCCTGCCATATTTACTTCACAAGACATCTTGGATGTCTGAAATCTATCTGTTGAAGCAAAGGAATCAGGCAGATAAGATGAACCAGATGAATGGGGATTGCCAGAGCATGTGCCATAAATAGTCCACCGTTGTAAGCACAGGACTGTCTGAGTAAGTATTTAGAGGTCAGCAAGCAAGTCTTCCAGGATCGGATCATTGGAAGACACTGGCTAGAGAAAATCAAAGTCATTGCTCAACTGGAACCCATTCCTCACACATATGCATTCTCCTCTCCCTGGCGCCTCCAGGCTCCTTCCTCAATCTCACAACAGCAAGTTTCACACTGTTCACTTGGAGATCTCAGCCTTGAGCAAGATCAAAGTTAAGTGTTCTCCCAGCATCATGAAGATTGAAAACATTTCTTCACCTCTCTCCTTCTAAGAATAAGTAACAGTAAAAACAACAGCTACTGTCTCCTGCGTACATATTATCACTTACATTGTCTCATTTAATTCTCATCCTCACATCAGCCCTGCCAGAGAATTTTTTTTCAGATGGATGACCAGCTCAGAGAAACAAATGCATTTTCCCCAGATCACACAGTCATAACATAGACAGTATACACCTGTATCTGAGACCTGAGTCCATTCTCTCTGCAGTGTGAAAGATTTGGGGGAAATATAATTTCCACATTAAAAAATATATAAGTATATCATGCATAGAAAAATAAATGTGTATTGTTAAAATCAAGTAAATGCACGCTTTTGGTCTGGGATTGGATACACATAGAGATCTCTGGAGAGATGGGTTTCCTCTTGGTTGCCCTTGAACTTTCCTTCATAAAAAAAAGTTCAAGATGGTTGGAGTGTGGTCTCATGCACCAAAAGGTTGCAGGTTCGATTCCCACTCAAGGCACATTCCTAGCTTGTGGGTTCTACCCTCGGTCCAGGAGCATATGGGAAGCAACCCATCAATGTTTCTCTCCCTCTCTCTCTCTCTCTCTCTCTCTCTCTCTCTCTCTCTCTCTTCTCTCTGTAAAAATAATAAAACACTATATCCTCGGGTGAGGATTAAAAAAATATATTTTTAAAGTTCAAGAAGCATAACTAACCCCCTGTGTCGCCACAAGTAAGCAAACAAGTTAAGAACAGCAAGACACCAGATAAAGTTTTTTTGATTTTTTGTTTGTAATACAGTCTTGATTCCTGTGGGGCCCTCTCAGCACAGCAACTTCTCCGGAACAAGTGAAAATGATTGGGGTGTTTCATCCCTGCCCCGCCCTCCCTGCCTCTGAGTTTCTGACACAATCCTACTGAGACCCTTACAGGGAAATGAGACGTTTTGATTTGTTTGTTGATTTCAAAGGCAAGTCCCTGGGAAATACCACAGCAATTGTGTTCCAATTCACCTGAGTAAAATGTGTTTGCTTATTAGAAAACCATCTTTGCAACAGGAGCAAGCCGAGCAGAAGATGCAGAGATCGGGGAGGCGGGGGCCCACGGAGGCGCCCGGAAAGTTATGAAGTCCCTGCGATGTACGAATGTGTCAGGCTGGACACGAAAGGCAAGGGAGAAAAGTGGGACAGTTGGAAGAGCACCACTCAATCATTTAGACGCCAGTCCCCGAGAACTGGGTCATCACCTTGAACGAATAGATAACGGCCATTTAGAGAGCGACTATGCGTCACCAGCGCTGCCCGGGTGGCCTCATCTGTGCCTCACAAAGACTTTCTGGGGTAAGAACTGTTATTCCTTGTTACATGTGAGTAAAATGAGGCAAAAGGTCCAGGAACTTCCTGAGGTCACTGAGCTAAAAGGGGGAGGTGGGGGGGGATGGGAGATAGCTGTAATACTAGCAACAATAAAAAATATATATATTTTTAAAAAGATAAAAATAGTACAGCGGCGCCTCCTGGTGGGTGAGCACAGCCAGGGGCTGGGCGGGTGGCTGCCCACAGAGGGCATGGGAGCTCCGGGCCCCCCAGACCTTGTTCTGAACTGTACCCTTTATAATAAACCAGCAAATGTTTAAAAAGAAGAAGCAGAGTGAGGCTCCCTCCTGGAGTCTGGTTCTGCAGGGCCATCGGGCGCAGCACAGGCTGTACCCTAGAAATCGCCTTATTGTAACTCATCACATTCTCGTTCCTCTGTAATTGGAAAGCTCCAGCCTCTGGGGAAGCAGAGGTCAGTGAAGCAGCTGCTCGAGTTCATCACCCGGAAGAGCCAGGGCTGTGGAGCAGCCCCTGCCGCCCCAAAGGGTGATGGCTCAGGGTTTGCCAGAAGCTGCTGCCAGCCTCTGCCCGCGCTTCTGCCCACAATCACTGAAGGACAATGCTTGGC
>NW_005871160.1:214093-215534 GCF_000147115.1 Myotis lucifugus
TTTCTTTTAATATACTAGAGGCCCAGTGCACAAAAATTCATGCACTTGGGGAGGTCTCTTAGCCCAGCCTGCATGCTCTCACAATCCGGGACCCCTCAGGTAGAGTCCACTCCCATCACAGCATGGCTCTGGTTCCCTGGAGCCTGCGGGCAGGGGGAGGGACCCAGAGGCCAGTCCGATGGCAGCATGGCTCCATTCCCACAGCTCCCTCCTACCGCCATGCCATGGGTGGCCGGGCCCAGGACTGATTCTCGCCACGGGCCACCAGGACCCAGGACTGAATCCCGCTGCACCGGCTGAAACCCTAGGCTGGTGTTCGGTTGTTCATCCAGACATTTAGGTCGTGACAGACCCTGGCTCTTTATATATTAGGATTTTTACTAGAGGCCCGGTGCACAGAAATCTTGCACTGGGCGAGGGTGAGGCCCTCAGCCCTGCCTGTGCCCTCTTGCAGTCCGGGACCCCTCGGAGGATGTCCACCTGACACCTTAGGCCCAATTCCCCAGGGATCAGGCCTAAGCCAGCAGTCAGACATTCCTCTCACAGTCCAGGGCTCTCACAGTCTGGGACCCCTTGCTCCTTACCACCCACCTGCAGCAGTGGTGGGAGCCTCTCCTGAGCACCACCACAGCTGCACTCACCAGCTGTGAGCCAGGCTTCTGGCTGAGCAACACGCCCCCTGTGGGAGCACTGACTGAGCAGCGCGCCCCCTGTGGGGGCAGCTCCTGCATTGAGCGTCTGCCCCCTGTTGGTCAGTATGCATCATAGCGACCTGTCATTCCGCGGGTTATTCTGCTGTTTGGTCAATTTGCATATTAGGGTTTTATTATATAGGGTTGATTTCAGAGAGTAAGGGAGAGAGAGATAGAAACATCAATGATAAGAGAGAATCATTTATCAGTTGCCTCCTGCACATCCCACACTGGGGATCAAGCCCACAACCTGGGCATATGCCCTGACCAGGAAACGACCAGGTTCATAGGTCAAGGCTCAACCACTGAGCCACACCGTTTGGGCCAGGGTCTTGTATTTTTACTGTAATATCCAATTAGGAGATAAACACAGACTTGCTGGTCTAAACAGACCACACTTACACCAACGCTCAGTAGACTGGGCATTGTAACAGAATGTGTTTTCGGTTAGCAGCTGAACACATTCGCAGAAAACACTGCTCTCTCCAGAGGAGCCTTTGAGATTGCTTTCAGGCATCCTTTGCGATTTATTTTCAAAAGGCCCCCTTACCTACGAATGTGTTTTCCACACATACAAACTAAGCCAACCAGCGTGGGGAGGAAGAACCGTCACCTCGAAAGGAGAGCTACGCGCTCCACTGAAAACCCAGCTGAGAGGGAAAGAGCCCAACTAGGCAGAGAGCCTGGCCCGTGCTCTGAGAGCAGCTGCTAGCAAAGGAGAACAGACACTTTGGGCACAAAACCCTCGG
>NW_005871160.1:216170-226972 GCF_000147115.1 Myotis lucifugus
TCCCTCCCTTCCTTCCTTCCTTCCTTCCTTCCTTCCTTCCTTCCTTCCTTCCTTTCTTCCTTCCCTTCCTCCCTCCCTCCCTTCCTGCCTCCTCCCTCCTTCCCTCCCTCCCTGCCTTCTTCCTTCCCTCCCTCCCTCCTTTTTTCCTTCCTTCCTTCCTTCCTTCCTTCCTTCCTTCCTTCCCTCCCTCTTTCATCAAATGTTTACTGAGCACTTACTTTGTCGAAGTCCCTGTTCCTGCCTCTGGAGGGATGCACCCCAAGCTGGCAGCCTGCAATAGAAATGCGATGAATTAATATTCTTGACTCTCTCTCCCCACTCCTCTGCCTTCAGGCTGGTGAGACATTGTGGCTCTGCCTGGGTGTGTTGTTGGTCCTATCCTGGCAGATTAGGATGCAAGCAGAAGTCCACCCTAGGACACAATCTAGGAAGGCTCCATAGAAGCAGATACTCCAGGTCTCAAAGGAGGGAGGCCCTGATGGAGGAGCTGCAGTTGGAAGGAACAGAGTGCCACCCAGGAGTCCAGATCATGGCATGTGGCAGGGGTACCTCAGCTGCCTGGTGGCAGGCAGAGTGGGCATGGTGGGGAGGCAGTGTGTCCTGGTGTGCGGGGATTGGCCCCAGCTTGCTGCTATTGGCTCATATCAGGAGGTTCCCGTCGTACCACACTAGCATCCCTCACCCTCATGCCTCCTCTCACTGGGAGCTACCTCACTTCCTTTCTGTTCCTGGGTCCTGAGATCCACCTTGCAGGTCTGTGTATGACGGGGACGATATGGCCTCACATGTGTTCTCACTAAATGCTCATGACTGGGTGAGACTTATTATCTTCAACCCGACCTTTTCCCTCCCATCGGCCCTCACCCACCAAATCCTCTTGATCAGATCCCAAAGCCACATCTGGTTGGTTCAAACCTCACCTCAACCTCTGCATGACCCCGGGTGAAAGATTAACTCCCGAGCCCCGTGGCTTGCATGCCACATGTTTCACAGGTTGTGACAGAGCAATGAGATGCCCTGTGTGTGGCCCCTCAGTCGATGTGAATTCGCTTTCCAACTTCTCTCTTTGTTCCTGTGGCAAGTCGCTCACACAACTGTATTTGACTCGGGTGACAGACTGCTTTGTAGGAAAATTAGTGACAAATAGCCCTTTAATTGATGATGAGTAATTCAAAGGAATGGGAAGTAGAATCTGTATTGAGCGTAAGGTAACAAAGATAGAGATAAGAGGCATAGCCTCGGGGGAGGGAGAAGGATCATAATTGATTTGCATATGCACATTTACCAGGGAGTCAGAAAATAGTCATTTGTTTATTATCAAACCCTATAATTTCAAATATTTACAAAGCATGTATCAACTCCACACAACCATATTTTGGAAGGTAATCTCCCAGAGATTTGCTACACAAAAATGCACTCTATATTTAAAGAAACAACTACAACAAGCACCAAGTTGTTATCAAAAGGGGATGTAAATATGATACAAAATGAACCAGGTGAGAATAAACTGTGAGGCTGGGAGGCTTGCTTTGGGTAGGTCTTTGAGTGACTGCCAACATCAGTTTCTATGTAAAGTAGTGAAATACGGGCCACACACAGTGCCAAGTTTGGCGGCCATCTGAGAGGTAGCAACTAGTGGATAATGAGTTAGCACAGACAGCTTGGAGACATCTCTGTTTTTCTGACCTATTTAGGAAGTAAGGATTCAAAAAAGGCCCAACAAGAAGCAAAGAGAAATTCTAACTTTACCCAAACAGTCTATTGCCTCATCTCTGTTCACCAGCAGGCACCTGAGCCACAGGAGCTCCTGGGAGAGGAGTACCCAGCCCTGGGTGACCCTTCCCCTCCCTGGGCCCAGCGGGAGCCCCCGGAACCCAGCCCTCACCTGTCTCCCGCCTGGAGCCCGCTCAGCACATCGTTGCTATCGCTCTGCGCTCTAAAGAAAGACAAGTGTTTTCACCTGCATTTTATTTTGAGCCAAACACACCTTGGGCCAATCCAAAGGCGATGATGATTCTCTGGCCCTTCCTCCCTACTATGTGTATGACTCCCATAAGTCATACACATAGTAGGGCTTAGTTAACAGCAGTAATGACTCTAGGGACAGAGGGCATGTTAGCATTCCAAGCCAGCCTAGCAGTTTCCCTCACAAAGCAAGAACCAAGAACCAGGAAAACCCGACAGCCCAAAGCTCACCACCCAGGGAAGGTGACTCCTCTGCAGTTACTAAAAGAGGCAGAAAAAGCAAGACGCAGTCCACAGAGCCGCAGTCATAGGTGATCACAGGGCCCACGGGCAGCAGACATTGATCCCGTTAAGTCATACACGTAGTAGGCAGAATGGGCACAATCATGTTGGTAAGATGATCGGGACACACACACACACACACACACACACACACACACGAGAGGTATTTTCTTCAAAGAGACATATACAAAGGAAAAACTCTGATTTTCCTCAGCAAATTCGGACCTCTCCATGTTCTGCATTAAAGGCCTCGTGTGACACCCGTGAGCAAACCCAGCGTCAGGTGGGCAGGCCTGCGTGTTTCCCATAGCGACACACGGTTGTGGCTGTGGCGCATGGAGTGGACGCTCTCTGCAGAAGGCAGGAGTGCAGCTGAGCTTGAAGCAAAAGCAGTGTCCAAGGCCCCAGAGCACCCCAGACGCCCCTGGCCTTCAGTCACCGATCACAGTGTAGTAGGACAAGCATCACCATTTTCATTCAAATCAACGGCACAATTGAGAGATGGTTGTAAATTTTATTCAGTAACCAGAGTGGCTTTATTGTTGAGGCCATGGCAGGAATACACATTGGCCAGATTTCTGGCCCATAAAAAGGGCAGCACTGGAGTCTGGCAGAATGTGAAGCTGAGAAGAGCAAGTCTTCTGAGGATTTATGTGTAAATGAACTTCAAGTGCAAATCGGGGAAACCGGGCCCTTTAACAGGGCTCTCCTCTTGAAATATTTGTCCAAACCTTTGAACTGAGCCCAACGATTCAGGGTTGCAACGGTGCGGTGTTCTCAAAAACTTATCAAATATTAAAAACCCCATTTTGCAGCAAAACTAAACTTTACATGCTGAAAAGGCAGCGTCCTACTGAAGCAAACTTCCCTTTTGTTTCCACCGAGAGAAACGCAAGCATGTTTTCACCTTGGACATTCTGTGATAGAAGATTTTTTTGTCCTTTTGTTGCAGAATCAGTAAGTAGCTGGCAACCGGGGCATTTTTATTACATTCATCCTGGACTCTAGCTACGGGATGTCACAGACCTCAGTCCTGGGGACTGGGCGGATGCGGGAAAAGATGGAACTGGTCTCCGGGGACCTCCAGTCCTGCTCTGGAGGAATTAAATGGGCAACACAGTGACAGTATCTGGGGCCTGAAGTGGTCCGTGGAAGCTCTCTGCAGAAGGCAAGGTTTAGCTGAGCTTGAAGCCAAAGGAGCGTGTAGATAGTGAGCTACTTCCTATTTCCATGACTTTACACACACTATTCCCTCTACCTGGAACGCCCTCTCCATTTCATCTTCTCAAAAATCACCTCTTGCCCCAACAACGTAGCTCAGTGGTTGAGCATCGACCTATGAACCAGGAGGTCAGGGTATGATTCCAGGTCAAGGCGCATGCCCAGGTTGCTGGCTCCATCCCCAGTGTGGGGTGTGCAGGAAGCAGCCGATCAATGATTCTCTCTCATCATTGATGTTGCTCTCTCTCTCTGAAATCAATAAAAAATATATATTTTTTAAAATCACCCCTCGGCCATGGTCAAGTAGCAAAGTTGGATAGAGCGCTGCATAGCTTAGTTGGTTAGAGCATCATTCTGATATGCCATCCCTGGCCACAGCAACCAATGTATACATAAATAAATAGAACAACACCTCTCTCTCTCTCTCTCTCTCTCTCTCTCTCTCTCTCTCTCTCCCCCCTTTCTCTCTCAAATACTTTTTTTTAAAAAATCACCTCTTCTTCCTTTAAGAATCTCTAAGTCTAAAGTCAGGACACCTTCCCACCAGACCAGCCTCCCAGCCCTGCTCGTCCCTTCCTGTTTCCTCGAGTCATTCAGCCTTCGCAGATTCTGTCAATTACACGGGGAGCCTTTGACAGGGGAGCTGGGCTTAACACATGACTTCCAGACCCGAGGCGAGCGGAGATTGTCCCGAGGTGGTGATGTAGAGCTCCGCTTCCTGTAACAAGATCCCATTAGCCACAGGCTCCACTGCTGAAAACACATGCTCTGTACAAAAGGTGACTTGTCTGGAAATTTTTCTTGAAACTAGAAAGGTTGTCAGAATTTTAAATGCTCCAGAGAAGGTGGCCATTTCCATGCTTTGATTCAGATTCCATCGTCCCAGCGGGGAGAGCCGATGAGAACCTGGACAGAAAGATAGGCAGCTCCTCACTCCTCACTCGTCTGGGGGATCTTTCCCATTATTTGCGGAGATTCTGTTGTGGAGACGGAGGTGTGTCCGGGAAGGCTTGGCGAAAGACAGATGCTCTTAACTTAGGTTCCGAAGGACGTGGAAAGGAGGGAGGGGGGGGGGGGCGGTCTGGGATAGGCTAAGTCAGGTCTGACTCCCGGTCCAGCAGGGCTGGGAGCTGAACGTGAGGAGGACAGGCTGCTTCTCCGATCTCACCGGGCTGGATCCAGCTCATGCTAACAGGAGATGTCCGCCGAGAGCCTCAGCAACTGCTGACCTTTCTCTTGCACATCCGACAGGGGGGCTGCCAAGGATGACCCAAAGCCAGGCTCCAGGCAGGATGCGGAAAGCGGGGGTATGCCAGCAGCAGAACAATGGTAAAAGCCATCACTTGCAGCAAAGATTTAAGGCATCCAATTCGGGGTGTGGGGAGACTGCCCCATCCAGGTAAAACCGTCTCTCTCATAATAGCAGGGCCAGGCCACGACGCTGCCTGCTGCGCCCAGTTGTCTGGCTAAGCCTGGGAAGACAGATGGGTCCCAACCCAGGTGCCATTTCCAATGAAATCTCAGCAACGGGCGGGCTATGTGAGAAGGTCAGGAATGCCTCACGGTGGCCTCAGGGCTCAACAGGCAGCACCCTGCTCACCTGTCTGCGTGCACCTGCCCTGTGCTCACAGGGAGGTGAGTGTCCCCAAGGCCCGCTCTGTCCCCGGTCACCCAGTGCTGATGCAATGGCACCCACAGCATTCCATTCCCGAGGAAGCGTGTGCCGGGACCGGAGGACCAGTTTATCAGGGAAATTGTGACACCTGAACACTGGATTCGAGAGCACTCCATGGAGGTCTTCCAACCCTACATTTTAGGATGTCATCGAGGTGACGACAACCAGAAAGCTTAAGTCCCACGTAGGCTAATCTGGACTTTAACTGGCCAAGCTTGTGCTAAAGGAAACTGCAGGGTCCCTGTTTCACACCCAGCTGTCAAGTGCACTAACCAGAACGAAAAAGACGCCACTTTCGAGACCCAAAGCACCAAAACCAAAGAATTAAATCAGTGGAATGTTAGTGGGCTGTGCTTGAAGATGAAATGGAATACTTAATATTCATCCGGCGCATACCAAAGCAAATTACACAAAACAACTCAAAATGAAATATTTAATTAGCTGCTCTGAAATGGGTTTGTTCTCAAACCATTAATCTAATTAACACACACAACTTCCCTTTCCTGGCACTGGCCTTGTTTATGTATGAGGCCGACACACAGCACACATTTGTCTACTTCTGTATATGTATAGCTCTAAGAACCTCCCCCTTGTAGTACAGACTATTTTCTGCTCTCTTGCCTCCCATAATTGTGGGTAACATTCATTATCCACAAAATAAAATAAAGAAATTGCTCCAAATGAGAGACATTAGATGTTTCAGAATGCACAGAGAAGGCCTATTTTTCCAATGTGCACTGCAGATGTGGCAGCTGTACGCATGTGCTCACACGCACTCTAAATGAACAGCCCACATAATCGTGACAATTACTAGTATACGTTGCAATATGTTCTGTTTCTACTAATCAACTCGGGAAGCTCAGAAAAAGGGGCGGGGGAAGGATTGTTTTGTTCTTTTGTATATTGCATCTTATGGACACCACCTATTTACTGATAAATTTTACATTATTGAAAAAAACTGTAATAAATTTAGAAACCAAATGACTCCCACTGGAAAATTATATAACTAACATTTTGAAGGTGGCTGGGATGGGGACTGAGATATCAGTACAATGCTGCCATCTAGAGGACATAATGATAAACTACAGCCTCTATTTTTATTTTTCTGATTGCTTTGTTCCCCAGACTTAAAATAAGCAAAACGAGTTTGCTGGTATAACTGATATTGACAGGAAAAGGAGACTGGGCTTTATAAATAATGAGATCCCTATTGTTCTAACACGGCTTAAGTCAGAACTGTCAAAAAATTTTTTTCACTTCCACGAACCCTGGGGTTCCTGGGAGGTTGAAGAAGGGGCAGGGGTGCCAACCAGGAAGAGAAGTCACAAACTCAGATGCCCACCAGGACCCTCCAGAGCCTGAATGAGTGAGCGAGCTCAGGCTCAGTAATACCTAGAGTTTCTTTTTGTTGTTGTTGTTTGTATCATGAAAGCTGAAAATGTGAGTCTATAATGTGAAATCTCAAAATATTTTAATTGTCAATTAAAAAAAATTAACTGTTCAGTCTGAGTGAAACATGTCTAAGGGCCAACTTTGGCTCGAAGGGCACTCAGTTTGTGACACCTGAAATGGAAAATGTATACATGTTGCTGGTGACAACTGACCAAACAAGGAAGGGAGAGAGAAGTTCCGGAGTTTGTTACCACCTGGGAAATTTATAAAGTGGAATCTGTGCCAGACCCAGAAAGGCCAGTGCAGTCAAGCAGAAAGACAAGGATCCAATGTTCGCTTTAGCTGTCCAACTCAGTCATTCATAGACTTCTGCTGCGTAGGATTTACATGCAAATGCAACCAGCCATTTCTCCCACCACGTCACACACGTCAACGTGTTCATAATGCTGAATTATTGGTATGTGAGGCCAATCCTTTCTCCTAACTCTGGTTACATCTAGGAATATCCCCCAAGAATGGTGAACCAGGTAATGAAGACACGATAGGAAAGAAAGGAGAAGAAAGCTTAGGAAAAATGGTTAAAAGCAGAGATAACACAGGTCAAAAAAGAGAACAGGGCACTTGTTCTGATATTGTTTTCAAATAATTGCAATGAAAAGGTCAAAAATCACAACTATGGAGATCTAAGATGGCAGAGGAGGTGGAAGGTACACTCACCTCCTCCCAGGACCAAACTGGAATTACAGCTAAATTCTAGAACAATCACCTTGAATGGCCAACTGAAGACTAGCTGAGGGATTTACAGAAGAAGCCACGTGGAGACTGGTGGGGAGGGTGGAGATGCGCAAAGCATGGCTGATTTTATATGTAAATTAGCAAGCTTGGTTCAGCATCCTTTCAATGACTTTATATATCTGATCTTTTAAATTTCCTTTGCGTCAACTTCACTATTCTGCTGAGTCCTTCGTTAATGAGTTTAATAAATCTCTGACACAGGCTCATTTAAATTACACACACACATACACACATACACACACACACACACACACACATAGACTGTCCCCCAAAAATGTTGATAGTTTAATTGATGTTTCTTTCTTTTCAGATTTAACCCATTGTAATTAATAATTATTCAAAGTGTGTATATATTTTTGAGGACACCATACCATATGGTGATTTTATATGTATACTAGAAGCCCAGTGCATGAAATTACTGCACTGGCATGGTCCCTAGTGGCTGGCGGTGGTCAGCCAGGGGCTCTCTCCCTTCCCCCAGCCAGCCTCACCCCCTCATCGAACTCCCAGAAGAACTCCCAGTCAAGGGGACAATTTGCATACTATGCTTTTAATATATAGGATAACATCATTGACTACCTTCCTTGAATCAAACGAAAGCCATGGGAAAGGGATTATTAAAGATACAGTGAAGAGAAGAAGGCTGACAGGTCCCCAGCACTGTGGCAGGTGCTTCATATACATCATCTCATTAAATAAAAGGTGTCCCAAAATTCACGCAAGAAGTAATTTTGATAGAAAACACAAGTTTATAATTAAAAATTGTAAATTTTTTATTTATTCACAAAGTATATAGTATAGGGTTATGTATGGAATAGCATATCGGGTAAATGGCCTCCATGGCTTTGCTGGCATATATGCACTCTTTTGTTATTTGCCTGAGCAGCAGCCGGCATTTTTGGAAGAAGGATGGTCCATGGATGCTCCAGCCAAAATCCACACCAAACAGTGACACGTTGTGGATGCATTTGTTTCTTCACAATCACTCGTGGATTTTTCTGAACCCCAAATGCAACAATTTTGTCGATTAACTAAGCCATCAAGATGAAAATGAGCCTCATCGAAATTCAGCCACATTTATGCAAAAACGGTCATGGGAAATTTCAACAAAAGAGTGAGCATGTGCCAGCAAAGCTGTGGAGGCCATTTACCCAATATGCTATTCCATACATAACCCTATACTGAATACTTTAGGAATCAATAAAAAATTTACAATTTTTAATTATAAACCTGTGTTTTCTATCAAAATTACTTCTTGCGTGAATTTTGGGACACCCTTTATGATGATAACGAGGCGGTATTAACATCCCAACTTAGATGAGCAAACAGGCTCTGAGAGGATAAATGATTTGCCCTGGATCACAGGTAGGAAATGTCAGGGCCAGGGCTCATACTCAGAGCCAGCAAGACTCCAAAGTCCATTTTCATAGTAGTCCCCCAAAGAATAAGACAATAAGGAAACAGGATTCAGAAGAGGGAGACAGGTGGGAAAAGGCACAGAACAATTTCTTAAGATGTACATTCCGGCCCCTTGTTTTTTCCAAGGGGGAGGAAGCACCCAGTACCCCTAGCGTGGCCCTTTTATGGGAAGTACACTATATGTACGTATCCATGTCCACAAGAATAAATTAAGATAAAAATATTGAGATTCCATAAAACAAATGTACAATGGAAATAAACAAGAACCCAGGGTTTTGTGCCTGTGGTTCTGACTGCTCAGCCCCGGGTGCTCCTGCCCAGGTATTTGCATGGCTCTGCCCCTCACTCCTTCATGTCAGTACTGAGATGCCATCGGCTTCACACTGGTCTTCCCTGAGCATCCAACTGAAAATTGCAACCCACCACCTCAGCCACCACTGGGCACTTCCTGCTCCCTTCAACTAACATATTACACACTTCATCTGTTCATTGTATCCCCTACGAGAATGGAAACATTATAAGGGTGAGGCCTTTGTTTTGAAAACTGCGGTATTCCCAGCATCGAGAATGGTTCCTGGCACATGGAAGCAACTCAAATAGTTTAAAATTTATCTCAGGATCAAGCAAGTGCACCCCCTACACACACACACACACACACACACACACACACACACACACACACCTCCCCTAGAGAACAGAGTTCCCAGGTAAAGCTAGACATGAGAATTGCCTATGGCAGATGTTTCTAATTCTTTACTCAGAACCCACCCCCTTCTTTCCTATCAGTAGAGTCGTGTTTGAGGGCAGCAGCATTCCCAAAAATAAACAAGTAAATGCTGAAGCATTCACTTCCCAGCCTCTCTAGCTGAGGATGGCTGCATGGTGTTCTGGCTGATGAGCTGGAAAAGGAGGCTGCAGTGGTGCCCACTGGCACACACCGTTTTGCTTCTGCCCCTCTTCCTGCATGCGAATGTGATAGCAGAAGTAGCACAGTTATCTCAGGCCATCTGGCAACTCAGGACGGACAGTGGAGAGTGCAGGAGCCTGGTCTCTACGGCCCTCAGAGCCCTGGACTGCCTTCCCAGGACATCCAGTCACATGAGGAAAAATAAACTCATTTTTCTGAGCCACTGCTGAGTTGTGCTCTCTGTGACTTGGCAGCTACATGCAATCCTGTCAAAACCCCCGAGGCCAAAACTGTGCCTCCCACCTTCCTCTCCTCCAAATCCAGGCCTTACAGTCCACTTGTGGGAAAGGTGGGTGTGCTTGGCACCCAGCCAGCCAATGGAATGGAAGATGGTGGTTTCACAACCCATTCATCATGGCAGGAAAGTAACAGAGAATAAGAGAATGAAAGGCCCTCTGCTTTCCCTGTGCGAGCCTACAAAACATTGGTTTCTCTCAGATTTCTCTAATCAGGAAAAATAAATCCCAGAGGAAGTAGGAAGAGGAGATGAAACATTTCCCAAATGGAGAGGAGAGAAGTCCCATGGTTTATAGGCTGGGAATATAATGAATATATAGCCCTGGCTGGTTTGGCACAGTTGGTTGGAGCGTTGTTCCCTATGCCAAAAGGTTACCAGTTCAGTACCTGGTCCGGCACATGCAAGAGACAACTGATCACTGTTTTCCTCTCATATCTCTCTCTCTCCCTCTCTCTCTCTCTCTCTCTCTCTCTCTCTCTCTCTCTCTCTCTCTCTTATATAATAAAAGCCTAATATGCAAATCGACTGAACAGCAGAACAACCAGTCACTATATGTGCACTGACCACCAGGGGTGGGGGTAAGGCTGAATCATATAAGGCATTTATTGAGAAGGCTAGCCACCAAGAATACAGGGCGCTTACAAGCATTCAAGTCCTGTCTTACAGCAGGTGCAGGGGACAGGATTTATAAAGGGGAGTGAGGCTGGGGAACAGATGTCAGCTATTGTCATCAGGCGGTGAGATGATTTTGATGAGATAATGTTGATGAGATGATGTTTTAACTCCTGGTGGGTCAGTCTGACCAAGCTTATCCGTTCTGCTTGCTGGATTCACAGCTGAATCACCTC
>NW_005871160.1:227072-246947 GCF_000147115.1 Myotis lucifugus
GTAACATATCCTCTGGGAGGATTATAAATAAATGAATGAATGAAATAAAATGCAGATATAGTAAGTGTTCCCTGATACAAACAGGATCATCTTAGGGAGATTTTTTTTTTTTTGGCATTTTAAAAAAATCTTTATTGTTGAAAGTATTACATAGGTCCTTCTTTTTCCCCCCATTAACCTCTTCCAACTGACTCCTGTCCTTGCCCCCAGTCCTCCCACAGACCCTCACCACCCTATTGTTTGTGTCCACAGGTTATGCATATATGTATACAAATTCATTTGGTTCATCTCTTCCCACCCACCCTCCAGGGAGATTTTTGAAAAATGTAGATTCTGAGTCCCTAACCTAGAAGTAAACAAACAGAAACTCTTAAGTCAGGTCGCCTAAATGTCAATTTGGAGAAAGTTCTCCTAGTGCCGTGGTCGGCAAACCGCGGCTCGAGAGCCACATGCAGCTCTTTGGCCCCTTGAGTGTGAGTCTTCCACAAAATACCACGTGTGGGCACGCACGTACAGTGTGATTGAAACTTCGTGGCCCATGTGCAGAAGTCGGTATTTTGTGGAAGAGCCGGTATTTTGTGGAAGAGCCACACTCAAGGGGCCAAAGAGCCGCATGTGGCTCGTGAGCCACGGTTTGCTGAGCCGCAGTTTGCTGACCACTGTCCTAGTGCAACTGACTCACATCCTGGTGAGAACCACTGCTGCTCTGGTGGCCTCACAGTGTGAAACCACAGGTTGAAGTGAAGTTCTAACCCACAATGTGATTGCATTTGGAGAGAGGGCCTGCAAGGTGGTAATTAAATGAGATCACAAAGTCTCTCTCTCTGCACATGCACACACACCCCCATACATGCACATATACGTGCTCCATGTGAAGACACAGCCAGAAGGCAGGAAGAAGACACCAGCACCGGACTATTCTGTCACCTGACCTCAATTTTCAGCTTCCAAAACTGGGAGGTAAGTTTTTGTTGTTGAAGCCATGCAGGTGTTTGAGCCCCAGCTGACGAACACAGAGCCTCCAACTGAAGGTGGCACCCACCCTGCTAACTTTACTTCCCACCGCTCCCCACACTCTCTCTAGGGTCCTTACTTGTCCCCTGAAAGACCCTACTGATTCTCAGCTTTATATTTGCCTCCCTCCATTTGGAAAGCAAATTGCTATTTACTGAGTATCTAATTTTGTGACGGGGGCTAAGGAGGGATTTAAGGATAGATAAGCCAACATGTTTACCCCTCAAGCTGTCTGGAAGCAAGAGATGTAAAATAAATGAGAATCATTTTTCCCATTCTTAACCCTTTTGATGATTTTCCCATTGATCTCAGGATTGAGTCTAAAGTCTTAAATACTGCCTGGCAGGCACTGCACAATTGTGCCCCCTTCTCTTGCCCTCTGACTACAATCCAGTCCTCCTAGCCTTCATTCACTTTCCTGAACACACCCGGGTCTTTCCCCCTGCAGCCTTCTCTATACACGCTGTTACCCCTGCCTGGGCCACTCAGAACCCAGGCAACAACCTCTTCGTCTGTTTCCTGCCGATTATGCAGGGTTACGTGCAAATGTGCTTCCTCAGGAAGGCCCCTCCTGGCCTTCAAGTTAAATAATCACATAGCCCCGTGAACTCTTTCTTCATGGCACTAATAACAGGCACGGCAATTTAATTATTTGCAGAATTGCTCGACAAGGTAGGCCATGTTTATCTTTGTTACTGTTGTATACCACTCAGGACATTATCGGTTCTCGCGATGTAATTATCAAAAGAGTAAGATCTCACAATACAGAAATCACATTAATCGCCGGATATGTAGTTCAGCCGTTACATGCTGAGCTCAGGAGAGGGGGTGAGCACCAGGCCTGGAGAGGCGGAGTGACGGTATAGAGACACACTTCGATAGAGCCATTCCCTTGTTAGGCCCATTCTGACCGCACTCATCACTCAGAGTCCAGCTTTGGGAATATGCTCTGCAAAGAACACACATTACTCCAGGCCATCTTGATCCCTATCTTGCCTGAATCTCCATACAAGATAATGAAAAGACAGTATACAATGCTCATTGGTACTGCATTTGTCACCCTCTTGAACTGTTTTCTAACCATTGAACTTGTGAATGCCCTAAACAACCTGAAATTTGAAGGCGGCAATCATGTACTATTCATATATTCCTTCATCACGCATGTAATGTATTCAGGCCTGGAGTGCCAGTCCTTGGGAGTTCACAGCTAGACAGGCACCTGAGCAGTTCAGTTTATTGGGCAAATAAGTAAACAGGTCATTGTAATATGAAGTGACAGGTGTGTAAGACACACAAAGTTCTGGACATTCACAGACATGGTATCGCACCCACTTTGGGGGCATGTATGGAAGTCTTCGTGGAGATGCCCAAGCTGAGTTAAAGGGTTTGGGTTAGTGGCCCAAGAACAGAGAGGGCATCCCAGGCAAAAGATGCAGCCAGAACAGTGGAGGTGGGTGGGAGCAGCCTGGCTCGTTCAGCAAACTGCATGAAATTCAGCCGTAGATGGTTGGGGTATGTCCACAATAAGCCACGAGGCTAGGGAAGTAAGCAGGACCCAGAATATTTGTCTTCTGCTAGACACTATGAAGTTTATATTTTACCTATAGGGACTGGAAATGTGTAGAAAGATTTAATCGGAGAAAATCCACCATGTGCTAAGAAAGCTCACCAATGAGGATGAAAGAGGGTGAGTCTGGGTTCACTTTGCTTGTTGAAGGTAATACAATGAAAGATGAAGGCGGCGAGGCCAGAGGCATTAGCTCAGATACCCAGGGACTGAATGGACAAGACTTGCTGATCTGACAATAAATGCACCCTTTCCCTGCCTATCTTCCCTCATTTCCCAAGGTCCTATGCCCGGTCCTATTTTCAGGTGTGTTTTCTGATCTTTATGGGTCAAAGGCAACATCTGGCATAGTAGTTACTGCTGCGCCCAGGCTTCATTTTATCCACCCTCTTTCCCCCCACCCCCACCCCAACCTTCCTTTTTAAAAAGTTCTTGTGATTGTACTTTTTGGAGACAGATGCACATCCTGAGTGTTAATAGAAAGCTTTCTCAAGGAGAAGAATCCAACTTAAATGGCTGGTATTTCAAAAAGAAAACATAGAAGCCACATTCTTATTCTAGAAACCTTTCCCAGGTCCTGAGTGGGGTATCCTTCCCTCTCCCCCAGAACCCCTTCAATGACACCACTGCCCAGGAACCTCAGGTCTACATTTCAGCAGTTTGCATTCCCACAAGTGGAACATTAGCCCACGTGACATTCTAGAGCTGATGCGCCAATGAAAGACATGGTCCTTAATAAACACAAGATATTCTTAACAGAACTGCACCACTGCCCTGGCTGCTTTGAAATGAAAATGTGGTAATCAAGCAAGAGGAAGAGCACTTTTGACCCAGATAAGATATCTTGAGTCCTGCTTCTACAGGGAACTGGAACCTGCAGGGCAAACCAGGAAGAAAGTGGGGAGGGGAAGCAGAGGCGCTGCCCTTGCTCTGGGGGCTGGAGGTCTGAATGGCTGAGCTACTGTGACTCTCTCACCAGGTGGAGGTCAACTGCCTGCCTGCCTTGAGCTCACTGCTCTCTCATTTGGGGAGGCCGATGAAGACACTGCGACACAGCCGGTAAAAACAAACATCAGGATAATGGAGAACCTGACCGTCAGAACTCTTAACTCATGAAAGGACCCTGGGCATTGTTTAATCCCTGCACCCTGACAAGATCTGGACTGAGGCCTCCCCGTCATGTCCTACATCACACACTGCCAGAGATAAGCCCTCGGGGCTACTGGGAAGACCTGCAGACAGCTTCAGGTCATCCCAACACAGGACGGAGCTAGTCCTGAACCTTGTCCTGAAGCCCACTTGACAACTATTGATTCAAGACAGGATGAGGCCTACCTGGGTCCATCTGAAAGGACATGTCTCTCAACAGAGACTGTTCTTTTTCAGGGCTGGGGGTGTGGGTAGAGAAGTCTTTTATCAGGACTATCAGGGCTTCTGTGGGATTGCTCAAACACTGTTTCTCTCTGGTAACAACTTACCTCAAAATGAGCACCCTCGCCTTACCTCAAAATGAGCACCCTCGCCGTTATTACAAAGGGTTTTGTTGGAACTCAGGAACTGCAAACTCATTTGTTGCAACTAGACTACGAGATAGTAGAAACCCTAAAACTAACTTGCCTGTGATTATGTCTCAGCCATAGCAAATCTCTCCACACGCTCAGCAAATCAGCACCTGTAAGTTATCCTTAATAAATATGTTTGAGCTACACAATCCCTCTCCCCATTAGCTCCCATCTCCCCAACATTTGGTTTACATTTCCATCACTGTCCTCATTACAAGGATTTTTGTTTGCTCTGTCTCCCCTATTAGGTATCGAGTTCCCTTAGGGCAGTGATGGCGAACCTATGACACGCGTGTCAGAGGTGACATGCGAACTCATTTTTTTGGTTGATTTTTCTTTGTTAAATGGCATTTAAATATATAAAATAAATATCAAAAATATAAGTCTTTGTTTTACTATGGTTGCAAATATCAAAAAATTTCTATATGTGACACGGCACCAGAGTTAAGTTAGGGTTTTTCAAAATGCTCACCATCACTGCCTTAGGGCATTAGTCTGTCGCATTGGTCTCTATACCTCCAGAGCTTATGATGATGCTTGACACATAGTAAGCTATTAAATGTTTATTTAATAATTAAGTAGATTCTATGTTGTCTCTTACCTCTAATTTTTTTGGGGAAATCTACTCTCTCATTCAAGACACAAAAAACAGGAGGTCAATAAAATTAAAACTTAAATCTAGGTTTTCTTTGCTGAGATTTCCAGATAAAAAAGAAAAAGTACATGATTTTTTAAAATCTCTGTTTTAGTTGGTAAATAAGTAATACAAGAATAGCTACATTTGAAAGATTGTGTAAGACTTAAAAAAACAGTAGGACCCCAAGAACTTAATGGGCAAAAGACATGAATAAACAATTCACTGAAATGAAAAGCGTATAACATGAAAAACTTTCCAACCATACCAGACATTATTTACCTATTAAATTAGCAAAGTTTTACCCACTGGGTAATTCAGAAATGACAGTGTGAAGCAAAAGGGTGCTCATACATTCAAGTATGAGATGAGATATAAACGTGGCTATGTGAATAAGGAACTTTAACAATAGTTATACTCACGGTATGTATGTGAGACTATGTGTGTGTGTGTGTGTGTGTACATAGATACATACTTCTAAACATAAGCTAAAATATCTGTGGTTTTCTATACACTTCTAAATATGCATATTCTAAGGACTCAAAATGTTGATTAGAATGTATGTGATATGACATAGAAGTTAACGATGTGATTCTACCACTTACTAGATAGGTGACCTTCAGTAAGCTATTAATTTTCTGGGCTCAGTTTCATTAGTAAAATGGTGATTTTAAAAATCAAAGGAAAAAAATGTACCTGCCTTACAAGGCTGGTGCAAAGATTAAATGAGAATGTATACTAATGAGTTCAGAACAGTGCCTGGCACATGGAGTGCTCAATAAAGGTTTAATACTATTAGTCCACAGACCAAAAATTTGAAAATAGCCTGATTAATAAAAAATGATGAGATTATGGTGAATCCATACAATGGCATATTATAATAATCAAAGTGTTCATTAAAAATTATTAATGATATTGGAGAAATGCTTATATTAAATGAAAAAGCATGATATGACATTAAATATATATAGTATGAATATATAGAAAGTGAACTAGCAGAAAACCAAAATAGTAAAAGCAATTATTTGGGCAAAATTTGATCTGTTTGCTGTTTTTTTGTCTTCTTCATACTTTTAAAATTGATATTTAGAGAGAGGGGGGATAGAGAAACATTGATTGGCTGCCTCCTACACGCCCCCTACCTGGGGATCAAGCCCTAAACCAGGGCATGTGCCCTGACCTGGAATCGAGCCAGTAACCTTTTGGTGCATGGGACAGCACCCAACCGAGCCACACCAACCAGGGCTCTTTTTATACTTTTCTATCATGAATTGTTTCTTATAGTAAGGAAGATATTGCTTTAAAAATCAGGAAAACACAAAATTTTTGTAAGGTTAAAATAAGGCACCAAATGGATCATTTAAAAAATTTTATATTAATGCCTAATTCTTCCTGTGTAAATGGTGTAATACAAAACTTTTTGTGGCTTTCCAAAACAATTATTTTCTATTGAATTTACAAATAGGGAGCTTTGTACTAATGCAAAGTCAATATTACAAGAAACACAAAACCGTAAGTATCCCTCAGTTAAACTTGTTTATGAATGTGTGTGAGATTAAGCACAAACAATGCATTCCCTGATGGAGGATGCTACACACTGTACTTAGGCCAGCCTCTCCCACACTCCACCACACGTCTTAGTGTCCAGGGGGTTCTGGTCCAGAATTCCCTTCTAACCTTAAACAAGCAGCAGCAGGCCTTGCTGGGAGCGCTTAGAGCCATTCCTCCTCCCGGCTTCATTCCATCTCCAGCAGCTCTTACCTTTTCTCTCCAGCAAACTATACAGGTATCTCATCCCTTCTGCAGTTTTCAAAGGGAAGCACTCCTGTCTGGCTATAAGAAGGAGAAAAAGATAAGGTATTCCCTTCACTCTGAAGAAACTCCCAGAATGCTTTTTAATTCTTTGTGCACAACTTTTCCCTTCATTAACAGCCTATGTTCCTCAACTCTTGACCTTTCAGATGATCTTACCTCATAATCAGTCCAAAACACTATCTTTGTTTCAATCAATTTTTGCCCTTACAGTACTATTAACAATATAAATATCAATCAAGAACTCGACAGTTTTTAACAACAGTACGAAAAAGAATAAACAATCACACTTTACAGGAGACCTCAGGAAACTGTTAATATTCTTAATAAATTATTTCTTTGGAGCAAATCTCAAACTTGTTTATCAATCAGCATTTTCATCTAAAAAGGACTGGGTTGGACACTGTATTTCAGTCATAATGTTGAAAAACCATTCTAGCTAATATGTGTCAGTTGTTCACCCAAATATCTATCCACATTGTATTACCCAGATCGCTTATGATTGAACTTTTAAAAGAAGTGTTTTAAGCAGAAACTCCCCAGATGTTAATGTACTCTGTTGCTCTATGTGACAATCTTCACAGTAAAAACTACCCTTAAAGTTACCTATCAGTTTAATGAACCCCAAGCTTTACAAATTAATACAACACAATCTAAATGCACCATAGATTTGTATTTGTTAATCGTGATATCAGAACATTTAAACATTTCAAACTACATAAAAATATGACAAACAATATAAAATAGAAAGAAGTTTGTTGACAACTTACTTCCAAAACATCGCTATTTCTTATTTTGCATTAGCAACAAGATAGCTTACATAGCTCTCCAGGAAACATGTAGTGTTTTTAGTGGAGTGTTAACAAAAACCAGCAGTCCCACACAATAATGTCTCCGATTTATTATCTTTTCCACAGTACAAATTTCTCACAAACCATAAATCCTTTGCGGTTATTCAAAGTCTGTAAACAAATGTCTGAATCCCCACATCCCCCCACCTCAGTTTAAGTTTGTGAATGTTTTAAGTCCTCTGATCAAGTTTGAACTCTTCCGCTTGCATAAGGAATAAAGAGCCTTCTCTCTTTAAATTATGTATATTTTATCATACAGCCTGCAATGCAGTAAATCACAGTGAAAGCCCTGGGAAAAACAAAACAACATGATCTTTACAGCAGGACTCAAAACTTTATAATATTAAATGCATTTAAAGAAGCTTCCCATAATAAAAGCATGGGTTTTCATTTCCAGAAATCAAGTCAATTAGAAACCCTACGTTCTACTTAAAAACCCATTTGATCTAAAAGTGAAAACAGTCCCCTATCCACAGTCATTTTATAAACTTTATACAGTTTCACTTGCAGAGATTTTTTTTTTCCAGTCTGGAAAACAGTAGTGCAATTAGTTTTAATTCTTGTAAGTTATTTAGTCCAGGATGTAAATAGCTCTGTGGAAAGATAAGAAGATGCTCTGGTAAACAAGAAATTTTTGCAAGCCCATGCTGGCTTACCAGTCCATTAAAGCTCGTAAGTCCATAGTGGCTTACAATAAATGTTGTATATACATCACTAACAAAGCAGAAATAAATAGGCAGAAATGACTGTAAACTGTCTCATCTCTTAATAATTTTTCAGAAATAACTGGCTTGATGAATTGATTATATAGTCATTTAAATAAGTAGACAGTAGACAGTTGCCCTTAAGGACATTCCACTATGGCATCCAGTCTGGAAAGCCCCAATGGAGTTACATTCCTAAAATTAAAACAAACAAAAAAAGAGGGGGGGTGGGGGGCGAGGGGGGAGATAAAAGTTTAAAGATGCCACTTGAATGGAATTCCATCAAGTCAGCCAGTTCACTTGGATTTCTTCTTAAAAAGGTTTTTGAGTTTTGATGGCTTTTTGCTCTTCTCTCCATTATGACAGAGGTCATGTGGGATGCTGCTTATCCTGGCAACATTCGGGGCTTCCTGCACTGGTTTACTGTTATTGCCACCTGAGGAACAGGATGTGTGGCGAGCTTTAGGTACCGGGATGCCACTAGAAAGCTGGTTCATGCTACAGGATTTCTCCAAGATGCCGTTGTACACTTTGCTTGCAGGACTGAAGATCATGCTCTTTGTTTCTGTCAGCCCTACACAATCAGGAGAACCCCGGGAGAGATCTGCAGTTATGGGCGAGTCTCCTCTGGACGAATCCTCTAGAGAGAGCTCATCTTTTGATATCTTTCGAGGAGACAATGTTTGGTATATCTCAAGGCTTAAAGGAGGAGACTGCTTCCTTCCAATGGAAGAATTTAAGGAGTCACATTCTGAAGCTGTGTCTGGTACTTCCCTGGATAAGACAGAGGTAAAGGTAAAATTTTAAATCAATACTGAGTCCCAGCAGACATTCTAACTATAACAACTCCTGTCATTTCAGCTATCAAAATGTAAATGGGGGAGCCCCAGCCGTTTGGCTCAGTGGATAGAGCATCGGCCTGGAGACTGAAGGGTCCTGGGTTCGATTCCGGTCAAGGGCACATGCCTTGGTTGTGGGCTCAATCCCCAGTAGGGGGTGTGCAGGAGGCAGCCAGTCAATGATTCTCATCACTGATATTTCAATCTCTCTCTCCCTCTCCCTTTCTCTCTGAAATCAATAAAAATATATTTTTTAAAAATGTAAATGGGGGAAATGCTAAAAATTATACACAGTTCAACAAAATTTGAAAATTACTAATTTAAATAATATAACTTAAACTTAATGTTTAATTATTAACATAAACTATAATAATGCAATCTACTAATCTAAGAAAAACGTTATACCTTCTTTGTTAAGAGAAATGAAAATGTTTAAAGTTTACAGACTTTTCTTATCATTTCAACTACTTATGTGCTATTTCAATGAGTATTTTTCTTCCTAAATCATATAGTTGACACGATATATTTGAAAAGATTAATCTTAGTCACTGCTTCTTCCTTTACTTAATTTTTAGTCATTAAGTTGATGAAATATAGCTTCCTGAAGAAGGAAAAAAGAAATATACTAAGAAATACATAAATTCTTCCAAGTTTAAAAAATAAAAAGGAAACTGAAGTACATTAGGGTGGGCAAATGAATGGGAGGTGGAAGCCAATGATGTAATCCTATTTAGAAGTGCACATTCAGTAAAATCTCAAAGGTTTACTCCAATGTGATTCCTCCCCCCCCGCCCCCGCACTTCTCTACAGTGGAAACAAGAAATAAAGAGGAATGGAAAAATAAAGTTCACAACCCTAAAGCCAACATATAGTAAGTGCTATCAGCCATTCCTTCAAATTATACCTGGAATCCCACCTCTTACTCCCCACTGCTGCCATCCCTCTTCCTGAACCACCGTGGAGTCACCTCAATCACTGCAATAGCTTCCTAACTGCTCTCCCTGCTTCCGTTCTGTTCCTCACTCTGAGTTACTTCTACACACAGCCTTTTAGGTGTTTTTTTTAAAGACTCAACCAGACCCATCATTCCTGTGCTCAGGATTGTCCAATGCTTCCTCTCATACTCAGGCTAAAACCCAAAGTCCTTGTCCAAGTCACAAAGGCCTGTCTGAGCATGCCCACGGTAGTCTCTGAGGCTGCACACTCTCCCATTCTGCCTCATTCCACCACAGTCTCTCCTTGGCCTTCCCATAGGCCAATCTTGTGGTTCCCAAAGGGCATTAGCACTAGCTGGTTCCTCTGCCTCCCATTCTCTTCCCCTCCAACTCTACATGGCTTCCCCTTCTCCATGTCATTCAGGTTGTGATACCACCCTAGCCACTCTATCTAAAACAGCATTCTTTTTCCTTCTACCGGTCTCTGTTTAGCATCCCAGAACTTATCACTACCTAAAATGATATTTTACATTAACACATTCATAGTCAGTTTCCCCAGGAGAAAGGAAACTTAATGAGGACAAGAAGTCTTATTAACTTCTGTATTCTCTGCACTGGAATAGTGGCAAGATTACAGTGGCTATTCAATAAGCATGTAATAGATGGATGGGAGGGAGGGAGGATCCTGAAGAATAGGGATCATGTCTTATTCTAGTTTTTGTACATACCATGCCTGACATATTTTTCACTATGAAAAATGATTAAGAAATCTCAAAGTACAGTCAAGGTAAACATAGCAGGCAAAAGAAATGAGGTGGGAGAAGGAAGAGAGCCAAAGACAGAATAGAAATGCAAGAACACATATTTTCATCATCTACCAGTTAGAACTAGGATAGGACCTTGTCTCACTTGTCTAGGCAGCTCAAGTTATTAGCAAGGGCATGGCACACAGCAGACTAAACTCATATTTATAGAATGAATGGAACTGAATGAGCTCTCACCTTGGATGACCTATGATTACTATAATTATTTATGCTGATGTGCATTTTATTACTTTGATATGCATATGAACATATCTATGTTAATGCCATATTTTAGATACATTAGCTTTCTGAATGTTTTTAGTCATTTCTATATACTTTACTCACACATGTGTGTGAAGATTGTGTTTAATGCACTACAAGCTCTCAGAAGGTACAAGATCCCATGGGCAAAAAAATACTTAAAAATGCTTCCAGATAATGCAGTTCCATGTACTGCATAATTTTCCAATGCTTTTACAATCTGATAATGGGCAGTGCTAACAGAGGCAAGGCAGTCAGGAAAAAATGACTCAAAAATCTATCTTTGGTGGGGACTTTTCTGGTAGGTTTCTTTTGGAGATGTCCATTAATTGAACAGCATATATGACTGTTCTTGAAGCTACTCAGCTGCTTTAGTTACTATTTTATTAATTTACTTTCTATTTTGCTACATGGTTTGGCTACTCTGTGTGAACTTCTAAGGTAGGTTAAAAATATTTCAAAAACTAGTCCCAAAGGTCTAAATTAGGGGTGGAGAACCTTTTTTCTGCCAAGGGCCATTTGGGTATTTATACCATCATTTGTGGGCCATACGAAATTATCAACTTAAAAATTAGCTTGCTAAATTTGGTCAAACATTTAATTAACACCCCTAATGCCTTGGCAGGATCAGATCAAATGATTTCTTGAGCCTTATGGCCTGCGGGCCGGATGTTCCCCACCCCTGGACTAAGTCATGTGTGAAAAGAGCACTGATCCAAGTTAGGAACACTGTCCTGGTCCTGCCATTAGTCAGCTGTACAATCTTGGGCAAGTCATTTAATTTAAACAGGTTTCAATTTTCCTGTAAAGCTAAGAGAATTTGATTACTCTCTAACAATACTTCCATTTCTAACATTCTAATTCCAAAACAAATAATCTAAAGTGTTGCACATTCTGCTAACTATTCAGATCTGGAGAGTAGGTATAGTATACCTTAAAATCTCCCATCTTTTCTAGAGCACATTCTTTGGAAATGTTGAACTTAATTATGTGTACCATTTATATTATTTTTCTATTTCTTTTTCCCCCTACAGTTGAATTCATGTAAGTTTAATGCATGTGTAACAAGACGACTCAAGGTGAAGTTTAAATGAGTGCATATGTGCATAATGCATCTGACATAAAAGATCAGTAAATAATAAATGTTATTATTTTGTAAGGGTTCTGGTGGCACAACACTGAAGAGACTGAAAATAGAGAGGAGGAAAAGTTTTCTGACTCTAAATTCTTCTCATATTGCTGAGCTAGCTATGAATTTTTGATGTTGCTATTTAAAATGAAACTGAAAACTTCCATCCACTCAAAAAATTCTACTGGAAAGCATAGGCCTGGAGTTTTTCTACTAATATCCATAAGCCACACAAAAGGAGTTTTTTAGTAAATCTATCCTTCTGGTGACTATAGTTATATTGCAAAGATTATACAAAATAGCTAATTATAGAGTGCTAACCAAGCAAAGCTGTGTCAAATTCTCCAATTGTAAGGAGAACATAAAACATGGACTGTCTTCTTAGGAATATGCTATAATGATTACTTGCTAATAGTAAAATTTACTTCCACTAGTAGATGAGACAATCGTGCATGAAAATAATTATCTGATGATGACATTGACTAAAGATTCCCATGACAGAGAGCTACCCGGGATCCTGGAGACCATCCAACCCATTTCATCTGGTTTTGTTTCTCATACGAGGACAGTAAGACTTTGGGGCTATACGGCTACTAAGTAGCAAAATCAGAAACTGACTCCGTTTTTCTGTCTAACCACAGGCTTCCAAGAAGGACAGTGGTTTAGAAAGAGATCCTCCATAACAACAGGCCTCATGGAGCACTGGGGTCCCTCAGCTGGACTAGCATACCCTGCCACTGCTCTTTTTTATAGAAAGAAATTGTTATGAATACAAATTCCTTCTTTCAGTTCCCCACACTTTCTTAAACCTCTGGCATTTGATACTTGTTTACTATCAAGTGCTAGCACATAACAGTAAATCATTAAGTGACAACAAATATTTTAAAAACTCAGTCAGTCATATTCAATGTTTCTTTGTGCTCAAGTATATTTAAACTCATGCCTTTATGCTTTACATATAAAATAGTTAATAAGTTTATGTTTAGAGACTTGAGTTACCTGAGTGCTATGACTTCTTCTAAAAGCTGTACCTCAAAATATCTTCCTATGTCTGTATAGTGGTCCCCAAATTCCCAGCCCTAGTACACAGACATCTTCTCCCAGTCAGTTATTCTGTTGTTGTTGCTTTTGTTAATCCTCACCCAAGAATATTTTTCCCATTGACTTTTAGAGAGAGAGGGAAGGAGGGCGGGAGACATCGTTTTGAGAAAGACACATAGATTGGTTGCTTCCCGCACACACCCCAACTCGGGCTGGGGGATCAAAACAGCAACACAAGTATGTGCCCTTGACCAGGAATGGAACCTGGGAATCCAGTGTGTGGGCCGACACTCTAACCAGTGAGCACACTGACCAGGGCTCCCAGTTAGTTATTCAATCAAGCACTAATATAGAAGGGATTTTGCAGATGTAATTAAGGGCATAAACCAGTCAACCTTAACATAGAGAGATTATTATCCAGGTGAGCCTTTTAAATTTGGGTCTAGAGATCAGAGATAGAGGCAGTCAGAGATTCAAAGCAAAGGAAGGATTTGACAGAACTCTCTGTTGCTGGCTTTGAAGATGGAGGCCACATGGAGAAAGGAACATCGGGCAGCTTCTAGGAACTGAGAGCAGCCCCTGCACGGGAACCAGACCTCAATGCTATAACCCCAAGGAACTGAATTCTTCCATAACCAACTGAGCTTTGAAGAGGCCCCAAAGCTGCAGATGAGAGCGGAGCTCAGTCAATACCTTGATTTTACCCTTGTCAGATCCTGGGCAGAAAACCCGGCCACACCAAGCTTGAACTTCGGCATATAGAACTGAGAGCTAAAAACTGGGTGCTGTTTGACATCACTAAGTTTGTGGTAAGTTCTTATGCAGCAATGGAAAACTAGTAAGACACATCAGTCCTACCCACCCCACTCCCACCTCCCACACAGCAGCCCAACATATACTTAGTTTATTCACTGCCAATACCATTGCTTCTCAGCAGAGAAGTAAATGGCCTCCTCCTCCTCTTCACTCCTATAAAGAGCAGGGCAACTTGACACTGAGAGGATATCTGGATCAGGGGAGGCCAATGAGTGCTGGGTGTGCTGGGGATGGTGGGCGTGCCGCGGGTGTGGCGGGTGCGGAGCGTGGGCAGGGAGCTGAGCTCGCTGGGTCTGTGGTGAGGATGGCACGATGCTGCGACGAGAGCGACACAAGCTACTGCTTCTGGCTAACGACCCAGCAGGTTTAGCCATGGTCCCTGAAAACCAAACATAAATTTTTAAAAAGCTCATAAAACCCAGTGCTCCTTTGTACACGCTATAAATACTCACAAAAGAGAACTGATGTTACTAAGATGTAATCATTTAATCTACCTTACTGAAATAAGTGACTGAACCGTTATTACCATCCTCCATCATCTTTACTGCTCCTCAGGAAAGTTAAGAAATAAAAAATAAAATCTAACAAAAATGAAATCAAGTCTAAAAATAAAAAGAAATGAACATAAACAAATTAGGTTTTAATATTAAATTTGACATTACTAACAAAAAAGATTTTAAAATTTACCCAACATAACAAATCCTTAAATTCAGAAAATCAATACAGTGGGGCCTTGACTTACGAGTGTCCCGACTAACGAGTTTTTCAAGATAAGAGCCGTCTCTCGGCCGATTTTTTGCTTTGAGTTGCAAGCTAAAATTCGGGTTACGAGCCAGCTTCAGATACCCCACTGCTAGTTGGCACAGCGAACGTCACAGTGAACACCACAACATCAGCCCAGCATCACGTGTCTCACTCATTCACTGTTGATTTGACATATGAGTAATTTGAGTTACGAGCTCCGTCACGGAACGAATTAAACTCGTAAGTCAAGGCCCCACTGTATAGCATATTTACAAGGAATTTGTACTTTGTTACAAAATAAATTTCAACATTAAAAGAAGGAAATTATCAGTAAAATATAAGTTGGATTTTTCAATGGTTTGATCCCTGGTTGCGGGTGCATGTGGGAGGCAACTGGTCCATGTGATGTTTCTCTCTCACATTGATATTTCTCTCTCTCCCCGCCTACCTCTCTCTCTCTCAAAAAAAAAAAAAGTCAATTAAAAAAAAAGAACCCTAGCTGGTTTGGCTCAATGGATAGAGCATCGGCCTGTAAACTGAAGGGTCTCGGGTTCAATTCCGGTCAGGGACACATACCTCAGTTGCAGACTTGATCCCTGGCCCTGTCAAGGCATGTGCGGGAGCAACCAATTGATGTGTCTTTCTCACATCAATGTTCCTCTCTCTTCCTCTTCCTCTCCCCCCATCATTTCCACTCTCTCTAATAATCAATGGAAAAAATATCTTCACTTGAGGATTTAAAAAAAAAAGTATTGCTCACAAATATACAATATTTTCCAAATTTTTTTTCTTAATTATGTTGCCATGTCTTTTGCCGGAAAAAAATATATGAATCCCTGTATTAGAGTTATATACGCTTGGAGTTGAGGGTCTTTCTTCCTTGTTGCCTGAAGAGGACTGGATGGGGCTATAGATATTTATAACACTATAAAATCACAGTATTAAAAAGCAGGCACTTTGACCTTTCAACAAGCATTCCTTTACATAATGTGAATGTTTTACAACATGTTCAGGCTATTATTAATTTCCAGTGAAGGCAGATATCCACCCCACCTGTGATTTATAAGAGCAGTTAAATAAAACATCCAAGCCAAACCGGTTTGGCTCAGTGGATAGAGCGTCGACCTGCGGACTGAAAGGTCCCAGGTTCAATTCCGGTCAAGGGCATGTACCTTGGTTGCGGGCACATCCCCAGTAGGAGGTGTGCAGGAGGCAGCTGGTCGATGTTTCTCTCTCATCGATGTTTCTAACTCTCTATCCCTCTCCCTTCCTCTCTGTAAAAAATCAATAAAAAATATTTAAAAAAAAAAAAATAAATAAAACATCCAAGTTCATTATATAGAAATTTATTACTGAGATAATTTTCATTCTATTATCAATAATTAGATAAGAGAAGCACAGCGATTTAATATGACCCTCTACTGCAAACTGTTTTTCCTTATGCCAGGGAAGATAAATTTTGTTTTGTAATTAGGGATTCCCCCTGTCACCAACAACCAGAAATAATAAGCCATATATGGACCTCTGGTTCTAGCAATATGGCAGTCAAAGATTACCTGACCAGCATTTCCCAACTCTCAACAATGCACTTTAAATACCCTCAAACACTTCAATATGATGAATAAAATACAACAATAGTTCTAAATGCAAACTTGCAAGGAAGAAAAAAATTATCAGATGCCAAAACAGAGAAGATAAAAGAAAGAACTACTAGATCTGTGAGTGACGGTGGAACTACTGTGAAGGTTCCCAGTCACAATAATTCAGGGGTTTGGGTTATAATTTGGGGATATAAAAAACATCTTGAGCCCACATGCAGTAAGGAATAGGAATTGTGAGTGTTCTGGATAAAAGCTGGGGTCTAGATGAGTTACATTCCTCAGTGAAAGCATATATTTAAAAAAAATCTCTTTAAAATAGCTCAGTAAAAAACTACAGACAGAAGAAGGCAACAGTTAAAGTGGTTCTTAGAGAAAAATTCGTAGCCACAAAATGATACATTAAGGGAAAAAGGAGAACTAAAAATTCATAAGCTAGGTGTCTAAATAATAAAACAAACAAAAAAAATAAATTCCAATAAAGAAAATAAAAGAGCAGAAATAAATGGAGAATATCAACAAAAAACCAGTTCTTTGAGGAATGAAAGAGTAAGTGAAATAAAATAGTCAAATTATGCCAGATTAATCAAGGATAGGAAAATGAAAGGATTTTTAAACATAAGTGAAAATTTTTAAATCATGTAAAATACTATGAACAACTTTAAGCCAACGAATTTTAAAACTCGGGTAAAACAAACAATATTTTAGAATCACATAACTTAAAATTAGGCTTTTACCCATTATAAGAATCTAAATCAATAGTTTGAAAAAAAAATCTGCCCCCTTTCCTCCTGCCAAAAATCCTTAAAGAACAAATAATCGGTATTTTATACTATCAGAGTATGGAATAAAAATTCAAAACATTTATTGGGTATTATTATGGGTCAGGATCTGTTCTAAGTGTTTTACAGGTATTATTATTACTTAAATGACAAAATAATTACACAAGGTGGGTTACATTTTATAGAGACTCAGAGAGAGTGCTTCCTACAAGGCTACACAAATAAAAAATAATGGATGTTTTATTCAAAACAAAATACTGGACAACATTAACCTATAAGGTGAGGGGGTGTGATACATATTAATGGTGGTGTAAGGATTCAAATCTATGCAATCTTGTTCCAGGGCCCACATTCTTTTAATATTTATTGATTTGACAGAAGAGAGAGAGAGAGAGAGAGAGAGAGAGAGACAGAGAGAGAGAGACAGAGAGAGAGAGACATTGATTTGTTGTTTCACTTATTACTTATAAACCCACAACCTTGGAGTGTCAGGATGATGCTCTAACCAACAGCTACCCAGCCAGGGTCAGAGCCCACATTCTTAACCACTATATTTTACTACCTCTATTTAAGAGTAGGAAAGAATGGGATGGAAAAATACGCATATTCCTTGACTTACTTTGTGGTGCTAGTTTTACTAGTAACCTTGATATCAAAATCAAACAGAGTGTTTGGAAGGAAAATTATTGGCTAAACTAATGTATGATTAAAGATATAAAAACCCTAAATAAAATAATATAGCAAACCAAATCCAATTTATCGTAAGTCATAATGTACTGTTTGCATAATAAATTGGATTTGGTTTGTCACAATGTACTGTTTTTATAATAAATTGGATTTGTATGCTATATTATTTTATTTAGAGTTTTTACATATTTAATTAAGTAGATTAAAATTACAAATAAAAAAATAAAGTTATCACCTCAAAATATGCAGAAGATGTTGGTAAAATTTAATATCCATCGATTTAAAAGAAAAATCATTATTAGCAAAATAGGAATAAAAATTAAATTTCTTAATTCAAAAGCAATCTACCAAAAATGTAGAGAGAAAAATATCACACTTCATGATGAAATATTATTGGGAGCATTCTTTTTACAGTCAGAAATGGCAACCACTACTACCTGCAATCACCACTCTTATTCAACACTTTATGGGAGGCTTCAGCGGTTCTCAACCTGTGGGTCGTGACTCCTTTGGGGGTCGAACAACCCTTTCACAGGGGTCGCCTAAGACCATCGGAAAACACATATATAATTACATATTGTTTTTGTGATTAATCACTATGTTCAATTTTTAACAATGAAATTGGGGGTCACCACAACATGAGGAACTGTATTAAAGGGTCGCGGCATTAGAAAGGTTGAGAACCGCTGCTTTAGACTGAATAACAAGGGGGAAAAATCAAAAGGATTGGGAAGAAAACAGCAACTCATTATTATTGTCTATACAAAAAAATCCAAAAGGCCCTTAGAAGAGAATTCAATTTTTCTGTATACAAGATCAGTATACCCAAATCAACAGCACTTCCCTAAATATCAGCACAAGCTATCATACCTAGAAATTAACCTTGAAAACAAAATATATGCAAGAACTACACAGAGAAAATTGTAAATTTTACTTAAAGATATAAAAGTAGGTCTCAAATGGAATTTATGAATAATATTTGTTCCCAAGTAAATTCAAAGAAATTCCAGTAAAAGCCCAATGGAATTTCATAAGCTGATCCTAAAATGACCCAGAGTACTGAAGCTGAATAATAAATGAAGGCTTTGAAGTACCAAACCTCAATACTTATTATGAAGCTACTAGAGGCCCGGTGCACAAAAATTTGTGCACTGGGGGGGGGGGGAGGGAGGGGGGTCCCTCAGCCCAGCCTGTGCCCTCTCGCAGTCTGGGACCCCTCGGGAGATAACGACCTGCTGGCTTAGGCCTGCTCGCGGGTGGCAGAGGGCACACCCAATCCCTAGGTTCAGCCCCTGGTCAGGCTCAGAGCAGGGCCAATTGGGGAGTTGGGGCGCTGCCCCCTGTCATGCACAGAGCAGGGCGGATCAGGAGGTTGCGATGCCAACCTCAGTCACGCTCAGGGTAGGGCCGATTGGGGGGTTGGGGCACTGCCCCGTCACACTCAAGGCAGGGTCGATGGGGAGGTTGCGGTGCCACCCCCTGTCACGCACAGAGCAGGGCCGATCAGGGGGTTGGGGCGCTGCCCCCTGTCACTCACAGAGCAGGGCCCATCAGGGGGGTTGGGGCTCTGTACCCTGTCACGCACAGAGCAGGGTCGATCAGGGGGTTGGGGAGCTCCCTCCTGTCACTCACAGAGCAGGACCGATAAGGGAGTTGGGGCACCGTCCCCTGTCACACACAGAGCAGGGCCAATGGGGAGGTTATGACTCTCCCCCATCACACACAGAGCAAGGCCCGTGGAGGGGGGTTGGGGCGCCACCCTCTATCACCCATAGAGCAGGGCCGATCAGGGGGTTGGGGCGCCGCCACTATCACACTCAGGGCAGGGCCGATGGAGAGGTTATGGCTCTACCCTGTCACACACAGAGCAGGGCCGATCAGGGGGTTGGTGCGCCGCACCCTGTCACACACAGAGCAGGGCTGATCAGGGGGTTGGGGCGCCTTCCCCTGTCACGAACAGAGCAGGGTGGATAGGGAGGTTGTGGCCCCACCCCCTGTCACACACAGAGCCGCAGGGCGATCAGGGGGTTTGGGCGCTGCCCCCTGTCACGCTGATCCCAGTGCCGGAGCTCGCTGCTCCGCTGATCCCGGTGCTG
>NW_005871160.1:247056-355383 GCF_000147115.1 Myotis lucifugus
TGGCTGAGGGCTGAGGCCATTTCTGGTTGGCGGGTGACTGAAGCTCCCAACCGCTCCTTTTTTCTTTTTTTTTTTTTAATTTCTGGGCCAGCTTCAGCTCTGAGGCCTCGCTGCTGAAAACATTGATACAATGTTGCGGTCCGGCTGGCTGAAGCCCAGCTGAATAAAGCCGGTTTCTGGGGTTTTGTTTAGCTTCTATATTTGTTACATAGTTGCTTAGAGATGCAGCTGAGAGGCCGGCAAGTCAGGCGGGGAACGCTGGAGTCCGCAGTCACTGGCGCAAGCAAGCAACCCTGTTCGCTTCAGTGCATGGCTGCCAGCCGCCATCTTGGCTGACAGTTAATTTGCATAAGGATATGCTGATTAGCCAGTGGGAAGGGTAGCGGTCGTACGCTAATTACCATGTTTCTCTTTTATTAGTGTAGATAAGTAGCAACTAAGGCAGAATGGGACCAATGAAAGAAAACAGAGAACCTAGAAGCATTTATGTGTCTATGGAGAGAAGTGGTATCAAAAATCAGCAGACAGAGGAGAAATGAGGCTGGGACAACTGTTTATCTATACAATGATGTATTTTGTTCACAATATGAACAAAAATAACTTCTAGGTAGATTAAAAGACTAAGGGATTAAAGCAAAACTTAAAAACTTTTAGGACAGCTAACAAAACTACCACCTTCTGAAAAAAACATAAAAAGCAAAAATCATAAATTTGTCTTTAAAATATTTTTTAAACTCCTCTGATTAAAAAAGAAAATAAATAACATAGCACAATAAAAAAGCAAAGGCAAATCCTAGGAGAAGATGTCTTCAATCCTCAAATAACCAGGCAACATTTAAAAAAATTCTTCCAGATCAGTAAGAAATCCTGGAGAAAATTCCATAGCAGGAACAAAGAACTCAGATAGGAAGGAATCTGAACAAATGTCAATAAATGATATGGTACTCGATCTCAATAGTCATCAAGGAAATAAAATTTTTTAATAACAGTAAGGTATCATATAACATCCATTCGAGTTATAAACCAAATCATACCATTCCAAATATTGTAAGGATATAAGAAGATAGGCTCTCATATATAGTGGTTGTGCAAACTGATAGAACCACTTTGAGAGCAACTTGGCAATGACTAGTAAGCGGTGTCTTCACCACAACTCAGCAATCCATTTCTAGGTGTTCACCCAGAGAAGCTCTCAGAGCTATGACATGGAGATGAAGATAAAGATGCTCATTGTGGTAGTATTTTATAAGTGGGGGGAAAGGGAAGAAAGAACCTATCTCAGTAGAAAAAGGAATAAACTGTGGTTTATTATTACAATAAATAAATAAATACACTGTGGTTAACCTATATTCAACAGTTACAGTAAATTTAACTAATCTATATGTAAACATGGAAAATTTATAAAAGTTTTGAGCAAAAAGAGTTAAAAACTATACCAATATATACAGTTTGATAACATTTATGTAAATTTTAAAATAAGTAACAATTGTATCTATTGTTTATGGATATACCTGCATGTAATAAAAGTACAATAGGCTTTAGAATGTAAACAACTTTAGAAGAGTGGGAAAGGGAGGCGATCTGGTTTAGCTGTAGCTGTAATGGTTTATTTTGATAAAGAGATGAGTAAAGCAAAATGTTAATATCTGTTTACCTTTGTAGTAGGTGAGCATATTGTTTTTAGGAATATCTGAAAGGCTTTATAATAACAAATGTTAAATAAATTGCTACTGCATTCCCACTGTGAATGTTTAGCAGTACTATAAAAGTACCAACAGGAAACAAACAATCATCTGCTCCTACCCACACAGGGCTAACCTTTGATAGTATCTTCTCTGTCTTTTTTCCTTACAAATAATTAAACACAGACAATATTATGCTATGTATGTATAGTTTTACAACCTTACTTTGTTCTTAACATGCCACAGGAATGTTTCCTTGTCATTATTTCACACTTATACAGCTTACATACCCAGAGTACAAATTTAAAACTGCTCAGGAGGGTGTATAATTATGAGACTTTATCCTACCTTAGACCCTCATCCTACTGCCAGGAGTTTCTTATTTATCAGGTCTAGAAATTATGCTTTTGTAACTAAGCAGAGTGAAGTATCACTGTTGTGCCACTGGGTGGAGGCAAAGCTCTCCAAGTATAATTTTTGGTATGAGTTATTTTTCAAAGATAATAAATTTGATCACAGCATTTTTAAACATCATATTAACTTCAAAATCAACGTGTACTTTTTTTCATATTTAAAAGTTCAAATTTCTACATCACAATCACTGAAAAGTTAAGATAATTATTCACATTTAATGCTAAGTGTTTTAATGCACATATGAATATCTTTTCCCTAAAAAAAAAGTACTTTAAAAAAAATCTAGTTAATTTAGGGAATACATCTTCATGCACACTTCTGATGGTGCATAATTATGCATTCTAAGGAGGGACTGTAACATTAAAAAAAAACTTTAGTTTTCAAACAGCATCATTTACCTATGAATCAGTGTTACATTTGTTAAGCTTAGGGCATATAATTCAAATAAACACAATATTTGTGCTCGCTTCGGCAGCACATATACTAAAATTGGAACGATACAGAGAAGATTAGCATGGCCCCTGCGCAAATAAACACAATATTCAAAGAGCAGAGCTGGCCCAGATCTAGATATAACTTTGCAACATCACTCTCTTGCAGCATAGGGCCAATGAGATGAGTGAGGTCACACATTCAGTACTCATTACATTTACAATCTGTCCTCTCCTCCGTCCTCTTGTAAGATTTAGTGCCTCCCCATCTGTTTGCATTATCTGCCTATTGGTTTCATTTTTCCAACCTTAGAATGAAAACCACAGAAATGAACATAAACACAAAATCACTATTTATTTGAAAATTTACGAGATTTCTTTCATAAAATTGTTTTAAAAATTAGAACCCTTTCTAAATCATAACATCAGGAAAGCTATAATTGAATAGAAAAATTCAAACTGGAAATGCTTACATATCATGATTTATCTCAAAGACTAAAATTTCCATGTAAGTCTTCAATCAATAAATAACTTCTGCTCTCCATTCTTTGGACTCCTGTTCTATCTACACTGTTTTCATAAAGATCAGAAAGGTTGGGAAAAATGAAGCCGGTAGGCAATAATAAGGATAATGATTTCTAAATCATAAAATACACCATCTTAAATTCAAACTCTCTATAACTTTGCAAAAAGTCCAAATACTTATTAATAAATTCTGAAATTTGTTAATACAATCTAAAATATTTAAATTTCACTTTCCTGCCAAAATGTATTCTTTACCATGTAAAAATTTTCAAAGAATAGAACATAACAAAGGAATTGTACATTTTCTAGCAACAAAAACATCTACAAAATTTTCCAAACACAGACATAACACAGTTTAATTTTATATAAAGGTAAATTGATTCAGTGCTTTATGAGTCAATACTCTTTCAGTAAAAGCACAGAATTGAAAAAGCAAAACAAAATATTAAAAAAACATGTCTACCGAGAATGTCAACTCAATTTAAAAAAAATCACAGGCTGGCTGAAAGTCACACAGTTGGTTAGTTAGTGGCACAGCTAGGACTGGAACACAGGATTAGAGCTTGCCTAAATTTTACTTTGTACTATAGATTACACTGCTTTTTGAAAGAATGTTTTTCCTCAAAGCTCAGCCCTTCATTCATAAAAGTGATTTAGCATGTATGATGTAACACACACACACAAACACACACACACACACACACACACACACACACACCTCAGACATTATTCTGAAACAGTAAACACAAATTAACAACAAAAAGAGAAAACAAAGAATGTACAAGATGTTTTATCACAGCCTTCAAAGTAAATGCTCCATAAACGGCGTGGTGTAAAGTTACCTTAAAGTTATCCCAATTCTCTTTTGAACTCATCACTTACCAGGAAACTGTGACACTATGGGAGGTGTATCTTCATCTAAGTCGTCAACTCCTCCAGCGATTGGATAGGGTGGAATGGAGACTCTGGGCATCACCACCCAGCTGTGGTCGGAATAAAGGGAAGAGGTCAGGCTGGGGAGCCCCGAGTTATGGGCTATCTGGAAGCCACAGATCTTCTCAATCTGTTGCCAGCGAAATAGTCGTTCTCGTAAACAAGTTGTCAGCTCGGAGAGAGCTTTCCTGGAAAAGACAACATAGGAATTATTTGTTATTTCAAATAGTCCTTAATATGGCACTGAAAAAAGATAACTACATGAATAGAACATGGCAATTAGCTAATTTCAAGAAGAAATTACACACTCTTAGAATTAGTATGAATTATGTGATTATACATGATCAAATTAAAATATAGACTGTCCATAAATTACATATTTCAGCACAGTGAAAATAAACAACTAAAATAACATTCTTACTTTGCTTCCAGAATTTTGTGGTCTACCTCATCTAGGGAGGAGCTGTGTGCAACATGCAGAGTCCCGAAGACTGTGCTTCTCTTCTTTTTAATTTTCTCTGCCTAGAAACCAAAGGAGAGAAAAATAAGGCTAGGCTTGGGGAAAACATACATATATTAATGAAGTTTATTTTGTTTTAAAAATATTAATAATTGTAAAACCAGTGAAAAATTATTAGTCAATAACATATAGCCCTATTTTCCAAAAAAGAAAATAGATGAGGGAAAAAACAAACATGCTTTCCCAACTTAAACGATATAATTAAAAACTCTGTTCTGGAGAATTTGTCTCTTATTTCTGTAATTCAGAAAGACCTGAATTTTCTATTAAAACTAACAAATAACATTATATCCTACTACAATAGAGGTGTTAGTGAGTGAACTGAACTCTTTTTTGTGTGTGTGCTACATATCAGATTAATACTTAATCGTATTTCACACAATTTAATAAAGTCAGACATTAATTTCTAGTAACTACTGACCTGAATCAGATATGAAGCAGCAACCTAGAGGAGAAAAGCTCTGTATAAAACATTTATAATGATAATAGGGATGATTTTTAAATGACACTAAGGTCATTCTGAAAGGTATACACCTCTTTAAAGAAAGCAATTCTACTTTATAGCCTATGATTATGAGAGTCAATTAATGCAATAAGTTCCAGTTCAAGAAAAGAATCTGCAATAATAAAAATGTATTCATATCTCTGTATTCAACTGGTTAATCCTTCTAGAAATTTAATAAGTTTTGAAATATAATAGAGTACCTCATCCTTAGCAATAGCTAATTGCATTTCGGCATTCTGTCTTTTAATATTGTAGTACTGTACTTCTACTTCATGTGTCAACTGAAGCCATTTTTGAAGTGCATCTGGAACAGACCAGCTGCTTCTGAGTTCAAATTCTTTTTCAGCCTTTTTTAAAGCCATTCGAACCTGGATGGGAGGGGGAGGGAGAGAGAGGGAGGAAGAGAAAGGAAGAAAAGAGAGAAATTTCTTAAGATATTCAAATTAAAAATTTTTTAAAGAAATTAGCATATTTTAGTACCCAAATTAAGAGAAAAAGCCATTTTAATTATGCTCTTTGTAAACAACATTTTAAATCACAAAGTCTAAAACAATATATTTCTGACATTAAAACTTAAGCTGAAGTTTTAAGTGCATCTTAAATTCACTATGCAAAGTGGTAAAGCCAGAGGATAGAGGGGACCTACATAAACCTTAAGCTGCACTATTTAGTTTTTATATTTTATTATAACCAGACTCACTAGGAGTGAAAAAAATAAATCTAGGGCATATAAAAACTAAAACTTACCACACTCTTCTCACAATGCATTATTTATGAAGTAGGATATGAATAAGTGTCCTATTCTATTACCCCTTCTAACGTTACCCCAAAACCCTACTATATACTCCGTAACGATACACTCACTGTTCTGGAGAATTTTTACCTCTGCTATTTAATCCACTGCTCCTAATATACTAGAAAGTAGATAAATTGTAAATTTCAAGAAAGTTGATTCTGACTGAGAGTCCATCTGATTTTCCATGAGAAACCATGCATAGCCTTCAGTGCCCAAGTCTTTCTTTCAGCTACCCTTGAAGGGAGTCAATGCTTAGTGTGGGACGTGGTATTACATGCTAAGGAAAATACTCTTAAGGAAAGTGTCACAAAGAAAAGGACACAGAAGGAAGAGACAACCCATTCTAGGAATGATTCACTTAAACTAGCAGAGTTCAAGCTAAAGATATGTAAAGACACATGATGTAATTTATGGAATTACATATGCTGAAGTCCTTCACACAAAGTAAGGAGTGAGCTATGGAGAATCCTGCTTCTGAACACCATAACTGAAAATTAATTTTCCTCAGGCTAAGTAAGGTAAGTAAAACTCTACTCCTAAACCAACATGCAGGAGAATGTTTGATCTAAAAACCCAACGTATTTAAATAAACTCTGTCATTTTCCAGATTAAACTAACTTTTGATGAAGAAACAGAATGGCTGTCAGATACTGTAAGAAAAAATATGCAGAAAGTATTTTTTTAAGTCTACAATTTAAGAACAAAAATTCACAATGGACACTAAGTAGATAAATCAAAAAACAAATATTAAAAGCAAGGATAAGATCGCTGAAAACAAATCCTAAGCAACATTTGCCTGACACAATTCACTGTGCAATGTGCTTGGGACAATACTGTGTTTAATAAGAAGCTTGGCTAAGCTGTGTGGCGTCCTGCTAATCTCTCAGGAAGAGAGAATGTGAGCTCAGGCCCTGTGATGTACAGGTCTACATAATACCACCAAATGAAGGGCTGCAGGCCCTTCTTCTGACAAGATTTTAAAGCTAAATTTTCTTCTGTAGTTTTCACTGCCAAAGAAGTATACAGAGAATCTGAACGAATTTCACTGAAGTTTTTCTCTTTAATCATTAAAATTTTCCTTAATGTTATATCTACAAATTTATTTCTCCTGAAATAATTCAATGAACATATTTAACACAGAATTGATATATTTCTAGTATAAATTAAGGCTAAACAATGTTTTGATTGACTGTCAAATATGTCTCAAATTCTTAAAAATCCTTACCTTCTAATAATAGCAACTATTTAAACTATTTTTCTGCTAATTCATAAGTTTATGATTTGACCTAAATTCCAACCCTTAGTTTGAATTACATTGTTACTTATAGGGGGATGGATCTAAAATTAATTAATAGCTTTCACAAATGATGAATTATTAAGTTGTTTAAAAATATAATAATTATTGACATAGTTTTTTGTGTAAAACAGCAATAACTAAAAACATGGTATTAGAAAGAAATAGCCTAAACATCTGAAAACCTGGCTTCTACATGCAACTTTATTCGTTATTACCTCTCTGACCTTCAGCAAATTCTTTACTTTCTGAGGATGACTATCTCATGTAGAGTAGAGGTACCATGGATTGTCCTGACTTAAGCTTCTTTAGACTTGAAGAAAAAAATTACGTATGTGAAAAGAATTTACACAAAATATGAAGTGGTACTATTATTTACCCAAAAGTTTTTGTTTTAGGGTAAAGAACACTATATAAAATATGTACCAGATTCTCTTGCTTTCTAATTTTGAGAAGTTGATTTATCCCCAAGACAAAATATAGTAATGCTTCCAACTATGTGGAAATGTGGATTATATAATAATGTACTGAAATTAATTTCCCAGTTAAACTTACTCTATAAACAAAGCCTTTAATAACATTAAAGGAAAACATGGACTCCGGAATATGACATGCAGTATCTTGCCTTTGCCACTTAATCTTGCCACTGTGTGTCCTAATGTAAGTTATTTAACCTAAATTTAACCTAAGGAGCTCTTTACATATCTCATCTGTAAATGAGGGTAATCTCTATGTTTTGTGAAGATTAAAATTCAGCAATGGACCATTTGTAATATGCATAAAACACAAACACTCAAAATTATTTCTTATTTCTATAATCATATTGGATAGAGATCTTTTTAAATACCCATTTCTCTCCTTTAAACTTACTTCTTACTGACTCAGGATCTCATTAGGATTCTTACTTTGTACTGAGACCTCATACCATGGTAATCTTAGGGTCTCCATGACAAAAACCTCAGATGAGAATGTTAGTGATTCTTGGGCATTCTTTTATATTGTCTTCTCCCTTACTGTGAAATAGTCACCTATAAAATACTGCTATCAGTTTATATCTCCATAGCGTAGAGAATTCCCACTACTGTTTTCTGATTTGTACTTTTTTATCTGCAAAGTTCAGAAAAACATCTAACAAGCTTTTAATTTAGTACTGGGAACAAAACAAGAGTTAGAAGTCTCAGTGGGAACAGGCAGGGAGTTCTCACAGAAGTAAAGGGCAAAGTATCTAAGTCTTGAACACTATAATTTTAGCGAGGCCTTTTTTGTTGTTGTTAATCCCCTGTTCTTTACTATGTTCTATACAGAAGTGTTTTTTGTTGTTTTTGTTTTTTTCAGGTAAATAGAGCCTGACAGCAAATATGTCGAGAAGGCAACTTAAAAGAACAAACTCTTTCCAGGGAAAAGATTAAAAAAAAAAAACAGATGTCTGGGGTATACGGAAAGAATAGTTAGCAGTTAATAAAAGAGAAGGCTGACTGCATTCAGTCAAAAATCACAAACTCAAAAGAAATAGTAACTTCACTTTGAACATTTTCTCAGGAGTTGAAATTGAAACTTATTCATCACATAATTTCTATTTCTTATTTAGCACTTGACTGAGAAGGCAACAATTACAGAAAGCAAAGTGGAAGGCAGAACACCTAGGTTCTTGGCCCTGGTTTACAACTGAGTCACTCTCTAATCTTGAGAAAGTTTTCTCCTCCTCATTTTGTTCCTCAGTTTATTTACCAATAATACAAGGGTCAGAGTCAAAAAAGGAGATGAGGCCATGGAAGCAGAGGTTGCAGTGACATGCTTTGAAGATGAAGGAAGGTGCCAAGAGCCAAGAAATGCAGGCGGCCCCTAGACACTGGAAAAGTAAGGAAACAGATCCTCCCCTAAGGCCTCAAGAAGGAATGCAAGCCTAGGGACCTATTTTAAACTCTGACTTTGAGAACTGTAAGACAATAAAGATGTGTTGTGTTAAAGCCACTAAGTTTGTGTTAATATTTTATAGAAGGAATAAAAACCAAATATATCTGCCTATAATTAAATTCTTACAGAACCACTGCCCACAGGACTACCCAATGCCTGAATGCCTATTATCCATCTTGAGTAAATTCATAGTGGAAGCAGATATTGGAAAGGACATCCTTTAGACCAGCGGTCGCCAATCTTTTTCGGACCTCACAGACCACCAGTGGTCCGCAAACCACCGGTTGGCAACCGCTGCTTTAGAGTCTAAAGTTTAGACAAACTCATAATTGTTATCAGATTATATTCTAAAGCCATTTAATAGGACTCAAATGATGCTTAATAGAGATTCTTTACCTTTGCAGAGAAGTTTAACATTAGACATACTTTACTAGGTTACAGTTGAAAATGGAAACATATTACAGATGTTAAATTAAATAAATGCATTACATTTACTCAAGACAATTGACATGGCCTGGGATGAGATTTCATGAATGAGAGAACATGATGGCAACTTTATCTTTTAGTTACTACTTTGTTATTTTGCTAAAAGGACTTTGATCAATGCAAACAATATGAACAAATGAGTCTTTGATTAACTGAAGAGTATACAATTGAACTAAATGTACGAGGTTGAACAAAAACAAAAAACTCAGAACGACAATACAAATATTCTAATACTTTTTAAAAAATGTAAATACCTGTTCCAATTCCTGCTCTGCATATTGACGTCTACTCAATTCACTTTCAGCTCCCTCCCTCAGCTCCTTCAGCCGACAAGCCTCCTCCTTTGCAAAATTGATTTCATCCATCATTTTGCGCTCTAGGTTTTGCTTTTCTACAGCAACATTTCTGTTTTCTTCCTGTGCCTTTTCAAGTCTTAAAGAGTAAAAATGTAATTCCTCACAAAAGTTTCCAAAATTTCATTTTATTAAATAAAAAATAAATATATATCAAGCAGTATGATACATGCAATCAAAATTTGCATAATTTTCTATTAATCTTAAGTCTGGATAATAAAAACATCAGGTAGCCTATTATATATAGCTATTTTGGTTATCTTTTTAAAAATATATATTTTTATTGATTTCAGAGAGGAAGGGAGAGGGAGAGATAGAAACATCAATAATGAGAATCATTGATCAACTCTGGGCATGTGCCCTGACGGGGAATTGAACTGTGACCTCTGGTTCATAGGTCTATTGAGCCACAATGGCCAGACTATTTTGGTTATCTTGAGATCAAAATACAGGGATAACAGAGAAATACTCTTTAGCAAAGATACTTTTAGGAAATACATAATTATTTAAATCATGTCAAAAATATAATTTAACTTTACATATAATTCCACCTATTTATGATTGATTTCCATTGATCTCTACCCATTCATTCCCTAGAGTAGGGGTCCTCAAACTTTTTAAACAGGGGGCCAGTTCACTGTCCCTCAGACCATTGGAGGGCCGGACTATAGTTTAAAAAAAAACTATGAACAAATTCCTATGCACACTGCACATATCTTATTTTGAAGTAAAAAAACAAAACGGGAACAAATACAATATTTGTATTTGCATGTGGCCCGTGGGCCGTAGTTTGAGGACCCCTGCCCTAGAGCATGCCTTCATAATAAATCCATAATTATAAAAATATAACGATACTTTTGTATATATATATGAAATGAAGTATACATACATTCCTGATGTGTGTATCAATCTAAATGTGTACATGCACATGCCCATATTACATTTTCACAAATTGTATTTTCCTACATAAATAAGAAGACTTATAGCTTGTTTTACTTACTCACCTCTCTTGTAAGTCCATTAGACTTTGCTCTGCAGTTTGCAGACTCTCTAAGTCTTTCATCATTTTTGCAACATGTTCTTTTGATGTTTTATTCTGCGTGTAAGCAAACCAGCAACCTCCAACACCAATTACTATAGAAACTATGAGGATAAAATCCTTCATCCAGTTATGAGCAGGGCCTATGAAGAGAATTAACGATGTTTAAATTAATCTTTGAGTGTAACAGAATCTCAATACACAGAGAGATGTTTTTAAAATTAGAAGGCATCTAAAATAAAACAAACAAAAAAGTCAAGATGACCCTCCCATATAAAAGCTCAACCTTTTAAAAAATCCTTTTCAAATAATCAATGTGTTTATTATAACTACCTGATATACTAGACCTACAGGAAACAGAGACAAACCAATATGGATGCTCCATGTCCCTGCTGGTACAGGAGGTAGTAACAAAAGTCCTGGAGCCCCTGAAAAACCGACAGCACCTCCCATCATGTACTGAGAATGGTCCTCTGGGTGAAGGAGTCATAAAGAATGTCAGCATCGCATTCCAACTCCTATAGTCAAGTTAGGCAGCTGTGATGCGTTGATAAACAACCTGGAATGCTAATCGTTCACCAAAAAGCACCTTCCCCAAGCATATAGCCACATAACTAATTAAGACTAATCAGTGATTCTCAACCAAAGGTGATATTTTCCCCCAGCAAACATTTAGATTTTTGGGGGGTCACAACTGGGAGGAGAGTAAAAGCGGCTGGGGAGAGCTGTTACTGATGTCTAGTAGGTAGAAGCCAAGGATGTTGTGAAATATCCCACAATGCACAAGAAAATCATTCCCCACTCACCCCCCTTCTATAAAAAAATTACCTAGGAATTATCTAACCTGCAATGTGAATAATGCCAAGGTTAAGAAACCATGGGTTAAATGACCATAACAATATTATTTTAGATGGTTACTTGCTAGAGATATCAGGGTTATTAGAAAGAATAGGATCGCCTTCCCTACCAAGCCAGGCAAGACAATAACCCCAACATTGTTTTAAGTAAGGAGTAAGGAGCCAGGGCCTACAGAAATCACTAGTCAAATAATGTCCTAGTTTATTAGGAACTTTATTAGAGTTGCCAATACACATTAATTTTCAGGGGGCTCTCTGGAGGAAGACACGATGATAACTCACACAATAAAATGTATGCGTGAATAGTTCCTATGCTACAAGTCTAGGGTTCGCATATGTCTGCACAGTGAGATGAACAGCATGCTCTATGCCAGACACCCTCAGGGTCGTGTGTTTCCAGAGTGCATGCCCTCGCCCACAGTGAAAGAGATGCACTACCCAAGGCTAAAGTCTCAAAGGATTTATTTCTATTTCTGCCTCAGACTGAGAGGTTCCACTCAGGCTCTAGTTCAATTATGAGCCCTTTTCAGGCTGAAATATAATCACCAGAAATAACAATAAATAGATGGGCAAGTTTCTAAACTGTATACCACAAACTAGAAAAAATTTCAGGGAAAACTCCTTTAAAATGTATCTCTGTTCACTTGATAATGCTGGGTTTGTATAAATCTAACATGGGTGTTCCAACTACAGGCTCATTCATTCAAATAATAATTTTAAGACAAACAATAAAAAGATGTAGCTTAATTAGTTTATTAAAATATTTATTTTCAACATTCTCTGAGACTAATTTGATTCCTTTTCAAATAACAATATAATACTGTCTTGGTTTAGAGAGTGGTTTGTTCCTGAATTAATAAAATATAAATATTTCTCACCAAGTTTTATATAGAGATAAATTCTGGAATTTAATTCCTATTTTCACCAATCATCCACATGAAAAAATTAGGAAGAACTGCACAGAAGACAACCCCCAGGAGACCCAGCAGAAAATTTAGACAAGGAAAAGGTTGGAAAGGGCATCATCTCCATGGAATGCTCGGCATTTCAGTAGTGTTCTATTTCCTAGGGTTTGTAATGTCCAACAGTGCATTTCCACCAACCCTCACAAAGGGAAGTTCCAGCTGTTTCACCAGCTGCTCTTTTAGCCTGAGCCAAAAAAGAACCTCCAGTAAAGTCATGTAATCCATACAACCGCTTCAGCAACTTTTTTAGCAGAGCCACCCCCGAGATAGTATCATAGAAACCTTCAAGTGTCCTAGATTGAAGAATGGAGGTAAAATAAATGTTAGTTTCCTAATTTGTAATTTGTGGAAGTCATATTTCTTGTATTCATTTTGTTATCTGTTTTTGGCTTTGGAAAAATAAAACATAATTCCCCTAAAATGTGCCTCATGAAACGCTTTCTGAAATTTAAAATTAAATTAAATAAGCATATTAAACTTTCTTTCTGAGAAACAGTAGTCCTGTCAAATTAAAGAAATACAGGTTTATTTTCTTTACGAATATAACAGATTAATTACTTAACTATTCCTCTTCAAAATAATCTAAAGAACAATTCACCACCTTGTGCTTCTGCCAGGAGAGTCTATTACTTTGTAAAGTTTTAAAGTGGGCCTTTACTTTTGATCTATATAAAAAACTTATTTTTTTGGTGATAAATGAAATCAAGTTAGGTTCTATTACTTCATGCATCAAGATGGTTGGATTGCACCATTTTTTAAAGGGACTCTTCAGTGAACATCCAACTATAATAACATGAACAAAATTGCTATAAAGACACAAAGTTTTAAATCTAAAAATTTAATTCTAAATTGTCAACTAACAATGTTTATAACTTTTAATATCAATAAACAGCTTTGAACATTTTACACTCTATATTTCACTGACAAAAAGTCTGACCCTATAAATCTTTTGTTTTAAGATAATATTAAATTTCCTTTATACCTAATAGATTATTCTTCTTAGTGGTCTACTACCTTCCTTACTTTTTCCTTCTTTAGATAACAAATAGACGATCTGATTATTCTTTTGCATCATATTCTGAGAGAGCGAATACTAACGTGTTAGAGGTCCAAACAAAACCACATCCAGTGCCTTGAGCTGAAGTTTTTGTCTGTGACTCCGGTCGCTGATTTTCAACTGAGATATCATAAATGAAGGTTCATGTACTGCTATCCTGTTCATTTAAAAAAATACATATACATTAAATGAAAATATTTCTAGTATATAAATTTAAATATTTGAGCAACATATTTAATACTGTAAGAGCTTATTCAAGTGTGATTTAATACTTTATTACATGTATCAAAAACCTTCTCAGTGCAACGTTAGCTGTCCAAACACTGCTGAATGTTAATAATTTAGTTGCTAGGTTGATATTTTTGTTTTCTGAGTTTATTTTGTACTGTAACTTAATATGATTTTAAAATTTATCAAATTCAAAATATTTTATAATCATTAATTACCTGACATCTTACTGTCATTTCACAAAGAACAAGAAAATTATAATAGCAGACTTTAAAAAATAGTATCTAAGAAGTCTATACCTAAAAAAAAAAAAGAAGAAGAAGTCTATACCTTTACAGTTTAATGTTTAAACCAGCGGTTCTCAACCTGTGGGTTGCAATCCCTTTTGGGGTCGAACGACCCTTTCACAGGGGTCGCCTAAGACCATCGGAAAACACATATATAATTACATATTGTTTTTGTGATTAATCACTATGCTTTAATTATGTTCAATTTGTAACAATGAAAATACATCCTGCATATCAGATATTTACATTACGATTCATAACAGTAGCAAAATTGCAGTTATGAAGTAGCAACGAAAATAATTTTATGGTTGGGGGTCACCACAACATGAGGAACTGTATTAAAGGGTCGCGGCATTAGGAAGGTTGAGAACCACTGGTTTAAACTGTTTAAAAATTAAACAAAGTCCTCTAAGTCATAAGTGGAAAGTAAGCAGTCATCATTAGTTGGGAAAGTAAACTGAAGGATTTATGTAATAAAAAGTACTGACCCATTTTATTAGCTATGAAAAAAGTAAGTAGGGGGCCAAAGGCACAGGTAAATTAAGGTAATAAAATCACTTCAATTTGGACTGCAAACCCAAGCAGCCCAGTCAGTAGTCAGCTAAGATTTCTTAACAACCAAGTATGATGCTAATAAAGATCTTATAACACAAAGTTTAATAATAATAATAATAATAATAATAATGTAATTGTTAATAACAATGACAATAAAAACAAGCATGTACTATGTGCCGGGACCTGTGTGAGGGCTTAATTAAAATTCAAAACAAACTAAACTATATTGTGTGTGAGTGTGTATGTGTGTGTGTATATATATAAATATATATATACATATATATATATATATATATATTTTACCCATTTTATAGATGAGGAAACTAAGGTAGTGAGAGGTTGAGTAACTTGCTCAAGATTACATAATTAGTAAGAGGTAAGGCAGAGATTCAAACCCAAATATGTATGATTCCAATGACTGCACCTGAACCACTACACTTGAGTTAGGGCAATATAGAACCTGAGTATGAAGAAGTTACAGGAACTCCTATAAGGCTTCTATAAAACTTTAGAGAGTAAAGAACTCTAACTTTCCCTTTACAAACTGTCTTCCTTTTATCTTCTCCACAGGTACCTTACGTGTATGTTCCTATTACTCCTTTAATATGACACTTATCAAAGTTCTTGAAAGCAAAAACGATCTTCGCTCTGTATCCCCAAACCTAGCATGGTGCTTGGCAAAAGTAGATGCTTGATAAATGTTTGTATAATAGATGAATGAATGCATGGATGGATGCATGAATGAATCCATAGCAATACTATCAATAGACCAAATTTAAGAAAGACAATGAGATGTAGTAAAAAGGAAACTATGTAACAGATTTTTATGCAAAGTTCAATATGAGCCCAGAGGTGGAAGTGATTCTACCTGAGTGGGTGAGGATGTCAGGGAAGATCACACAAGTCTGAAAGGAATGAGGAGGAATGTATCAGGTGAAGAGAGCCTTAGTATAAGCTCTGGTAATAAGAATTACAGAGAATAGAAAATACAGTAAAAGGCTTAAGATAACCATTATAACTAACATAAAACTAACATACTTTTGGCTATCTATTTCAGAGGTAACAATATTTTAATGTCACAGAAAGGAAACAATAATGAATTGTTTTAGGCATGTATACATCTAGAATGTGTAATATATTTTCTAATACCTTTTTATGAATAGCTCCTAGATCTGCAGTTGCCCTACAAAATGCTCTGTAGCTTACATGGTTGTTTAAGTTAAATGATATTGCCTCTTTTAATGGACTTATTTAACTACAGTACCATATAAGATTCCAATGGGCTGACCTGAAAGCTTCTACATACATAACTTTTATTCTGTAGAAACATGTTCACTATTTCTAAAAATTGATCTTGATTGTGTATTATTTCAATAATTCTACCAGAATTTGAGGTATCTCTGATATCCTTTATTTAATAAAAAGAAAAAGTGGCTATAACATTTACTGCCATAATACAGAGCAGTCAATTTTATTTAATGTTGTTGTTTTATAAAGAAACTTCCCAAAAGACAACGTAAGAAAAATACCATGAGTTCCTCATAACCAGGGTAACATATATAACTCGGAAAACTCTAATCCCATTTTAATGCTCTACTATCCTGCTTGTTTTAATTTGTCCTATTTAAAAGCAAGAACTGTATCATATTTAATTTTTGTCTTCTTTCCAGCATCTAGTTGCACCATGAACATAAAGATACTCAATATGCACTTGTTGAACTGACATTTATACCCATAATTTCATCACTATAGTCATGTGCACAGTAAAATAAAAAATACTGATGTTGATGTTCAGAATACATTTAAGGGAAATGTGAAAACTTCCAACTTGATTCAAAATACAGACTTGCAATCAACAAAAGTCACTTATTTAAATAGAGTAGGTAAGCAAATTGATTAGAAATACAATGTGCATATTTCATCATATGTAATAATCCTATCCTATATAATAAAAACCTAATATGCTAAGGGTCCTGTCGTCTGTTCAACCAATGAAAGCGTAATGTGCTAATGATATGCTAAGGCCGCTCAACCACTCGCTATGATGTGCACTGACCACCAGGGGGCAGTTGACTGGTCGACCAGTTGCTATGACGTGCTGCTGGGGTCCAGCTGATCGGGACTGAGCTAGACGGACTGGACATGCTGCTGGGGTCCAGACGAGGGACTGAGCTAGATGGGCTGGACATGCCCTGGAGCCCTCCTGCGGTCCCTCCTGGGCTGGCCAACCTCCCGCATCCCTTCCCAGCCCTGACTGTGCACCAGTGGTGTCCCTCAGCTTGGCCTGCACCTTCTCACAATCTGGGACCTTTGGGGGATGTCAGAGAGCTAGTTTTGGCTTGATGCCACAGGCCAGGCCAAGGGACCCCACTGGTGCATGAATTCGTGCACCGGGCCTCTAATTAGATAATAAAAAGGGATTAGAGCTTTTTTTGGTATAAGAAACAATCCAGGGAGGAATGAAACATAAGCAATCTTGTAAGGGTCAAATTCTGGTAGAATTATTGCAAATTTTAACATTAAAATCTGTAAATATTAAGTTTACTAATGGAGATTTAGGAAATATAATTCAGAAAACCAGTAACAATTCCAGACATAGAAAGGATAAATTAACATCCCTAAACTCTGGTATCAGATTTATTTGTGTTCAAATGCTGCCTTGCGCAAAATATTTAACTTCTCTGACTTGGTTTTTTAAATCTATAAAATGGGGATAATAATACATAGTTCATGTTAACCATGAAGCTTAAATGAGGTAATATAGAGTATCTCTACGCAATTTACAGTTAAAAGTGCTTGCTGTTATTTACATTTTGTTCATTAAAATTCAGTTTTTAAGATTTAACTTATGGCCACTAATACTGAGTGGTTATTGTTATTAAAAGAATGCCAATTAAGAAGCATCTATAAATTACCATTCAAACAGATCTTTTCATAAAGGTGGATCTGTATCAAATAAACAAATTTTTTTCATATTTCCCAGATGGTCAGAGGTTGGTGCCTTTGATGTTATCTAAAAAAAGATACAGCTAGCCCACCTTCTCATTCTCAAAATTACTTTTCTTGGGTATAAATTTTTTAAAGGCTGTTTGGTATTGTTTAGACAAGAAAAATTGATTAAAACTTGCAAAAACTCATACCTTCAAAAATTAAAGAATGGATATATGTATAATATATCCTTTGAGTTCTTAGCCACAGAAGTAACTTGTAGATTTGGCAATGAAAAGTAACATGTAGCATATAACTCTCCATGAGTGGAAAAAATACGTTTGGATAATAAAGACTCACCTGGGAAGCGTTGTTCCTTTGACATTATTGTCTCTAAAGTTCTTTTCATACTGGGGTAGTTCTACAAATTCTATCAACCACTGAAGTGTGTCCTCAAGGGTCCAATTATGAACTATAAAGTATAAAAGGAGAAGGCATATTTTATACACACCTACTTTCAGAATTTATATAAATTATGTATCTATTTATATAGATACACATAAACACACACATATATCATTACTATAAATTCAGAGGAAATAAAGATGTTAGACTGAATTTTTCAATTCAATTCAATCAATGTTAAGTACTAAAATGGTATTTAGCATTCTATGAGAGCTAAAAACAATGAAGAAATACCTCCTACCCTAAAGGGCTTACAAATCTAGAACAGAGAAAACACATTAAAAGAGACAAAATATTAACATGGTTAATTCTAAAATAAGCATATATGCAAAGTTTGTGCAGGATGAAACAAACCATTATATCCCTGAATGTAGAAATATTATTATTCATCATTCTTTCCACATACGCACCGGGAATATGGTAATAAACAAGATGAATAAAGTTCTTGCCCTCATGGAACATAAATTACCGTGGGAGGAGGGAGGGGCAATTTATGAAAAAAAGAAAGGGGGGGGCAGATTTCAGATATTGATCAGCTATTAAGGAAGAAAGATGTCAGGATAAACCTCTCTGAAGAGCTATTATCAAGACCGAGACCTGAAAATTACAAGGAGCCAACACTGTGATGATCTGGGTGAAAAATATCCCAAATTGCAGGAAAAGCTAATGTAAAGACCTTATGATAGTAATGAACTAGCTGTGTTGAGAGATAGGAAGAAAAGAAGTCAGAGTCCAGATCATAGAGGGTTTTAAAAAATTCTGGACATTTTTTGAATTTCAATAAGATGGTAAGGATAAAATAATTGATGTTTTGAAACTATCAGCCTTCAAAATGTAGAGAATGGATTATAGGAAACAAGACTGAAAACAGAAATAAGAAAACCACTCCTTATATATCTGCCCAAGCAAAAGAGATTATTGCCTTGGATTATGGTGCTCATAGAGAACATAGTGACATGTGGTTAGATTCAGGACATATTCTGGGATAATGCTGCTAGATGTGCTGATAAAGTAGATGGGAGTTGATAGCTAAAGTAAAGCCCCAAAAAAGGACAGAGGATGGTGCCACTAACTGAGATAGGAAAGAATGGTGGGGACTGACTGGGGAGGCAAGTATCGGCAGGTGGCAGAGATCAAAGTTCTGTTTTTAGACATGCTATGTTTGAAGTATGTAGTAGATATTAAAGTGTAGATAAGCAGTCAGATATACAAGTCTGAAGCTTAGGAAAGAGTGAGGTTAGGAATGGAGACATAAATTGGGAGTCATCAGCATACAGATTAGACTGAATGAGAACTTCCAGAAGAATGAGGATAGCTACTAATGGATTCTAAGAGACTAAATCAAAATCGTGAGGACAATAATAGCCAGCATCTCTTCTTCTGGACACTGATTTTGAATTAAGCTTTCTATATATACTTTTTCCTTTGAGCCTTAAACACACACACACACACCAAAAAACCCCACACAAAACAAAACAAAAAAACAAACAAAACAAAACTTATGAGGCACTAACATGGTCATCTCCATTTTGGAGATGAGGAACTGAGACATTAGTGAGACCAAAGTAGTCAGTAGCAAAACTAAATTAGAACCTAGGCTGACCAACCACAGGACCTGATGCTATACTATTCTGAGAAAAATAATATTAATTAACAATCAGTTAAATATTGGAAGTAACTCAGACATTTGTTTGAAGAGTATGAAGGATCATGACAGTTTATCCAAAGGAAATGATGCAAATACACTTGAAAAATGAAGAGTTCCATATTATCTGCATTTAATTTAAGGATTTTGGAAAACAAAGTGTTTATATACCACAGAAAAGGTCCAAGAAAAATGAAGAAAACAAGTGAGCAATAAAAGCAGACCTGGGAATCCATCTGTATAAAAATGAATCTGCCTTTTTTTCATTATTTAGAGAAAAAGCTTAAATAAATTACTAGTTAAAAATTAACAAAAATTCATTTAAAATTATATATGGTAATTGATAATTTTATATTGATTCAAAGCTTTGACTATTTTCTTCATGTTCTCTCCTTCATGTGTTCCTACCATAAGCCTAGACATGTGCCTGAGGTTGCTGTATAAATTTAGCCAAATAACTTAGAATATGAGCCAAAGATTCAGGCCCTGGGTACCTTCCACTAAATTTAAAATATTGAAAGTAGCCTTTTTACTCTTAAGTTTCATCCTATTCAAGATGAAGTGCATTAAGAATTGTCCTGTCTTAATTGCCAAAAAAAAACAACAATGCAGCTGCATCTCACACACCCACACAAAAACCTTAGCCAAGAAAATAGGATAAGATTCTCTGTCATTTCTAGACTGTTAACTAATCAACAGCAAAAAGCCCTAACATAAACACACATAAAAATATTCCCTCAATTCCAATGAGCCAGGATAGAAAGACAGAAAAATCAAATGAAAAGTAATACATAGTTAGAAGTGCCCAAATCCTAGCATTACTCTACTTAGTAAATTAAATATTATAGTGATTCTAAAGTAATCTTCTTTATAATGAATCTTTAAACAAAATTCTAATACAGTTTACTTCGGGGGGGGGTGGAGTTTACTTCTTGTGCTGCGTGGTATCTTTGGGGATGCCTAATAATTACCCTCTCTTCTCATGACCAGGACTTTCATTTTGTCTTAGACTTTTCTGCTCCAAATATACTAGCTGTCTTTCAATTCTTAGGACAGATCATTCTATGTCCCTCCTCAGGGCCTTGCACATGCTGTTTCATAGGATTAAACCCTTTTCTCCATCCCTGTGACTCATATTCACCTATTTACTTTATTGAGTCTTCATATCTCAATTAACACTTTCAGGGGAGTCTTCCCAAACACTGCTATATGATCATAAATCACTTTGTACTTATTGTGCACAGCATTTAACTACTTACATTTATTTGTATAATTATTATTTCAACATCTGTTTAATCCACTAAAGCATAAGCTTCTGGCTCACCATTCTATCCCTAGCACTTGGTACACAAAGAGTGTTCAACACATTATTTATTGGATCTTCTTGAATAAATGAAGTAGAACATGTATATTTGACAAGCATTATCAAAATCTATTTTCACATTTTAGTGAAGAAACCCTAATAAACAGAAATAGAAATCTGTCTGCATAAGCAATTCTTGACAGCAAAGGAGTTATTTATTTGAGAATTATCTGGTTCCTTATTACCCACCTCTCATTGCCTGTTCACATGTGCTGTTGTTAAACAGCACTTTCACCAGAGGGAGGCAGAGAAAGAGATGGTATTCCTTTAAAAAATATATTTCCCTATCTGCAAAGCTACAGAAATACCAATTTCTACACTTTAACATGTCGTTTCTGCAATGAATTGTGCCAATACTCTAGGTTGGTGTCTCTGAGTGATTTGGGCAATTTATTACAAGACCAACAGAAAGAGCTCTGGAAAGAGACCTGATTCCAGTTTCAGCTGTGTCGCTGATTCACGGACTCACAGCCAGGTTATTTAACTCAGTTTCTTCACTCACAAAATAATGAAATAGAGCTAGACTCTCTTTAAAATTCATTCAAATTCTGTTTCTTTGATTCCATTATAACAAACAAGAGTTGGCATTTAAAATATTGCCTAGATAGTAGGTTAGAGAACACTGGGAGGGGAAAAAAGTAACTCTAAAACTTTCAAGACAGCAACAGAAACTGCTGCTGACACTATAAGGTGTTTATTAAACACCAGGACATTTGCAAACATTATTTCAAATAATTGTTGCAGCCACCCTTTGAAATAGACACCTATATCATCATATGGATCCTAAAAGTTTATGAAGGTATAATTCTTAATTAAATATCACTGATTAGTAAATGATCCAACCAGGTTTCAGGCCAAGTCTGTTTCTAGAGTTGCTAACCACTGTGCAGTAACATTGCCTTTTTAGAATTAGGTAAGTGTCCTGACAATCAAATTAGGCACACAAGTAGACAGTTTATGCTCCAGACATACCTGCATACATATTTTCAGCTTCCTAATTACCATATTCCTCCATGCCACTCCTTCAACATGGGACGACTTTCCCTTCTCCTTCCTTCTTTACCAGGCTTGCCCTTCCTTAACCTGTAAGACTCAGCTCAGGATCTCTTTCCTCCACAAGGTTTTCCCTATCCATCCACTTCCAGATTATAGTTGCTCTTTGTGTTCCCTGATCACCTGTACATACACCTGTGCAGGATTTCACATACTCTAATGTAACTGTCCATGCCTGTCTTACCTCCTGGATGATGAGTTTCTAGTGGGCAGGAACTTTTCTCTGCCTAATACAGTGTTTATTAACACCACAATGTCACATTCATCCTATATAATAAAGAGCTAATATGCAAATGGTCGCCACGCCCTCGCACCCTCATGCCAGGGCTGGGGGACCTGAGGTCATGCCGCCCCCCACCCGGGAGCTTGGGCTGGGGCACCTGAGGCCAGACCGGGGACCTGAGGCCATGCAGGGCAGGGAGACCTGAGGCTGTGCCAGGGGACCTGAGGCCGTGCCCCCACGCCCTGTGGGGCTTGACAGAGGTGGGGCTGGCCGGGTCTGGGTCTCACGGGATTTCAAGGTGAGCACGGGTTGGTGGGGACTTGACTCTGTGTCCCAATGCACATTTTCATATACATTTTACTAATTTTATTTCATCTCTGACACTTCTATTATAGAGAAAGGGCAAATAGCAATATTAAAATATTTCCTCTAATTAATTCCATGTGCATGAATTTCATGCACCAGGCCACTAGTTAGATATAAGATTTTACATTTTATTATACACTTTCACCTATTTTTTCATTTAATCCCCCACAAACCACGTTTGAGTGATAACTGTTACTTCTACAGCCTATACAGAGAACCTTGCTCAAGGGAGGCCAAGTAATCACACAAGTGATCACACATGTCTAGCAGCTGGGACAGCCAGAATTTGAACTCTAATCCTCTGATTACAAGTTCACTGCCAATATGGGTGGCTTCTGGTTTGGAACAATAACTCACTGTTTAACTCTAGAACTTGAAATATATTTTCTCTTAGAAACAAATCTTTCAGACATATAGTAATACTAATAATATAATAATCAAGCATTATATAAGAGCAATCTGTCACAGGTAATTGGATTAATGGATCCAGGATTCCATTAGACACTTCAAGTACATATTGTGGCCTACTGAAGATCCAGAGGTAGTAACAGTAACTCAATGGAGCTATGACAATTCTTCATCATGGGGGTGACTCCTATGACTTACAAAAGGGGCTCTAACAGACTGAAGGGCAAGGAGATTCAGAGCTGGAGCAGGGCTCAGGGGAGAGTGGGGACAGGATGGGGAACATAACCAAGCCTCCAGGAGATGAGGCTGAGAGGATGTAGGGTGTGTGTGGGAGGCACCTGTTTATGGATTTCCACAGGAACAGAGGCAAGGTGAGGAGTCTCCTTCTCATCTCTCCCTTGCTATCAACAGGCTGATTGTACCACAGGAAATGATGTTGCTGATTCTGCACCAAAATCGTCTCCCTTTTTTCCCCTTCCTACTTGCTACTGACAGAACCACTACCATATAATTATTTTGGATGTTTAAAAAGATAAAAAATGATAACTGAGCCTAAGAGAAGAATGCTTTTAGATAGCAGTAGCTTCAGTAGAAATGGGAGAATGAAGAGACAGTAAGGGCTAGAAATAGCCAGCACCAGAGAGGTAAGGAACCCGGCATCCTGTGGACACCCAACTGAAGCAGCCTTCTGAAAAAGACATGAGTCATACACAGGTACACGCTACAAACTAGGTTAGAAGTAGGAGGAAGTGATCTCTCCCTCCCCTTAATTTGTCTAGTACCTACTATTTCTACCAAATGTCTTATCATATGTCCTGCATTATTTTGTAACTATTTGCTTCATTATATCTTATGTTTGTCTTATATTATATACTAGAGGCCCTTTGCACGAATTTGTGCACCAGTGGGGTCCCTTGGCCTGGCCTGTGGGATCAGGCCAAAGCTGGCTCTCCGACATCCCGAGGGCTGTGAGAGGGCGCAGGCCAGGCCAAGGGACCCCACCAGTGCACAATTGGGGCCGGGGAGAGACGCAGGAGGTTGGCCAGCCAGGGAGGGACCACAGGGGGGGCTCCAGGGCATGTCCAGCCTGTCTAGCTCAGTCTCTATCCATCAGACCCCAGCAGCAAGCTAACCTGCCCGTCAGAGCGTCTGCCCCCTGGTGGTCAGTGCATGTCATAGCAACTGGTTGACTGGTCAACTGTCTGCCCCCTGATGGTCATTGCACATCAAGCAACTGGTTGAACAGCGTTAGCATATCATTAACATATTACCCTTGATTGGTTGAATGGATGACCAGACGACTGGACAACTGGACAGTTAGCATATTAGGCTTTTATTATATAGGATTGTAAACTTCCATACCAGGCATCATGTAGCCCAGCACAGAGTTGCTGTATATTAGCTGAATGTACTAGTATAACTGACAGAGAAGAACCTGTGTTTTGTTTTGTTTTTAATTGTCTTCTTCCTCTCCCATAGTTGTGTGAAAGACAGACTATACTATTTTCATATTATCTCATTTCAGAGCAGCACTGGGAAAACCTTGACTCCCAAACAGGATCACAGAGACCTACATAACATAACGGAGGTTAGAAGGTGCCAGTTTATAGCCGTGTGTTTGACAGTAGGATGAGGTAAGAATTTGTGTGTGCTTCCAGTCCATCCCTGCCTGCAGCAAATGTGAGATACACAAATCAGTGTGAAAGATAAACGTCAAAAAATTGAAATATCCATATTTACTTGCTCCTGTCATCTATAAAAGGCAATCTTATAAAACCAATGCACCCAGTGCACTTAGCCATATACTTGTATTACGTTACAGGCCTAAAAATACAAAAAAGGCTTAGTGAAGAACTACCATATAAGTTTTCATCTGTTATAATTAATATACATACATGCTGTCCTAAAAACCTTCAAAGACGATTTGTGAATCACCTACATACTGTAGGGAAAAATTAATTTCTAGTTATAAAGTATTAGTGTGCATGTAGAAATATGTTAATAATAGTGGTAGCTAATATTTTACGAATACTTGAAAAGTACCAGTAACCTTGCAAAATGCTTTTCATGAATTATCTCATTAAACTCTTTCAACACCCTATGAAGTTGGTTTTAGCAATAATATTATAATCTTGGTTTACCGATCAGGCAGCCAAGGCTCAGAGAGTATGAGTAACTTCTTTGAATTCACACACCAAGTAAGTTTTGGAAATAGGATTCAAAACTATGTCTGCTGGCTTCAAAGTTCCAAGTCAACCACTAAGCTCCTCCTCCTGTCCTTCCCCAGTATGCTGAGAAAATTTCCAAGTAAAGCCACGCTCACCATCAGTCATGTCAAACCTTGTATATATTAAACACACCACTACACTTATTCTGCATTTCATTTCTTAATAGCTCTCCTACTAGTTTTTAAAAACTGTTATAGTTCTAAATTTATTATAAAAAACATTTGTGGTGTTGTTCTTAATGTTAAGAAAGTCCCTGGTATAACTAATATATTTTAGAGAAATCAACTTCTGATATCTTAATACAGTACTATATACTAGTACTTAAATACAGTATAGTTAAATACACACTACTTTCTATTAAGGCCTGAAAACATCTGATAAGTATCAAAGGTTTGGTAAGAGGATCATGGAGGAGAAATAATAAACATTATCAATGAAAGTAACTATATTTAAAGTTGGCGATATAAAATGGTTATTGAAAAAAAGTTCTATATTTTGAATTTTTTAAAAAAGGAGTTTGCTTTCTGGGTTTTTTATATTTTTATTTTTGTTTTTATTGATTTCAGGAAGAGAATGGGAGAGATAGAGAGATAGAAACATCTATGAGAGAGAAACATCAATCAGCTGAGTCCTGCATGCCCCTAGAGGAACCTGCAACCCAGGCATATGCCCTGACCAGGAATCAAACCTGTGACCTCTTGGTGGATGGGACAATGCCAAATCCACTGACCCATACTGGCTGGGCTAAAAGTCTATATTTTGAAGCTTCTCTGATATAAAAGCTAAAAACCATACACAGTTTTAAAAATATTTGAATTATTGGCATGTTTATAAGAAGTACTGTATTCTAAAATATGAGTACACAGTAATATTCACTTTTCCAAATTCAATTTCAACTGAGAATTCCAAGTCATATAAAAGCCTTAGAAGTTCTCTGTACAGTGACAGACATACTGATCACAGGAAAATGCTATTAACTTAAGGTTCAATATAACAGGACTTTGATAAAAAGTAACTTGAATTAAATCTAATATAAACATAAAAAATAACTGATGAACAAAAACAGATCCAGAGACAGAGAAGCATCGATCAGACTGTCAAACCTCAGAGGGAAGGCAGGGGAGGGCGGGGGGAAGGGGAGAGATCAACCAAAGGACTTGTGTGCATGCATATAAGCATAATCAATGGACACAGACACTAGGGGGGTGAGAGCATGAGCGAGGAGGTGTGAGGGGGTAATGGGAGGATAAGGACACATATGTAATACCTTAATCAATAAAGAAAAAGAATAACTTTTTAAAATACGAAGAAGAAAAGTTTAAAGTCTTTCACATTTCATCTCAGCTCAGTTTATAGATGTGTGTGTCACTTGTGAGTGAGACTTTCCTGCTCAGCTGCTCAGCACAGTCAAGACAGGCTTATCTTTAGAACAGTGCAGAATGCGAGTGCCTCATCTGCCCACGGGTCAGTAGAGCATGTCTTTGTACCATGGACGAAATTCCTGCAACGTGCTAAATTTGGACACCTAAAAGGCACAGTCTGAATTTGGGAAGTTGTACCAAAGAGAAATACACACTTTCTTTCATGAGCTCCTTACCTTTTAGCATGCAAGAATTACATGAAACTTTTAGGCAAACTAGGTAAATGTCTTGAACATTCAGAACTTAAAATGATCAGGGTATTCTCCTCCCAATAGTGGTACAATGGTCACTATGGAAAGGCATTACTATTTTTTATGTTGTAAACTGCAATCTTATTAAGCAGAGTGTACTATCAACACCTTGCTTCATGAAGATGGTGAGAGATAATACAGGCATATCTTAAAAATAGAAACTGGAGAAACAATGAGTCTCAAAACTATGGCTGCTCTAAAGATTAACAAAATGTATTGGAAATGACTCTCAGGAATGGTAAAAGTGCTCTACAAGTGTAAATTTATAATCATAATAAATAAATAAATAAATATAGAATCAGAAATTTTTGTAATTAAATAAATTCAATGAATACACTTTTTTTTTTTTTTTACAAATGATTCAACAAAACTAAAACCAGTGAACACAATGGCCATACTGGAACTAAATGTTTAATCCAGTTTTCTATACTATCTCATTATGCTGTCATTGAAGATATCTCCTTATGGACAGAGTAGCTGAATCTCTAGTTATTCATTCTTTCATTTTAGACTTGTCCCTCAGCTTCCTCTTCTTTAAAACAAAACAAAACAACCTCCTCCTCCCGCCCCCCCACACACAAATCTAAAAATCACTAAGCTGAGAATAGAAAGAACATTTCACATCAAACAAACTTAAGTTCTTTAAGGGCAGACAATACTTCTTATTCATTTCTATATCCCCAACATGTTATACAATGACAAAAATATAGCAGGCACTAAAAAAATGTGGAATGGCAGCTATATCTTAGGAACTCAATTAATACTGATGGTTGAATGAATGGATGACAAAATAATTCCACTAACCAAGGCTGCTAAAAAAAAAATGCCACTTTCATTCACTCTTTTTAGTGGCATTTCTAAAGAAATAAACTCTTTCAAAAATATGACTAAGCTTCACAAAATTGAGAGGATGCTGGTCTTAAAAAAATATGTTTAACAAAAAAATTCTACTTGTAAATTATAACTTACAGATGTTTCCTTTACTTTTCTACTATTAAAATTATCAAAAATGCTCAATATATTTTTCTCTTGCAATTTAAAAGTTTCTTTAAAAGATTTTCTATGCAAGTAACTAGGGATTCTTTCATTCTGCAAATATTTACTGAGTACTTGGTAATTACTACTGGGCAATGAATAAAATAAATGTAAGACATCAGTCAAGGAATTACTGCCAAGACTAGCAGAAAGCTCAATGTAAAAAAAAAATGTATTGATCTTAAGAGGGAGTTCAACAAAAAATGAACGCAAAGCCCAGTTAATAAATATTTTCTAACGGGTATAAAAGGTCAGCTAAGAATTGAGCTTTCACACCTGTTGTCAGTCTCCAGGTAGGAAGAGACTACATTCTGAACTTGTTAATGCTAGTTTCTTCTAAAATAGAAGAAAAAAAATCACTAATTCCAATGGTAGAAGCATTTTTAGGGAGTTTTATTCAGAAAATTTCTGTGTGATCTGCAACTTTTTCTACTACAATTAACATTTTAAAATCTAACAGTTCACAAATACTATTATATTTACTTGGTATAAAGCATTTTCCAACTCAGACTTCCTATATACAGTACTGCTTAAACTAATTATTATTAATGCCAAAGCAACTTTCAGGAAAACTTCGCTTGTTTTGTGAGTACTGACACAATGGTTAAGACAGTAAAATATTAAATAGCCTCCCCACTCACAGGGGACTGCTATCAATAGCTAGAGTTATATGAGGAAAGGAAAATGTGAATAATGTGCTTCAGTAGTAAAACTTAATTCATAAAACTAGACTCATTAACACAATGACACTATGTAGTGTTCACTCAGACTTTCTAAAGTTTTTCCAATTTTCAAATTCATTTCAAAACCCGGGCCAGTGTGGCTCAGTTGGATGAGCGTCGCCCCATGCTCCAAGAGGTCGCTGGTTCGATTCCTAGTCAGGGCACATGGCCAGGTTGCTGGTTCAATCCCTGGTAGAGGGCATGCAGGAGGCAGCCAATTGAAGTTTCTCTCTCATCAATGTTTCTCTCTCCATCTACGTTCCCCCCTCTCTCTAAAACCAATAAAAACAGAAAACAATAAAACCTTTTAATTGACCAGCAACTGCCAGGTACCACATCAGGATGAGAAGATAGGCTAGCGATGGCCAGAATCTGCATAATGGAGACCCTGGGGTGGTGACTCTGTGAAGCCAGTGGTCCATACAAGTCAGTCTCCTGAATGATGTAATATCCCAATAGAGTCAGGAGACTAGCTATATGCAAGGGGCCTGAGCAGATAAGAAGATATATTGAAGGTAACAGAGCTAGGTTTTCAGTCAGTGAAAGGAGTTAGAAATAGGGAAAGAGGATAAGTTAGAATTAACTCAGGAGTGTTGGTATCAGTGTGAACTCATAACTTGTAATATATAGAGGGAAATAAATATAAGGGTATATGTTTCTTAACTCTGTCCATTGAGAGAGCCTGAAACAAAAATACCTCATAGCAGTGAGCACACCCAGTACACAAACATTGGTTTCTAAATATCATCGTAACTAAAAGTAACCAGCAATCCTTGGAGAAATGGTTGTTTCCAGGGCTAGGGCTGAGAAATAACAAAATGAGCCTGGAACATCCTTTTGTGCTAGAAAGTAAGAAAGGGCTTAAAAAATGATGGAGACATTCATATAAAAGAATACAGAAGCCAGTTTGAAATGCTTCTCACTAGCAAATTTGGGATAATTTAAGCTTCCAAATAATGATAACGAATTATAACCCACTAAATAAAATAGGAAAAAAGAAATCCAGGAGCCCACACTGATATAAATAAATAAATGCAGAAGATCAAGCTTCAGAATAATCATAAGACTTGAGATGCACTATTTCTCTAATTTCTGTTTTCAAGATGTTTTTGTTACCCCCCCCCATCTTCACAGGACAAGGTGTTGATAATATACTCTATTTAAATCTCTTCCTTACAGAATGCAAATTAATAAATAGAATGATGGAATTTGAAAAATTGCAATCTGGCAACCATCAGAGTAATAATTTAGGCAAGAAACATCAATGGATGTTAAAACTAGTGGGTAAAATTATATGAGAACTGTGATTTTACAAAGTCTCCAAGTTTCTCTTCACACACAAAAAAATTTATTAATTACAAAGGTGGGGATAAAGTATCTTTATAGATATAGAAATGTAGCAGATAGTATCTTAAAATCAAGTAATTGAAGGTAACACCTCCAGTAACAATGACATCATGTGCCAATCAAAAGAATGTAATGAAAAGAATCATTTCTGCAACAATCCATTCCAAATGCATGGCCTGGATCTAAGTATACGAAAACATCAAACAAATCATAATTTAGTTACAATCTACAAAACTGTAGATTAAAAATTAGTGACCAAAGACATGCAAGTCCAGGAAATACTAAGAAATTGTTCTGAATTTTAAAAAACTACAGAGCCAGACAACTGGGTATGATGCATACTCCTGGATCCTTTGGCTATAAAGGTCATTATTGGGCAAATGGCAAAATTGGAATGAGGGCCTCTGGACAAAGTGTGTTCTGGTCTTGCAACTTTTCACTAAATATGAAATTCAATTAAGAGATTAAAATTTAAAAGAAATCTTGTAATTCTTTTTTAATTATGTAGGTAGAGAGTTCTAATAATTGCTAACCTCTCTATTACTTTGTAGCTTGTGGTTTTCTTCATAAAAGTAAGGTAATCTTTTAACAGCAGACACTAGGCCCTATTAGCTGTCAAGTACTGTTCTAAATTCTATATATTCATTAACTTATTTAATCCTAAAACCATCCTCTATGGTGGGTACTATTATTAGCTACATTTTCTAGATGGGGGAGTTCAGGACAGAGAGATGAAGGTACTTGCCCAAGGCCACAAATCTAATAAGTGTTTTGTAGAGACTTGAATCCAGGCAGTTAGTCAAGCTCTACAAACATTTTGGGAAACTGTCTCTCTAGGAAAGGATAACCATACTTGGGGGTTTCTCAATATATCAGTGTCTAAAAGATGAGAGGCCTCAGTGATTATGAAGTCTCAGAACCCATGAAAAGTTTACTTGTTCAATATTCACATAGTACCAGCTTAAAAAATTGTTAAAAAATTGTAAGATTTCACAATATTGGAAAGCTTCTAGTATTTAGGATGCATATCAGTAAAGAACTAATAAAGTACTATAAATATATTTATGATACATTTTGAAAACTAGACTTTAAAGGAAACCCAATTCTTCTATTGACTTTGGTTGCATTCTTTTAGAATAATCTAAAATGCTAGTAGTCTTTTTTAGAAATGTGGTGATTATATTAGTTTAAAATACTAAAACATTATTACTTCTCTGGGCTGGAGTTGAAATAACCTGTTTCATATTTGTTTTGCCTTTTCTAATTGTCTATTTGGTAATTCCAAGTTCTACTCCATTGTATTGATTTGTTCTCTTGCAAGTACTTATTTCCCAGATCCAAAAGTGCTTTCCCTTTTGTTTTTTTCTTCAGGCCCCAGCTGTGCCAATGAGGAAGAAAGTAATTCTGCTTACTTTGGAGTAACAGTGGTGGAGACAAACCAACAAGTTACTAACAAATAATTAAATTCAGAGTTCTTATTGAATTATAAATTGCTATTTCTTATATATGTTTTCCATACAAACAAAATATTTTGTAGTAAGTAATGATTATTTATTTTAATTGGAAGTGTTGACAAACTTAAATCAATAAAAATGATCTAACTCCTGCCCAACCAATTCATTTGCAATATAAACAAATGCTTATATTCTAGAAGACAAATACTATAGCCATTTATAGTCTATACATACTTTCAGTCTACACAAATGCTATAATGTATTGTAGCAATTTGGCATATCAGAGAATTCTGCTCCTTGTTTCCTATTAATATCATTTTATTTTATTAAAATATTACATATTTATATATAAACACATTGTAAAATCTTCCATCTTTCAGAAAATAAAAATCAAAGATACTGATACTAATATCAAATTAATTTAAAAAATACTCCCCAAATTTTTCATTAAAAATATAGAAAGACAGCACTGTAAACTATAAAACTACCATATCTTAAGGTAGGCTAGGTCACAAAAAAGTATTGCTTTTTGTAGAATTGGTAACAGCAAGATATTACCTACATCTTATAAGTCAATAAAACTTTTTGTCATTTCATAAAGGCATATCCTCCTAGACAATTTTCTTAATTCCTTTATAAACTTTATACTTATTGGTTCTCTGTTGTTATATTTGTTCTTTTTCTCTATGGCCTCACTTGGCAAAAATTCATTAGTAACTCAAATGACAAGAACTGCAAGACAACGTGAAGACACAGCACTGCATAAAACTTCCACATTATCAAGCATACAGTAAAGTGTAACCACAGCTGGGGAAGAGTATTTCGTATTCTTACATATTAGTTAATTGTGATGAACACTATTTGCCTTTGGGTGTATTAATCATCTCATTCACAAGATTTCCAAACTAACTCAGAGTAGACAGTGCCTAGTTTTTAACACTTCAAATTCCATTTTCTGCTCCTCTAGGGATACTTTTAAAAATACTTGTTCTCCTCTTACACTGGATAGACATGTCTGGTGATCCTAGGTGAATGCAGTCAGGTTCAGGTTTTCACCTTGTCAAAGTAAAAATGCCGTGCAGTAGTGAAAATCCGTACTAGTCAGGAAGATTTTGAAAAGAGGTGAGGTTGCACAAAATTTACTGATATAGTTTCCAGTGTTGAGGGTTATATTAACTTATTTCATTAAAATACCAATATGGGATTTAATAAGACATCTATATTTGGAAAATGATATATTCAGTTATCATAAAATTCAGAGTGGGACCAAAAGAAGTCCACGAGAAATCCATTTCTAGTCCAGAGTTTTTCACTGCAGGTGTCAAGAACATATCAGATTTTTCTGAAGGAATAGCTATGTGTTATATCATGTGACCATGCTACCAGACCCCACAAACCCACCTCTCGATCCAGAATAGCCTTTGAAGCTTTTCTTCTGGCTACTAACCTCAAATTCTCCTTTTTCATGCTCATCTGTTATGGCTGTTTGTTTGATAGGTACCCCTTCTCCTCTCTGCCATCTGAGACAAAGCTCATGATCGCCAGTGAGAGGAGGCAGGGAATGAAGTAATCACAGAACTCCATTCTGGGGTCACAGTGACAGGTCTTGGTATAGCCACATAACCTAAGCCAGTTACTTCCAGCATTTTTTCTAACTAGAGCAGGCAGGGAAGACTCCCTCTTTCTCTTTGGTATGATCTTGGGAAAACATAAGCCTAAAACTTCCAACAGTCATAGTGCTAGTCTCTAGGAAATGCAGTAAAAAATAAATTAAAATCAAAATCCAGAAAGAAACAGAGAGAGAAACAGATAACCAGAGTAGATTCAGCCCCTGACTACACACCTACACCATCCCATTAAATAAGGGTAGTTTTTAAATTAAGAGAGTTTGATTTTCTCAACGGGGCCATTCCATTAATATCTAAACACATTGTAAAACCTTCCATCTTTCAGAAAATAAAATCTTCCTTCACACCAAATTTATCTTTAGATATCATAGCTCCATTTCTCTTCTCCATCTTTTGAAAGTCAACAATATTTACTGTCTTCACTTCCTCTTCAATCCACCTCAATCAGACTTTCACTTCCACCACTGTAGTGCAACTGCTTTAGCAAAAACCTTAACTTGTACTTTGCTAATACTATGGTGAGGTCGCTGTCATCTCATGTGAATTTCCTGACCTGTTGATACTGACTGTGCCCTCTTTCTTAAAACATGTCCTTCATATGCTATCAGGACCCTACATATCTAACTGGTTCCCCTCATATCTAATTGTTCATTTATTCTTCCCTCTTTTCTGGCTTCCTCTCTGCTTCTTGACCTTTCAGCACTAAGTCCTTCACTTGTCTGCATCATGATCTCAGTATTTTTCAACCTTTTTTCATTATTGACACCCCCCCCCCCATTGAGCCTGTTCAGACTTTTTTTTCCCTCATTACTTCCATTTCCAAGACATTTTAATACTACAGGTGCATAACACCTAGGAACCATCCTAATTCTTATCCCCACACCCCTATCAACTTCCTGAATCCAACCTAACAGCAAATCCTATCAGTTATTCCTTCAAACTATATCAGACCTCTCTGCTACCTCCCTCTCACCTGGACACGGCAAGAGCCTCGACAGGCTTCCAACTCCACTCTTGTCCATCTTCCTCAAGAGCCTAATATCCATACAGTAACTACAATAATCTTTTCCAAAGATAAATCACAACACTATGTAGCTCAAAACTCTTAAATGGAGCTAGACTTGCAATATACTTACATTATACTTACAACAAATCCCAAACTCTTTAATAGGCCTGAACGATCCTATGACATCTAGCCCTGCCTCTGTACATCTCACTGATCCATTTGTCTCTGACCATCCTCCCCACCACCACCACCCTGCTCCAATCTCTTATAACCTTCAATCTATACTGGCTTTCTTACAGTCCCCCAAATACTTGGAGGTCATGCTAGACTTAAGAATTTTAGCCTACCTGATCCCTAACCCTGGAATATACTTCACCCAGACATTTCCTTGGCTCATTCTCATCACCCAGATCTATAACCAAATAGCATTTCTTCGGGGAGTTCTTCCTTAACTACATTAAATAGACCTCGCCCTACCTGGTCACTGACTATGTGTTAGCCTGCTTACTTTTATCATATCACTAATCTGTTCCAGCAGTCATGTGAGTGTATATATATATCTACCTGCACACATATAAACTGTTCACTGTCTCCCTAAAAGAGTGTTAACTTCATGAGGGTAGGATATCTATTTTGCTCAAAGTTCTATCTCCAAAATTCAGAACAATGCCTATCTCACAGGAAGAACTAAATAAAGTTTTGATGATTTAACAAATGAATGGAGTGAGTCTGACCTTCATCACTTGTAATTAATCAAATAATTGATGATAGAGTACACTTACAATAAATTTCCCATTATTTGAGGTAATCTGAGTCTATCTTTTGCCACTAAAAAAAATCTTACTAAAACAAATAACTTAAACTTTAAAATAAAGCTCTGTGGTTAAAAAAAGAAGACGACATAATATACTGTCATTTCAAGCCACCCAACAAAGCATGTTGAACAATCAGTTATGCACAGGAATTTATTAAGCATTTAGTTCTGTGATAAATTCAGCCTTCAGTATTAACACAGTATAGGTACCATTAAAAACTGGAGTGATTACTTTTTTGGGCATTCCTGAAAATCACTCAAAAAATATAGACACAGTCCTAAAACATGTATCTACTAACTTAAAACTCAACCTTCCTTTTTCAAAAGCTTCCAATTATACATCTAAAAGAGAATGCAGTCTAATGTCATGGCCAGATTCATGCAATTGAGCATGCTCATTAAAAACAGATAAGAGAAATTTAGACAATTACCAAAGCAGATCAATCTTCAACTATCTCACACTGCAATCTGGGATGTGCTTACCTTTGCTAAGGTCACAGGCTCTGGATCAGTGGGTATGCAGCTAGTACACAGAAACCTATTATTATTCATGGTAGTAGAGCTGTAGCACTATCATTAAAATTCTGTCACAAAATATTTGATACTGGTCAAAACATGGAAAATAATGATGTTAGAATTCTACATTTTTACAATATATAAATTCAGAAACCAAACAAATACATAAGTACATTTAAAAGCTAGGGAATTTCTTGGGCCTTGTTCTCTAATTATTCATCCTCCCATTTCCCCTTTTGTGAGCCCACCTCCATCCCTTAAAAAAAAGTTCCAGACATTGTTTTAAAAGAATTGAATTCTTCATAAGAAACAAATTCTATGAAGGATTTGAAAACGGTTAGCGACATGCCTATAAGTCAGTGCCATCGAGTAACAAAGAATTATTCTATCAACAAGGTTTTTTTTTGCCTGTATTAGCTTAAATTCCTTTTAATCTATTTTCAATCCACAAACAAACACAATTATCCATGAAAAAATAAATGCAGACATTAAACGGAAAGATGTAATAAGATGTAATCCCCATTACCAACTCTTATACATAGTGTTAGTACTTTTTGAACAAAGTACTGGCTGAATTAGCCCTGGCCAGTGTGGCTCAGTGGTTGAGTGTCATCCCATGCACAGAGAAGTAGCCGGTTCTATTCCCGGTGGGTTCAATTCCTGGTCGGGGCACAATTAATCCTAGCAAATCAGTAATATGCAATGACCCTATATTTCCGAGAGTCAAGTGTCCTGAAGTAAAAGAGTGAGAGTGTCAGCAATCAAAGAGAAATAGAAGACAACTACTGTAACAAAAACGAAAACAAGTTAGCCCTAAATGAACAGATCTGAAATGAAGGGAACAGTGATAGAAATGCTAACATAGGATGAAGATTAAGAAAGATTAGAAACTTATTGTACTCTGAACTCATTTAGACAATGTTATAACAAAAACAAAGCTGTTTAAAAGAAATCAAAGACAGCCTATATAATAAAGAGGCAATATGCAAATTGACTGTCACACCATCACAAGCTGGCTGCCTACAACCAGGCTGGTAAAGGGGTTAGTGAGGGACAACCAAATGACTGAACTAGCAGACTGCATGAGGCAACCAGGCTGGCAGGGAGGTTAGTGAGGGACAACCAAACGACTGAACAAGCAGGCTGCATGGGGCGACCAGGCGGGCAGGGGGGGTCGTGAGGGATGACCAAACGACTGAATAAGCAGGCTGTGTGGGGCAACCAGGCCAGCAGGGGGGTTAGTGAGGGACGACCAAACGACTGAACAAGCAGGCTGAGGCAACCAGGCTGGCATGGGGTGCAGTTGGGGGCAACCAGGCCGGCGGGGGGGGGGGCAGTTGAGAGTTATTAGGCTGGCAGGGGGGCAGTGAGGGGCAACCAGGCCGGCATCAGGGGGCAGTTAGGGGTGACCAGGCTGGCAGACGGGGGGGGGCAGTTAGGGAAGATCAGGCCGGCACACAGAGGCAGTGAGGAGCAATCAGGCCAGCAGGGGATGGGGGGCAGTTAGGGGAGACCAGGCAGGCAGGCAGGTGAGTGATTAGGAGCCAGCGGTCCAGGATTGTGAGAGGGATGTCTTACTAACGGTTTCGGGCCTAAACCAGCAGTTGGACATCCCCCGAGGGGTCCTGGATTGGAGAGGGTGCAGGCTGGGCTAAGGGGACCCCCCCCCCATGCACAAATTTCGTGCACCAGGCCTCAACTACTTTATATAAAACACAGAAATGAATTCTGATCAATACAGAACAGTGTTTTGCAAACTGATCAAGTAATCTGCACACCAATCAAGTAACATTTACACTACTCTTTAGGGGAAAAAAAACCCATGTTAAGCCCAAGGTATCCCCAGTTTTTCAAAAGTTCACATTACACCACTCTGTTTTTATGAAAGATCTAGAACAGTACCTGTTCATCGATAAGAAATACGAAGAAGATTTTTACTTTTATGAAAAAGGGTAAAAAACTAAACAGTGTTTGGTGTTTGGCAGCCAACTGTCAGAGAGTCACCTTGAGCAGCAAGACTGGCACCGCTATCTCCTTTCACACACATAATAAATACTGCTAACCAACAATTTCCACAGTATATATATCCTTCTCTGCTACTGAGATCAGACAAAGATCAAGCTTCCTTAAAGCAGTGCTCTAGGTCAGTGGTCGGCAAACTGCGGCTCACGAGCCACATGCAGCTCTTTGGCCCCTTGAGTGTGGCCACGAAGTTTCAATCGCACTGTACGTGCGTACCTGCACGTGGTATTTTGTGGAAGAGCCACACTGAAGGGGCCGCAGTTTGCCGACCACTGCTCTAGGTAACCACTATCAATTGGTAGCATTGGTATAGGAGTGTAATCTTACGTGCCGCTTTGGAGCAGCTCAACAGGCTGAAGCCTCAAGGCTCACTAGTCTGGTCTCCCTCTCTGACTGACCCCATTTCCTACTATTCCTCAACTCAGATGCCTCTTTTAGCAATGTCACTCTCAAATATTTCCGACTTGTTCGCATTTGTCTTACAAGAACATTAGTAAATAAGAAATAGTCATTGAGTACTTGCTATGTTCTAGGCACTGTTTAAGCACTTTACATGTACAAATTCATTTCACCTCAACAATTTGATGTGGTAGATGACTTTTACCCCCATTTAACAGATGATGAAATTAAGACACATAAAAGTTAAACACATATTAATGGCAAAAGGCAAAAATATAAAATATTCATTTATTCTTATTTCACATATACTAACTCTGACTACTAGTATAATAGTACCACTTACCTAGTATTTAATCAAACCTTCTTCTGTTGTTACCTAACATTTCACCTGTGATACTAACAATAATATAAGCCCCTTGAGGAGAAAGGTATTATCTTATACTTTCTTGTATCCTACCACAGTTGAATGTTACACATATTGTAAATATACATATAAATATTGTGTTGTTGGACCCTAGCTTGTTTCGCTCAGTGGATGGAGCATCGACCTGCGGACTGAAGGGCCCCGGGTTCGATTCCAGTCGCGGGACATGCCTGGGTTGCAGGCTCGGTTCCCAGTGGGGGGTGTGCAGGAGGCAGCCAATTGATGGTTCTCTCATTGATGTTTCTATCTCTCTCTCTCCTTTCCTCTCTGAAATCAATAAAAATATTTAAAAATATATATATATATGTATATATATATATGTGTGTATGTGTGTGTGTGTGTGTGTGTGTGTGTGTATATATTATATATATATATGGTGTTGGTGGTGGTATAAAGATAATGTCACCTTATTATCTGCAAGGCCTACATTTTTAGTTCCTCTTCTGATAATGCTAAACAATATTTACTCACCCTTTTGCTTTTGTTTTCATTCCAGTCTCATTGTAACCAATAGGATACATCAGAAAAAGCTGGTACATTTTATCAACATTTAAAGATCTCTTTACACTTTCACTCCCAGAGAAAATCCTTATAAATATTAAGGATATCCTATATAATAAAAGCCTAATATGCTAAGTGTCCAGTCGACCGGTCAGCCATTCAACCAATTAAAGCATAGTATTCTAATGATATGCTAAGGCCGCTCAACTGCTCACCATGACGTGCACTGACCACCAGGGGGGAGACAATCAACCAGTTGACCAGTCGCTATGATGTGCACTGACCACCAGGGGGCAGACGCTCTGACCAGTAGGTTAGATTGCTGCTGGGGTCCGGCCAATCGGGACTGAGTGAGACAGGCCGGACATGCCCTGGAGCCCTCCTGCAGTGCCTCCCTGGCCTGCACCTTCTCACAATCCGGGACTCCTCGGGGGATGTCGGAGAGCTGGTTTCGGCCCAATCCTGCAGGCCAGGCCGAGGGACCCCACTGGTGCACAAATTCATGCACGGGGCCTCTAGTATATAAATAAAATGTTTATAAATCCTCCTTACTTATAGAGATTTAACATACACGGTCAGGAATTTTTTTCTTTTATATTTCCTTTTGTCTAACATGTACATTTTTTATTTCTTAAACAGAAGAAAACAGTCATTTCTGTCTGGCTGGGCTTGACAACAGTCATTAGTAAGTGCCTACCTCTCACTTCTCTCAGACAATTTCAATTCCTTTAAATTTCTAATAAAAAATATTAAACCTTCTGCAAAATTTCAAAATACCTATTCAATTTGTAAAGCCCCAAGTTACACAGTGACCTCAGGTAAGGTAAGACCCATGCTGAACAGGATGGAAAGATTACCTCACGGTTGACACATGTTATAATATTTAACCCAATGAGTTACCTTTTTAAAAACAGTACATTACTTAATCAGGTTTTTATCCACCATGATCCTTAAATCTTACACATAACCACTCTGGTCACATTGAAATTTTTCTATGTGAAATTAGGATCAATTTCTATGCAACACACTTTTAATTTTCGTCAGTTGACAACATTCCATAAAGATCTTGGGTACATTTCACCCTTCAGAAAATTACATATTATAATGGCAAGTATTTAGCCTAACAGACCTGATCATTTTATTAATAAGTATTATGGAACTGAATCAAAAACCTTCCAAAACTTTAAATACAGCTGAATATTTCAGTTATTCAGCTTTACTATAAAGATAAGTGAACATTTACTGCCTACCAGGTATTGCCAGGCACTTTTACTACATTATTCATTCATATCACACAAGAATTGCATTTTATAAGTGAATTTTATAATGTGCCCAATGTCTTAATGTTCATAAAGAGAAGGGCCAGGAGTTACATTTGAAGAACTTGAAAGCACACATACTTCCTATAGCCTGCCACCTCCATTTCCACTTCTAGTAAATTTTCAGGTAACTGAAGGAGTCATGAGGGGGCTACCATTTGTGGTCTACCTCTTTATCCCCTTCTAGAACTCCTGGTCAACTCTCACAAGCCTATTCCAAACACAATTTTCAGAGAGTTAATTACTCCTTTCAGTGAGCTATCTCTATATCCTACACTTGTTTCTATTATTGTACATATCACATATATTGTAATTATTTGTGTATTTTGTCTTTCCTACTTAGCTGTTCACTCCTTACATCCCAGACACTGTTTAACTCATCTTTAATACCCAGGCTCCAATGCCGGATCACCGCACAATAGATATACCTATTCTACTGGTGCTTCTCTAACATGAATTATCTTATGTGTAACTGGTAAATAGGGATCATGTCAATATAATATATGTCACATCATTTCATATGTGACTGTTCCTCACATGTTATCATTTTACACTGCCAAGTAGCAGCAAAAGGATCCAAAGCTTACAGAATGCCAACACAGCAAACTATGAACTTAATATCCTCTTACCACTCCCTTCTTCCTTTAAGCTCAATTTGGCCACAGGTTCTGTCTTAGAAATCTTTGTTGCTCAGTTCTCATCTTCTGGCACTTCGCCTTCATCTTCATAATTTAGTAACCTCAACTCTACATAAAACCTCCTCCCATTAAGTTATCTTTACTTATTTTTTAAGATAAAGTCCAATACCTACTATAGTATTTATTGATTAGAAAGTTAACAAATCTTTTTACCTGTGCTAGTATTTTTATTAGTAGTGTTAGTGCTCTGGTTACAAAGTTGCATAGGTTTTGAGTATGCTTCAACCCATTATTTCTCATAAACTCTATAATTTTGAAGTTCGTAATTTTGCAAGATATATGTTTTTCAGGAGTTCATACATTTCATTTTGGCAGAAATGCCTGAACTCAAATGACGTTTGATACACTGAATATTTGATGAACCTAACTACTGACTATCTAATGTTCAGCATTACACATTCATCTATTCATCAAATGTTTACTAAATATTAAAGTAAATAAGGCACTGCTCTAGGCATTAGAGATACAACAATGATGTGCAAAGTATAATTCTGTATGTGTGTATGCATGTGTGTGTGTGCACGCGTATGTATATTTGTATTCATATTGAACTAAATAACCTTTATTGCTATAGGTACATTCTAATTTCTATATCAGCAGTTTCCAAAACTTTTCACAATCATCATTTTTTGTTTCCCAAAAGAACTCTTTATACAGAAACAAAATACACCAAATAAAAGCAGAATTCTACACATTTGGCATGCCCTATTCCTGAGATACTCCAGGAAAACTGGGGCTTGTCAGGCTATGATTTAAAAACAGCGAGTGATCTAGCAACAATGCCCTGCCTTTACGTGACCCCTTTAATACGAAAAGAGAGTCTGACACGGGTTGAGAATATGAATTAGGTCACTATTAAGCTTCTGGTGGAGGTTTACTTCACTCAACTGACTCCTCTATTTTTCATGGAACTATTTTAGTAGGAGCCCTGAGACAACTCCTCCCACGCCCTAATCCCCTAAAAATATTATGTAAAAGATGGGCTTAGGAGAAAAGGAAGCAAGGAAAGATAAGTTAGGACAAGTCTTTGGAGACTTAGAGGAAAGTCTTCTCATCAAATCTTAAGGGTGGAAATTAAGGTGAAAACCTAGGAAAAATGAGAGACTTTTCAACTTGAAAAGGCCTTAAGTTTAAAAAAGAAAAATAACAAACATTCTCATAGATCGCAAAAGATCTCACCAAACACACCAGGGCAGGAAACCAAAATCGGGTTTAAGGACAGAGTTCCCTTGGATTTGGGACACATTAGTAAATAAAATAAACAAAGACCCCGCTGGCTTATATTCTTGGGGACAGGGGAGAGAGAGAAAGGAGACAAACATAATGAATAAGTTAATTATGTAATATATTAGAAGGTGATACACAATATGGGAAAGGAAAGTGTGACGCTGAATAACAGGAATCAAGATAGCTAAATAGAGTGGTCAGGGTGGGCCTCAAGAGAGAATAGCCCTGATAGGCTGTAATGAAAGTGGTAATGGAGTTAGCCATGAGGGTGTCTGCATTCCTGCAGTTGCAGAATAGCAAGGAGTCCAGCTGGGATAAAGCTCAGTGAGTGAGGAAGATGGATAGGACAGAGAGGGAAGAGGGTGGCAGTGGAGGGCAGATCATGTAGAGGCTTATAAGGTCTTTGTAAAGATTTTGGCTTTTACTCTGAGTCACTGAAGGGTATTGAACAGATCTGATTTATATTTCCAATAGGTTACTCTACAAATGAAGAATAGACTGTAGCAGAACACAAGTATATGCAGGGAGACCATTAAGGGGCGACTGCAATTACTCAGGCAAGAGATGGGGGCTGAACCAGGTGGTAGCATAGCAAGTGATGAGAAATGGCCAAATCCTTTTTCCTTCTTTCAATGGTTAAGTGTACTACATTCAACTTACCACATACCTAATACCTAAAATATACTAGTAGCAATAATGGATATCCAATTCCTTTAGTAATATCTACATATTACTATATTTCCTGGTAAGTCTTACTGAGTTTCATACCATTTAGCACTTTCCCCTATAAAATGTATATTCATTTATTCCTATTCTTACTCAAGTTCATATTACTTAAAAGTGGTATGGGGAAGGGAAATGGAGAAACAGATTTCTGAAGTCTGTGTATCATTTACTTAAACTGGTGGTGTTTTTTACCTTCTTTCTTTTTCTTCTTCCCAGTATATTGCAAAACACACCTCTTTTAAACCATTTACATTAATAAAAATATTGAGCATTGGTGGAATAACTTTCTGTATTTTGCCCATTTCTAAATGTTACCATTGACAGTCTAGCAAATTTTATTACTTTTCTATATTCCTATTTGGTAATCTGTCCTAGATTCCTTTTAATTACACATCATTATTCAAACTTACTGAGAAAAACATATGCTACAACATAATTATTTGACTTTGGTAAAAGAACAGAAACATTAGACATTTTGGTTGACTATTACTAAAAAAAAAGCTTAATGGACTTTTAAAAATATTGTAGTAGCTTTCTAGTATTAGGGATCAAGTTGAGGTTTTTTAAGTCATATACTTCTCCTGCCCTAAACAATTACTGTCCATAAATAAGCTTGAGAACTTATGACTAGAAAAAGAAATAAAATATAAATTACACAACGTTAGCATGAAAATATTAGGAGACTCCATTGAGGGTATATTTAAGGAAAAACTTATAAGTTCTGTGCCTTCTAAAGACTTTAGAAACTGTTCTCCATAACTAAAAAGAAAAGTTTGGGATCCATGTTTACTTGATAAAATAATTATTTACTAAAATATAAGTATCCTCACAGAAATGTTACACTGATTTTTTTTTGTAAGATTATATGCAATTAGTGAGTTAACAATGGCTAAGCAGGGCAGAAGAGCAGGTAAGGAATCTAGATCACTAAAAACAGTCTTACCTTCTGATGTTTTCCATCGTTTCCATAAATCCTCAATAGTTATATGTTTATCTTCTCTGTGCAGATGGCTATGTTTTTTAGTAGCATCTTTATATTTCATATCTTCTCTGATAAACTATAAAAGAGAAAACACTAAGTTAAATATACTTTAATTCACCATTTTAGTCTCTATAATGGAGAAAAAAAAGTTTGAAATCATGTGGGTAGTGATTATCAGATAATAACTGGTATACATTTTTTGGTATTTTATATTCACATTATTTATACATGTTTATATAATTTATTTAATGAAATGCCTTCTATTACTAATCAAGACAACAGCAGCAGCAGTAAAAGTACTTAATTTATGTTCATTATTTGCCAGGAACTATTCTACATTATTTAATAAATATGTCTACATACCTATCATAAAACATACACACACACAGTTATTTAACTTCATGACAGATCTATTATGTGTGCCCAATTTGTAGATGAGAAAACCAAGGCTCAAAGAGGTTAATTATTTTGTCCAAGGTTGAAAAAATAATAAAAAGCAAAGATGAGATTCCAACCCAAACAATTTGGTTGTGCTCAACACCATAATATCCTGCCTCAATTTATACATTTTACCAACTACTGTTTCAAGAGATATTAAATACTAATCTCAATCACTGCACCAAATTTCTATATTCTCTTACCTTTTAAGCTATTACTTACACTAATAAAAGAGAAACATACAAATTAACAATCATTCCGTCACTCGCCATTCCGCTACACCCACCAGCCAATCAGAGCGACTATGCAAATTAACCCAACAAAGATGGCGGTTAATTTGCATATGCAGGCGTGGAGCGAATACTGAAGACGACTGAAGATGCCAGCGGCCACGGAGCTGGAGCGAGCAGGAGGCTTGGGTTGCTCCGAGTGATGGAGGAAGCCAAGCTTCCTGCCCGCCCTAGGCTCTGCTCAAGGAGGGGCTGGGGGCCTGGGTCGCCGAGGGAGAAGCCAAGCCTCGCTGCTGTGGCTGGACCAAAGGCCTGGGTCCCGGGTGCCGGAGGAAAACCAGAGCCGGCAGCCAGGGGAAGGAAGGCCTATTGCGCGAATCTCCGTGCAACGGGCCACTAGTTAGTTTAATAGTAGAGAGAGAAAGCACTAAAAACCTTTTTGCTGAAAACCAACCTGTTGTACATTACTTATATAAAAATTTTTAATTGTTCCCCATTGTCTGCCAAATAAAAAGCAAACTCCTTTTTATGGCTTACATACCATTACCAATCCTGTCCCTGACAATCTTTTAGGCCTTATCTCTTCCCATATAAACTCACTAATCAAATTACATGAAACTAATAGTTTTTCCCCCAATTATTATGCTTTTTATGCTTCAACATTTCTGATTTGTATTGTTTTGATATTGTTTTACTTAGTCTTTTTATTGATTTTCTTCTGATTCCAAAAATATACAATCATACAAAAGATTAATTCAGAAATCCACAATGCAGAAAGTGAAAATCCCCAAGGGCATAATTTTCTCACTTTTTGCATGCTGATATTGGGCATCACCTTTATACAAAAGACCAACTTTTGCTGTTGAGTAGAGTTGTTCTCTACTGAAACAAAAAAGACAATTTTAATAGCTGTATAATATTGAGCAAATCATTTCACTTTTCTGAGCTTTAATACCTTAGGTGCAAAAATGAAGAAGCAAGCTTTTAGGATCAACAACACTATTCCACGGTGGTAAGTCATTAAACTGATACCAATCTATAGTATAGACCAGCGGTTCTCAACCTGTGGGTTGCAACCCCTTTGGGGGTCGAACGATCCTTTCACAGGGGTCACCTAAGACCATCGGAAAACACATATATAATTACATATTGTTTTTGTGATTAATCACTATGCTTTAATTATGTTCAATTTGTAACAATGAAAATACATCCTGCATATCAGATATTTACATTACGATTCATAACAGTAGCAAAATTACAGTTATGAAGTAGCAACAAAAATAATTTTATGGTTGGGGGTCACCACAACATGAGGAACTGTATTAAAGGGTCGCAGCATTAGGAAGGTTGAGAACCACTAGTATAGACAAAAATGGAAAATAGCCATTTAGAACGTTTATAGCAATCTGACAATGTTTTCAAAGCATCTAACCTAAGCATGTGATGAATGTACTTACTATGCATGCCTTATGCATAATGAATTAAAAATGAAAAATCTGGTCCTTCACCATAGATAATTGGAAAGTACTAACCTAAAAGGTCTATTCTAGTCCTTATATATTCTGTTGTTTGAAATAATTCCTTACTCTGTTTCTAAATGCCACTTTAAATGTTATTTTTAAACAGTCCTGCCTCATTACCGCAATTCCTTTTGTCTATTTCTATTCCTATTTTCTATTTCTCTTTTCCCACCCACCCCTCCTCCTCTTCCTAACTGATATCTTTGGAATCTAGTTCATATACCTAAAGAAGTCACTTCCACTGAGATACTCAGACACTGCCCCTATCTTTAACAGAGTCAGAAAGAAATTCTAGATTTAACAAAGAGAGAAATTCTAGAGAGAAATTCTAGATTGAAAACCATAACTGACAGAACAGGGTAGGAAGCCTGCTTTGGAAATGGTCCAGTCAGTTGAAATAAATGGCAGCTGTTTCATTTAAAACAACAACAACGTCTTGGGAACTTCTTCTCACCACATGAACACAAAGAAGCCAGAAGTAGAGTTTGTGGCTTTAGGATCAATATATTTCAGAAAATAAAGCTAATTTCCATATACAGACTAGATGCAGCATTCTAGTAACTTGAATTCTAAGGAAGCCCAGAATAAGTGTATAGCTATCAGCCAAAATATACACTTAATAAAAGAATGCAAAAAAAATTTTTTAAGCTTATGATAGCATATAAAGCTCATTTGGTGTAAAAGAACTACCTAGCTCCTAAGGAAGTTGGGTGAAAACCAAAAAACACACTGAATTATATTTTCTGGAATTACCATTTAAAAATGAATATACAGAGTGGTAAAAAAACAGGTTTACAGTTGTTCATATGGAAAATAATACAATAATTAATAAATAATGATAAAAGAATAAAGTCCTGAGTTTTATATACCCACAACTGTAAATCTACTTTTGTCTGCTCCAAATACTTGTTTTAAAATATAAGCTCAAGATAATGCAATTCACAACAAACCACATAAAAGTATATCTCTTATATGTATCTTCAACATTTTTATCATAAAATATGATTTGAAAATAGTATAATTAAAATTACTTTACATTGAAACTAAGTTGGAAAATGTTTAACTGAACCTAATACACTAGAAATCATCTGCTTCCATTAAACCTTCTTCCCAAAATCCTACAGAAGAGCAGACCATTCTAAGCAGACTTTTCAAAAACTCCCTAGAAAACTGCAAATTTTAGAAATGAGACAGGCTACTAGAAAAATTTTAAGAACAGTCATCAATAACTGAAAATGCATGACAAATTACAAGTACTTCTTATTCACTGAAATAGTGAATTATGAAATAGGAAAACAGACCCTTAAATTCTATGAAGCAAATCTTCAAATAATGTAGATTCTTGGGAAGCATATCCAATTATGCAAACCTACTATAGGAAAACCTGAATTGACAATAGAAATAAAAGAGTGCTCAATAAATAATGACTATTGAATATTCTTTTCAAAAACATTCACACAGATAATTCTTTGAAATAAATTATTCTAGTATCATTATAGAAATTACATACCCAAATCCAGGAAGGTAGTTTTTAAAAAATTAACCAATTTCAGTTTCTTGTACCTATTATTATTTTGTATTTTATATTTGTATTTGTGCTGTTGTTTTTTGTTACATTTATTTTTGTTGTTTATATTTTATTTTATGTTATCTTACTTGTATTTTGTATTTGTGCTATTATTTTTATGACACTGCTTTAATATTATCTGATACATGTTAGTAAAGTAAGTCCTTACTTAACATCATCAATAGGTTCTGTGACTTTAAACAAAATGATGTATAATGAAACCAATTTTACCACAGGCTAATTGGTAGAGACAAGAGTTAGGTTCTATGGCATCTCATCAACATTTTGACAAACTGAGGTTGAATGAAATGACATGACTCAAGGACCTGCTGTATAGGCATATTTTGGGGCTCTTTCCCTGAGAACCTACCAACATTAGTGTAAATCCCTGAAAGTATCCAGTCACCGCTTCCTCGCTTGATCACCCACTGCCACAGCTATCTGATCAAAGGACAGACACTTGACCCAAAAGAAGACAATCCAGAGCCTAAGCAGGATAGCAGGATTCTCTCTCACAGGACACTATAATTCAAACCATGAAAAGGGTCACTTGGCCATGGCTCTGGGTTTTTAAGGTGATAAAGACCCTGGTATTGAAGGTGGCATTTTATGGACAATCAAGGTGGGCCAGGTGATCAGGACAACAGAGGAAGCCAATATGCAGAAAGAGAAAGTAATAAAAGAGGACAAAGATGAGGAAAGAAAGCGAAAGAAATGGCACCAGAACTGCCTTGATTCTTGATGACCTTCCAGTTTCAGTCCCTCAGGATGCTTGGGCTACACAATTCTTGTCCTGATTTCCACGACATGACAATGATAAATCTGTTTCCCCTTTTATTTTTAAATACACAATTTTAAGACCTAGGAGAGGTGATTTATTATCCCAGTTAGGCACTCAAACTCTGCAGTCTGACAGACTATATTCAAAATCTAACCATTACTTAAATCCTCTTTAGCCTCATATTTCTCCTTTGTACAATGAGAACAATAAAACTGTCTATTTCATATGGTTATGAAGATTAATTTAAAACTGTATAATGCATAGAGGTGTTAGACAATAAAATTACATTAAATAAAACTATTTTGGTTGGTTTTTATATATTGATCTTGTTATTGCTATTGAAGTTTAAAGCCTGAATAAATGAGTTTCACCCTGACTATATTGGTAGGCTTAATGAATATTTGGGAAACATCAGACATTTCTAAAGATAAGATTACTCAATATTCTTAAAGTACCATTTCAGAGATTCTAAAACAAAATACATAATACATAAATAGAAAAAATACAGCTTTTTTCACTGACAATGTAAGCAGAGACTTTCCCAAAGGACACCTGTCATCAAAACAACAGTGCCCAAGGTCTGATATGTGAGTCAGTTAAGGCAGATGGGTTCCTTGAAAAATTTGCAGGGTCTTCCTGTCTTGAGAACAATATTAAATTGCTCAGCATAATGTCTCAGAGGAAATGATGCATAATAAGAAGGATACTACTCTTGTCTCACTTTGAAAGATGAAAAAGCTAAGGCTAAAGGAGAGTCTGCAATGTATTGTATTTTATATAGCTATTTAATAGACCTAATACTAAAAGTAAATTCTAAAGAATTCCAAAGTTCAAGTTCTTCACCACCATCCTAACCTGGATATTCTGTAAAAATGCAGATTTCAAAACTCTTAAAGGTGATAACATGCTAATAAAGCATGAATTGCCCATTTTTCTCTTTTCAATCCAAAATGGTTCTATCAAACAGGTTGAGAGTACAGACTCAGTCTCCAAACTACATCTACATCCCAAATCTACCATTTATTGTTATGACCTTAATAAGTTACTTTACTCTCTGTGCGTCAGTTTTCTAGTCAGCAAAATGGTAATAAAAGTCGTAAGTCAAAGAGGTGTAAGGATTAAGTTATTTATTTCACATGAAGTGTAAAGAAGAGTGCTTGGTACATAGTAAACACTCAACAATGTCACCTATTTCATGTAAATCACTTATTCTTTTAAAGCAGGGGTCCTCAAACTTTTTAAACAGGGGGCCAGTTCACTGTCCCTCAGACCGTTGGAGGGCCGGACTATAGTTTAAAAAAAACTATGAACAAATTCCTATGCACACTGCACATATCTTATTTTGAAGTAAAAAAACAAAACGGGAACAAATACAATATTTGTATTTGCATGTGGCCCGCGGGCTGTAGTTTGAGGACACCTGTTTTAAAGTAATGAGTTAAACTTTTGCCTTGACTTGTATACTCTATATCATTTCTTGAAATGACTGAACATTATTTTAACATACTCTCTCTTAACTTCTAATGCAAGAAGGGTTTGATAATTCCCAAGAAAAACACAGAACTAAACCTGGCATTCCTAGAGTCTTATTGAAATTAAAATTCTGTTATGTGTTTATTAACCATTTGTATTTCTTTAATGAAATATCTATTATATACTTAATTTACATGTGGGAACATTTGTTGTTTTCTCTCTGATAAAGCAAAGAGAGACAGAAAAAGAGAGAACAACATCTTTCTAATCTCCTTCCTCACTTTTCATGTCAACATGGGAGGACATACAATGCTTGGAGCTACTGCCGCCCTTTCCAACCATAATTAGAAAATCAACAAAATGAAAGAAAAGCTAACACAGAGCCCTACACATTACTAAGTCTCTGAATTACTAGTAACCTTGAAAGCATTTAGTCCCAGACTTATGAATATAATTTCAAATATTAAGCTGCTATTATTTAAGCTATTTTTAATTCAGGTATTCTATTACTTGCAACAACAAAAAAATCATCGTAAATATACAGCAGTATATTTCCACAAGGGACACATTCCAAGACCCATAGTGGAGGCCTGGAACCACAGACAGTACTGAACCCTGAATGTACTGTTTTTTCCTATACATACCTATCTGTGATAAAGTTTAATCTATAAATTAGGCATAGTAAAAAGTTAACAACAGCAAATAATAAAATAAAACTATTTTAATATACTGCAATAAAAGTTATGTAAATGTGGTCTCTCTCTCTCTCTCTCTCTCTCTCTCTCTCTCTCTCTCTTTCTCTCTCTCTCCCCCTCTCTCTCTCTCTCTCTCATATAACTAATCTAATAACCAAAATGGCTACCCAGAGCGGGTATGTAAGAGAGCAGGATGATTCATGTCCTGGGATGGAGTGGGACAGCGAGAGATTTCATCTAATGGTGCACAATTTAAAACTTATGAATCATTTGTCAAATTCTCCATTTAATATTTCTGGGCCGTGGTTGCCTGTGAGTAACTAAAATCATGGAAAGAGACATTGCAGATGAGGGACTACTTTACTGTTCTCAAATATCAAAACTCCTATAGCTTGCTGGTCCCCATCAATTAGGTCTAGTACCTAGAGTTCTAGACTCATTTAATGGCTGGTAATGAGCAAAGATGGCTTTTGACACAGAAAAACAAAAGCAAGAGACAAATAGGGAATTATAAATATAAGGAATCACAAAAGCTAATCAATAGACTTGATAAACCAGATTATCCAACATCTTATGATTATGTCCATATATCCTTTTACTAAAATCTGTTTTTTCTTCTTTGTGGGAACTCAAGGAAGGGCAAATTTTCACATTGAAATTAAAGGAAAAAGAAGAGTGCACGTAAGTACACACACACACACACACACACACACACACACACACGCCTGGCAATTACAGCAGCAAATAGTAAGAAATCTTTCTAAGGAGAGAAGAAAAAGATCTGGAGATAAAAGTCAGAGCTATAAATTGAGCAGTTCTTTCCATTTGACATACTTTCAGCCTTGCGTATCTTAAATTTAATATTTTTGGGCCGTGGTTACCTATGGGTAACTGAAACGAATGAGTAATTAACTACATTAAGGAAACTGACAGGTTCTTATCAGAGGGTCTAATAAGTATTCACCTGTATTTTCTGTGTACTTTCACTTTTATTATTAAAATTTTTAATCAATCTGGTTAATGTTTTACATAAGGTAAAAGGTTAGAATCTAATTTTATTTTTCTCTAAATTTTAATTATCCAATCATTGCTTACTGAAATAACTTTAATATCCCAATGATCTGCAATGCTACCTGTATATATTTTAAACATAGTCAGATATCAGTATCCTTGCATGGTTTACCTAATCATACACATACATAGTTCTATTCCTGGTATATTCATTCTATTGAATACACTTACTTGTTTCACCTTAATACTAATAGAAGAAAATCAATGATGATTTTTGCATGTGCAATTTCTAATAATGACATCATATACAAATGCAATAATTTTATATATGGCTCTGGCACAAATCTAACTGACATCACTGCACCTTAGTAAATTTGCTATGAATCCCAGTACTAAGAGTACTAAAATAGCACATGATTTTTAAGATTTTATTTTTTAGGACAGTTTTAGATTCATAGCAAAGTTTAGCAGAAAAGTAGAGTTCCCAAATATCCCTTGCCCCAGAGTACATGCATTTTTTATTTAAATACTCTCTATGCACTATTATATTTAAAGATCTATGATGAGCCTTATGTGTAGATCAGTACACATATGCATACATATGCATAGAGTTAACAAAAGTTTGAGGAAATATTATTTGGGTAATCAATAAAAAAAGAGATATTCAGTGATTGTTAACGTAAAAAGAGTATTTTGTTACTTTCATTAAGAAACTATTTTCACTAGTTACTGGGAAAGATTATTACACAGAAGTAAAAGTAAACTTTTAGAATACTAATGTTAGCTCTTCCATATCTTGTCACTCTTAAGAGTATTTACTAACAAAATATATTTTAACAGACATTTTAATTTTCATTAAGATGAAACACCATGAAAGCACAATGCAATCAATTCTTTGCATAAATATTTACTTCCTATTATGAACCAGACCTTCCCTGTTCTAAGTAGTGAGAATATAGCAAAATAAAGCAAACAAAACCCCTACCCTCAAATAATATACTTTCTTGCACAAGGAATCCATAAATTAATAAAATAAGTAAAATTTTAAAAATATATTGTTACTGCCATGGCTGGTGTTTCTCCATGGTTAGAGCATCAACCCCTGCACCAAAGGGTGGTGGGTTTGATTCCCAGTCAGGACACATACTCAGGTTTTGAGTTCAATTCCTAGTAAGGGCATGTATGGGAGGCAGCTGATCAATGTGTGTGTCTCTCTCTCCTTCTCCCTTCCCTCCCCCACCCCTTTCTCTCTCCCTCTCCCTTTTTCTCTCTAGAATCAACGAAAAAACATACCCTCAGGTGAGGATTCTTTTAAAAAGTATATTGTTACTTGAAATAAGCAATGTTGATTTTTTTAAGAAGAGAATAAAATATGTAAGTATTTTCTTCAAAAAATTAAAGGACAGATAACCCATAAAATTAGGGGAGGGAAGGTTAGCTTTAAAGGGATAGAGGAAATAAGATATATGAGACAAAAACAAAAGGTATACTTTTTTGCATATACCTTTGTTTCATAGCCAGAATTGTGGAACCATATAAATATTTTTATAAATATAAAACAAAATAAATTTTAATGTAATCACTAAAAGTTACAAGTTAAACAAATGAACCTAACTGTATTATCTAGTTAGAAATGTAATCATGCAGTTAGGAACTATCTCCACTGACTTTAACTCTAGTAACAACAATAAAAGAGAACTTATTAAAAAAAAAGGGTTCAACTGTTTTCAGTAACCACATGAATGAAGTTAATGGTAGTAATGTGTATCCTGAGACTGTTGTGTGTACACTGTGGGATAAATCTAATGAGTAATTACGCTGGCCTTGTTAAGCAACAAGAGTTCCCATGTGATTGCAGGAAGACACAGGGGTAAAATCAATGAAGTTAAATAAAAACCCTGCAGTACTAAATTTATATCATAAGTATCAGGCTGAATTCATAGTATATATCATCATCTTTAAAAAAACATAAAAAATATTCCCTAGCTCTATCCACAGAAAAGACAAGGAAACAATGACTAACAGCACTACTAGTGCCTTGACTGTGGTCTGTCAGGTATTTTTTTCCTCCAATAAAACAAATCAAGGCTTCTTAGGGAAATGGTTGAACAAAGAGGAATTCTGGAGCCAAAAATGTATAAGCTGAGCCTGGAACATCTATCACAGTAGAAAGCCAGAGACTATCAAAGACTACTAAGGCTGGTCAAAAGGATCCAGGTGCAAGCTAAAATAAGTTTCTGCTAGCCAAATATAAGACAATTTAAACAACAATAAAATAAATCATAATATTTAAATGAAATCCATTTAAATCCATGAGTTCATAATACTATACACATACCCATATACTCACAACCCCCACCCACATACACACACATTCTTCTATTTCCTTTGGAGGATCCTTGGGAACCACCTAATTACTATTAGTAGAATTTTTTTGTGAGAGAGAGAGAGAGAGAGAGAGAGAGAGAGAGAGAGAGGTGTGGAGGAGGGGGAGGGGGAGGGGGAGGGGGAGGCGGAGGGGAAGGAGGAGGGTGCAACATTGATTAGTTGTCTCCCATTACACATCCTGACTGGGAACTGAACTGGCAACCTAGGTATGTGCCCTGACCAGGAATCAAACCTGCAATCTTTTGGTGTAAGGGATGGTGCTCCAACCAACTGAGCCACCCGGCCAGGGCCTACCTAATTATTTCTGAAAAGCTATAAATAAAGGGAAAGAATCATGTCCTTCCTGTACAAATAGAAAACCAAATAACTGCTATATTAAAATTTCTCTTTAAAGAAGTATTCCAAGTAATAAGAAAAAAGAACAGAATTAAAATATTGGCTTTTGCAACCTCTAACAGATTAATAAATCTTGGCAATAATCAACAATGGTGGATAAGATCACAAAACATCAAAGATAATGTCAATTTTTTGGCCCACTTTAAGGAGTGTTATGCAGCTGTTTAAACAGTAACCCCACTGTCAGAAATGAAGATAACAGAGAAAAATAAATTGGGTCAAGCAGAAAATCAGGACAGATTACCATCAGATATCCAAATGGAGATATTGATGCAATTGGATATATGAACCCAGAGCTTAGGACTTCAATAAATGGAGGATATTTAAAAAATTTGAAATTAGATAAGATCACCAAGGGGGTAAGTAGGCAAATAGGTGTAAAAACTAAATTCAGGAGCACTCCAATATTAGGAGGTCAGGGAGATGAAGAACAAATCAGCAAAGAAACTGAAAAGAAGTAGCCAATATAGTAGAAGAAAAATGTGGTTTCCTAGAAGCCAAGTGAAAAAAAGAGTATGGTAAAAAAGGAAAGCATGTTAAACTATATCAAGAGGCTGGTAAGTGATATGAAGACTGACAACTGACCACTGTATTGCAACATGGACATCTCTGCTGAGCATAGTAAGAACAGTTTTGGTGGAGTAACAGAGGCAAAAGCTTAAGTGAGTTCAAGAAAGAATGAGATGAAAGAAATAGTACACAAGTCCTTTTAAGGATCTTGTTGCAAGGAAAGGATAAAGGAACTGGGAAATAACCAAAGGGAGATGCAGATTCAGAGTAGTTTTTATTTGTTGTGTTTATAAGGTGGAAAATAATGGCAATTTTACGTCAGATGGGAAAGATCCAGTAGAAATCAAAAACATGGTTGCTAAAGAGAAGAAAAAATGCTACTTCACTGTCCTAAAGTGGTAAGAGGAGATAAGAACGAGTACACAGTGGAAGAATTCACTTCTGCAAGGAGCACAGTGAACCCACACCAACAGGAGAGAATACGGAGTTTATGGACACAAATGCAGATGGATGAGTCCCCAGTGGTTATATGACCTCCATCAACAAGAAAGGCACATTCTTGGGCCTCTTCCTAGGTTACTGAATAAGAAACTCTAGGTAGGCCAACTCATCTGTGTTTTGAAAAATCTTCCAGGTGATTATGATGCACACTAAAGATTGAGACCACTGGACTATGACAATACAATATAAGTTTTGAGGAGAGAAAGAGAATAACAAAACACTATGTTCTGAAATGTTTTAGTTAAATAATAATGGTCAAAATGGATTTTAAAGGAAGAAAAGACTAGCAATTGGGAAGACCACTTAGAAATCAAATCACAAGAATAAAGCTCAACAACTCAGAGAGGGGAACAGGAAGCATTGAGCCTGAGTTGTAAGTAAAATAATGATACCATCAATAAAAATACCAAGGTAGTTAAGAAGAGACAGGAAACAGATTTTTAAGAAAGTCAGTGAGTGACTGGTTCAGCATGAGACTTTCTAGACAGGAAAAAAGAAAGAGATGGCAATGTAGTTTTTCAGAATTTAGGACAGAGTTGGAGATCCTAGAAAACAAAATGTGAAAATGAAATTCAGGACAAAAGTCAGAACTGAACATACACAGACATAATAATTAAAGCCATGAGCCTAAATAAAGCTTCCTAGTTGAAAGAAAGGAAAAAAAGAGGACCCAAAAAAACAAAAAATCTTATGGCAGACACTTCAGGTTTCTGGTTCTGCATGTAAGGAGCTTGGAAGTTGCCACTTCATTCTAACAGGAAAAAGTTGAATTGACTGAAAAGTAAAAAACTCATCTTGGATCCATTAGAAAGGGGAGAACACAGGGCTAATTGCTGCCTAGTGCTGGGTAGGAAAATCTGAACTATAATTGACAAATTGCTGGAGATTCAGTGCAGACAACTGAAAGTCTGAGAGTTAAAAACTCCAGAGATACCCAGTCATACAGAGGATGTAGAGGTTTAGAACGAGTCATCCCAAGATATGCCTCTGTGGTATATGAATTATTCTGCGCTAAAGACAACAGAGACTCTGTGGGCTCAAGATAAATTTCTGCACCACCCGCTTCCTAACTACCTAGAAGAATCTGAATTAGAAGCCTTGCCCATAATAAGAGATTATCAGAAATAAACGGTTTACCTATCTATATGGCAGCGCAAACTACTAATTACTGAATATCTATCTACTCTTCTTATCGCCCTGCAATGACCCTCTCAAACCCCAATGTGTTCATTAGTTCAAAGTGTCACATGTACCTCATTTTCCCTTTCTGTCTCTGAATCTTCCATGTGTGGGGGTTTCCGATTCTCTCATGTATAAGGGGGTTCCCATGTGTACATATGTGATTAAATTTGATTATTTTCTCTTGTAACTTGGTCTCATGCAGATTTAATTATTAGATCATCCTAAAGAAGTTAGGAAGGTAGAAGAGAGTTTCTTCCTCTCCTTCAAGGACCCCCATGATATTGTAAAAATTATCTCCAGGTTCCCACAGTAAATATAGGGGGGTGGGGCGTGATCCCCTCCTGTTCCCAGCAGGGGAAAGGGAAAAAGAACCACTTAAAAATATTCCAGAGCACTCTCCTCCTCTAAACAAGATGTGCCCTCAAGGGAAACTAGTTATCCAGAGCCTAATTTGCAGGGATATTATTAGAGCTGACAAGGCGAACTACTCAACTCCACTAGGCTCTATCTTCCAGTGGAAGAAGGGAAACACCTAACTCTAGTTCACTCTAGCCATCCCGTCTCACCTAAGTAGGAGGAAAAACAAAAACAAAACCTGGGAAACGTGGGTGAAGTTTATAGTGCAGAGACAGAGGCTCATTAAAAGACTGAGACCTAACCCCTAATCATAGGACTGGAGAACACCTCCCCTCCCACCACACCTCATCGCCATATTACTAGAGGCCTTTTTGCAGCAGTTTCTTTTACCCATACATCACATCCAGCTATCAAGAAAAAAATTACATGGCATACTAAAAATAAAGGGTCAATGCATATTATTTTTAATTAATATAAAAATATTGTTAAGCTAAATTATTTCTAAAGACTAAAAAGAATAAAAAAGCACTTAACTCTAAGAAACAAGAGTAAGAAAAACACCCGAGTCTCTGTCATGTTACTAGAAAAGCTGTACTATATAAAGAGACTTAGGGTAATAAACTAAACTGAGATAGATCCAAGCTTTACTAATAGCACAAACCTTGGCACAATGCTTACATCAATTGAATAACAACTAAGTGAAGGAGCAAGATCAATGTAAAGGTAAGTACAATGGAAAGCAGACTGTGATAAGACATACAGCAAAGTAAATACAAAGCCCCATTTGCCTGGGACAGTCATATATACCCGTTGGCCTAGTGTAATTAATAGCACCCTCTTTTACTCTCAATAGTATTCCAGCTTGGATGATGAATTATGCGGTCACCCTATCTATAATTACAACAATATATGGCATGGAGTTAATGCTACAGTAAAGGTATGTTTATACGTTTATATTTAATTCATTTGCGAAATGGGAAAAGATTCTGTACCCACCCCCAACTCAGAGATCTATGAAAAGATGACACAGTATTTGAAATGTGCTAATCTCTCAAAAAAAATATATTACATAAATGCAGTGCCATGCTGTGATCCTGAAAACGCCCAGAAAAGGAGGGGGTGGAGAGGAGCAGGCCTGGCAGTAAAGTCAGGCTAGAGCTGAAGGAGTACAGATGCAGGTCCTGATTCACACTCCTACTCTTCTGCCCCCTTCCAGGCTGTAACCCTATTTAGTATGAAACTCTTGGTAAGGTAAATTAAAAATGAATGGAACAGGAATGGGAAACAATTTTTAATGAAAAAATGTATTTATTTAAAAAACATTTTTTATTTTTCAATTAGAGTTGGCATTCAATATTATATTAGTTTCAGGTGCATAGCATAGTGGTTTGACAATTACATAACTTACAAATAATCCCCCCAATAAGTCTAGTGCCCATCTGGCACCATACACAGTTATTACAATATTATTGACTATATTCCCTATGATGTACTTTACATCCCTTTGACTATTTTGTAACTGTTAATTTATAATTCTTTTTTTTGTTTGTTTTAATTAAATCTTTATTGTTCAGATTACATTTGTTCCTCTTTTTTTTTCCCCCATAACTCCCCTCCTCCCAGTTCCCGCCCCACCCTCCACCCTCACTCCCCACCCACTGTCCTCATCCATAGGTGCACGATTTATGTCCAGTCTCTTCCCACATCTCCCACTCCCCTTTCCCCCCCAACAATAGTCAGTCCATTCCCTTTCTATGTCCCTGATTCATTATAATCACCAGTTCATTCGGTATATCAGATTATTTATTCACTTGATTCTTAGATTCACTTGTTGATAGATGCATGTTTGTTGTTCATAATTTGTATCTTTACCTTTTTCTTCTTCCTCCTCTTCTTAAAGGATACCTTTCAGCATTTCATATAATACTGGTTTGGTGGTGATGAACTCCTTTAGCTTTTCCTTATCTGTGAAGCTCTTTATCTGACCTTCAATTCTGAATGATAGCTTTGCTGGATAAAGTAATCTTGGTTGTAGGTTCTTGGTATTCATCACTTTGAATATTTCTTGCCATTCCCTTCTGGCCTGCAAAGTTTCTGTTGAGAAATCAGCTGACAGTCGTATGGGTACTCCCTTGTAGGTAACTGAGTTTCTTTCTCTTGCTGCTTTTAAGATTCTCTCTTTGTCTTTTGCTCTTGGCATTTTAATTATGATGTGTCTTGGTGTGATCCTCTTTGGATTCCTTTTGTTTGGAGTTCTCTGCGCTTCTTGGACCTGTAAGTCCATTTCTTTCACCAGGTGGGGGAAGTTTTCTGTCATTATTTCTTCAAATAGGTTTTCAATATCTTGCTGTCTCTCATCTTCTGGTACCCCTATAATTCTGATGTTGGTGCGTTTGAAACTGTCCCAGAGGCTCCTTACACTATCTTCGTATTTTCGGGTTCTTTTTTCATTTTGCTTTTCCGGTTGGGTGTTTTTTGCTTCTTCGAATTTCAAATCTTTGACTTGATTCTTGCGCTCCTCTGGTCTGCTGTTGGGTGTCAATATAATATTCTTTATTTCAGTCAGTGTATGCTTAATTTCTAGTTGGTTCTTTATCACAGCATCGAGGGTCTCATTAGATTTCTTGAGGCTCTCATCCAGTTTATCGGCAGTTTCTAGCAAATTATTGAAAGCCCTCAAAAGTGCGTTTTTTAGCTCTATATCCTCCATTTCTGTCATATTTTTTTTGTCTCCGCATTTTTTATGCTTTCTTGGCGCACCCCCTTCTGGTCTTTGTGCGCAGTCTTGTTCTAGTTAAGCCTTGATTGTTGTAGTTAATACTAGAGGGATTTGACCACCAGGCCGACTGGCTGTGAGAATCAGCTGTGTCTGCAGTGGGAAAACTTCTGTCCTCTGGAGAGGTGCTAATCTAGCCTTTGCCTGAGGCTATCCGGCAAATGGCTCTGCGCAGGGCTTGGGTGGGTCGGGGAGGGCTTGGGTGGGTCGGGTCGCAGGGGATCAACAGGGCAGGTGGAGGGAGCAGTTATGGCTGCTCTCAGTCCCGTTCCCAGAGGCTCTGCTTCTCAGAACCCCAGCAACCGCTGCAAACCTCGGAGAGAAAGCTGCCCTCACGTCCACTTGAGATTAGAAAGAACAATTCATCACTAATAATCTAGAGAATTATTATTAAAAGTAATCTTATAGCTTGACTGTGTGTACTGGGAGAGAGTAAAGAAATGGTAAGGATGTTAAAAGAATGAATTACTCAATATAATAAAACTAGAGGCCCAATGTATGAAATTTGTTCAAGGGGCTCAGCCCTCACAGCCCCAGCTGCCTTGGCCCTCACAGCCCCAGCTTCGTCCGGAAGGTCGTTCTGCTGTTTGGTCTAATTAGCATATTAGCTCTTTATTATATAGGATGACTTAAATTAAATTATAATTGCTTTATGTTGGTTTCCAGTAATAGTAAAACTCAATAGTCCATCTACCTGAAGACAAAAAGAATATATTTAAGTGATCTTTAAGTTGGAAACGTAGGATAAGATAGAATTATTCTATCATCTTGGTTCTATAAATGAATGAAATAAACTGGACTATTTAGAACTGAAAGATATTATTCTGATATTAATGTCACTGGGTCCTAACCAAAATGATTTAACCACAATGAGAAAAGATAATCCCAGTAAGCAGAAGTCAGCTAATGCAGGGACATTAAGTATAAGACTAAAGAGTTAATATCTGATCTAATATGCACTAAGAAATCACTGTTAAGTCTCCTAGCTAGAGAAAAACACTCTCAAAGTGATACTCATGATGGATTAGAGAGGAAACATGTAGAGATGATAATCTAGGCACAAGATAACAAATACCAAAATGAGCAATTTTCAACCTTCTTCATCTCTTGGCATATATAACCTAATTACTAACATTCTATGGCACACCAAAATATATATTATCCTTTTGCCAATTTGAAAAAAAAAAGGTATGATTTTGATTCATTCACATCAGAAGGCTACTGTTATTTGGGCTGTTATCATTTTTTATTTGACAATCTAAGGGAAAAGAGGTCAGTGCCCCTGACTAAATAGTCAGGTATAGCATGTTTTAAAAATTCTTACGGCGCACCAGTGTGTCACGGCACACCGGTTGAAAACACTGTCCTAGATTAAAATAGAGCAAGCAATAACTAGAACAGATAATTGAAAAAGAAAATAACTTTTAAGAACACAAGATTTTGTTTATAGCAGGGTTAGCAAACTACAACTTGCTGCTTATTTTCACAAATAAAGTTTTATTGGGATACAGACATGCCCTTTAGATCCTGCACTGTTGTCTATGGCTGCTTGGCACTACAACGGGAGAGTTAATAGTTACTACAGAGAGAATATGACCCACAAAATCTAAAATTTTTAGTAGCGGCCTGCATTAGTTTCCTAGGGCTGCTGTGTCAAAGCAAACAAACGGCTTAAAACAATAGAAATGAATTTTTCACAATTCTAGAGGCTGTAAGTCTGAAATCAAACGTACAGAGCTGTGCTCTCTTAAAGGCCCTAGGGATAGAATCTGTTCCATGCTTTTCTCTTAGTTTGTGGTGTCACTAGCAATCCTTGTCATTCCTGGACTTGTAGCTGCATAACTCTAATCTCTGCCTCCACTGTCATATGGTCATCTGCTCCCCTGTCCATGTCTCCACATGAAGTTCTCCTCTCTTATAAGGATACCAATCACCGGATTAAGGGCCCACACTACTTCAATATGTGCCCATCTTAACTAATTATATCTGAAATGGCCCTATTTCCAAATGAAGTCACATTCTGAGATAATAGGGGTTAGGACTTCAAAATATGTTTTTGGAAGGTACACACTTCAACCTATAACTTGATCCTTTACAGAAAAAGCCTGCCAATTCCTGATTTAGAAGAATAAGAACTGAGGAGAAGTAGAATCAGAAGTGCCACTCAACAGTGAGGGATTTCAAAGAAGACTGATGAGATTTTGTTTTGAAAGCAAAAGTAAGAGAACTCAAAAGATGTTCAGGCAGAAAGCAATATATGTACAAGAATCTGGACTGGCTTAGAGATGGAGGAATTAGCAGTAACCTAAAAATGAATGAGCATTCCCAAGGTAAATGCTTTATACATCAGTTCAAGCACTGATGTTTAGAGAATGTTACTTTTAGATAACAATGTGATTAAATAACAATAAGCTTAGAGGGTATCACTATTAAATAATCCTATATAATAAAAGCCTAAGTGTCTGGTTGTTCGTTCAACCAATCAAAGCGTAATATGCTAATAATATGCTAAGGCAGCTCAACCACTCGCTGTGGCATACACTGACCACCAGGGGGCAGACGCTCCAACCGGTAGGTTAGCTTGCTGCCGGGGTCCAGCCAATTGGGACTGAGTGAGATGGGCCAAACACACCCTGGAGCCTTCCCGCATCCCTCCCCGGCCCCGATTGTACACTGGTCGGGTCCCTCGGCATGGCCTGTGCACTCTCGCAATCTGGGCTGAGGGATCCGCCCCCGCCCCCCGGGGGTGCACAAATTTCGTGCATCAGGCATCTAGTATTAGATAATAGTATACAAAATAATGTAATTTAGTATCATATAAACTGAAAGAGAAACATTTCAACAGTGACAAATACAATAAACAGGCTAAAGAGGACTGAAAAATAACCAAGGGATTTATTTAAAACTAGAGGCCCAGTGCACAAAATTCGTGCATTGGGGGAGGGGTCCCTCAGCCCGGCCTGCACCCTCTCACAACCCAGAACCACTGGCTCCTAACCACTCGCCTGCCTGCCTGATCACCCCTAACCCCTCTGCCTGCCTGCCTCATCAACCCTAACCACTTGCCGCCTGCCTGATCACCCCTAACCCCTCTGCCTGCCTGCCTGATTGCCCCTAACCACTCTGCCTGCCTGATCGCCCCTAACCACCTCTGCCTCAGCCCCTGCCACCGAGGCTTCATCCAGAAGGATGTCCAGAATGACGTGTGGAAGGTCGTTCGGCTGTCCGGTCTAATGAGCATATTACACTTTTATTATTATAGATTAGACCACAGCAGAATAAAGAAAACAACTTTTATGGAGAAACTAAGAGGGACACCAGATGAGGGGGGGTAGATAACAATGCTTAAGAAATAAGTCATTATTTATTGTACTGTGAGTACAATAGTAATTATATAGTTGACCCCCCAATAAATCACATCTCCTGGTATTCATGCCCTCATATAATCCTCTCCCATGTAGACTCTGAGCTTAGCCAAAACTTGCTTTAGCCAATTTGATATTAACAGCCTCTGGCAAGCAGAGGCATGATAAGCACTTCTACATGGGAACTTGTTTTCTTACAACATTGACACCTGGAAGCCAGCTGCCATACTATGAGGAAGCTTGAGCTAGACTCCTGAATGATAAGAGGTCACATGGAGAGAGACCTTGAATGACAAGAGTCACCTTAAATATTCCAGCCCCAGCAGAGTTCAAACTGAGTGGAAGTGCCATAGTGACCTCAGCCCATACCTAGGGGAACAGAAAAGGTGCCCAGCTAAGCCCAGTCAACCCAGAAAAATCAGAAAAAATAATAAACTGTTGTCATTTTAAGCCATTAAATTTTGTGGTGGTTTGTAAAGCAGCAACAGATAACTGATAGAGCCCAAGTAAAATATATATTTGAGAAATCCAGGAACATGAAAGTAAGGATTCTTACAAAACTGGGAAGATTTGATATACACATGAAGGAAAAAAAGGAAAAAAAAAAGGCAAAATACAAAGGGTAAAATTAAAACAAAAGATGTTGACGGAGTTGAGTCATACGAGTAACAATGGGAAAATTTAAGACTAAAACTTCATTGTGTGTTATGAGAATGTGTTATGAGAATGCCAGGGAAAACATTTTTCCACCTACTTCATCACTTTCATCTACTTCAATTCCACCATCTTTGTCATCATCCATTTGTTTGTGTATTGTTTGAAGAGCTTCCAGACTAAATCTATCTTCTTCTGTGAAGCATGGTGGACTCAATGACAGGCAGGGATCTGAAAATAGAACAAAGAACAATTACTAACTTGCCATACCAAAATCCAGGCTATCCTTAGAAGGTATAATATTTTTTAAACCCAACAAATTAAATTTCAAACTAAGTCAAACTACAACCAGAAGTTACACCAATAGATATAAGAGCAGATATGAAACGCCAAGGGATTTGAAATTTTCAATAATATCCTTATTCTCAAACCATTCTACGTAAGACCTCATTTAATGTTGTACTTTATTAATCTCTATTTATTTTATGAATCATTTTATCCACACAATTAATTATGAACAGGGCTGGGACAATATTCTTCTTTTTCTCAATTGTTCATAATATCCAGGACTTGGTTGGGCACATTTGGGGCTCTGATAAATTAACTATCATACATTAACTAAAGTTCTAGACTTCTATAGTGTGCAAACCAGTGACAAGATTATAAGCTAAAGTGATAATAAGAATATCCAGTAGTCAAAAAGCTCACAGTCTAGTGAGAAAGAAGGTATGTGGATAATATATTGGGTTAGGTACCACTGAAAACATTAGTCATAGGATACTATTTAACCCGGACTGGGAAAGAAATGTCAGAAGTTTCCTAGAGGTAACCTCGGGGAGTTTTAAATGACCTGTTAGTTGTTGCACCAGGAAAGAGAGAAAAGTATGCCTGGAAAAAGAAACATCATATGTTCAGTGGCATGAAAACAACATTCAGAGAAATGCAACTAGTTAATATATCTGGAATACATGTGGAAAAGAGTCAAAAGATCAGGTATGAAACTGATAACAAGAGGCTGTATCTCTAAAAGTGATTTTCCATACTAAGGAATTTTGATTTTTAATCCTGAAGACTATAAGAAGCCCATAAAGAATTTGAAGGAGAGGACTAACACAATCAGACTGGTTATAGAAATATCTCTGGTGACTGTGTAAAATAGACAAGCTGGAGGCAAGACTTGGAGGCACAGCTGTCAGACAGAGTACAGTAATTTGGAAGTACTCAACTGTCCATGCCTCCAAGGAATGGAAGAGGTAATGGATAAAGACTGCTGCTGTAGGGTTTGGTGCTTGGCCAAGTTACAGTAGCAGAAGGAAAGAAAAGACAGGTGTTGAGGATATGACAAGAGTAATTAATTTCTCCACATAAAATTTTATTTCCTAACTTAGAATAGTTGGGAATTCTGAACTCCAATACCTGTTCTAAAGTCTTTTACATTCCTTTCTTAGTTTCCTTTCTAGCTTAATTCAGCACAAATGACCATTTTAATTCAAATTACTGACTTAAGCCGAAACCGGTTTGGCTCAGTGGATAGAGCGTCGGCCTGCGGACTGAAAGGTCCCAGGTTCGATTCCGGTCAAGGGCATGTACCTGGGTTGCGGGCACATCCCCAGTAGGGGATGTGCAGGAGGCAGCTGGTCGATGTTTCTCTCTCATCGACGTTTCTAACTCTCTATCTCTCTCCCTTCCTCTCTGTAAAAAATCAATAAAATATATTTTAAAAAAAATGGAAATTTAAAAAAAAAAAAAAAAAAAAAAAAAAACAAATTACTGACTTAAATTTCTTTAAAATATATGAACCATTATGAAGATCTGTGCCTAAATGAATCAGGTATAATGGCTACAAAAACAATGGCTAAAATAACAAAATTGTTCTCCTTTGCCAACATCTCTTAGACATCTACCTTAGCTACCCAAAATGCATCAGTGCACACCATCCTATATAATGAGGTAATATGCAAATTGACTGTCACACCCTCACACAAGATGGCCGCCACAAGATGGCTAGCAGGGGAGGGCAGTTGTGGGAGATCAGGCCGGCAGGGGAGGGCAGTTGGGAACAACCAGGCCAGCAGGGGAGGGCATTGGGGGGGACCAGGCCAGCAGGGGAGGGCAGTTGGGGGCGACCAGGCCAGCAGAGGAGGGCAGTTAGGGGCGACCAGGCCTGCAGGGGAGGGCAGTTGGGAGCGATCAGGCCGGCAGGGGAGCAGTTAGGCGTTGATCAGGCTGACAGGTGAGTGGTTAGGGGGATGATCAGGCTGGCAGGCAGGTGAGCGGTTGGGAGCCAGCAGTCCCAGATTGTGAGAGGGATGTCTGACTGCCGGTAGTCAGACATCCCCCAAGGGGTCCCAGATTGGAGAGGGTGAAGTTTCGGCTGAGGGAAACCCTCCTCCAGTGCATGAATTTTGTGCACTGGGCTTCTAGGGTACTCCATATCAGACCATTTCCCCCCTCCAAACAGATTTTCCTGTTCCTTTAAATATGATATGGAGTGCCTATAATATGTCAGGGCCCTTGTTGGTGTGGGGCACTCAATATGACAACCAAGACAAATTTCCACCCTCAGTGCCCTAACCTTGTGTTACTAGTAAATGCAACATGGCTTTATATATCTCTTTAGCATTATATTCTGAACATCTCTGTCTTTTCTCTGGATCAAGGCCAACAGCTTCCACTGAGAAAAAATGAATCAACTAAACAGAATAAAACTTAACTCAAGTCAGCAATCAATACCAATGTTAAATTCCAGGTTGTTTTCCTCTACTTAAAGGCAGATGCTCAGTCTGATTATGCAGAAATAGGCAAATGAATTAAAGTGATTTCACCTAATAAGAAGCACCTACTACATTCTAGAAGCCAATGCCATTTTAGGTACATAATTTAATCCCTACAACCCAGTGTGAGGTACACATTACCTCTAATATTCAGATGAGAAAATGAGACTCATGAGTAACAGGTTTAAGATTCCAACCCTAAAAATGACAGTACTGAGATACAAACCAAGTCTTTTAAGTACCAACTCATGCTCCAGGATCAGTAGAATAAACATAAATGGGTGTCACTAGTGTCAGAGAAGAATAAAGTTTTGCTATCCTACATATTACCAGGACCTGGGTGAGGACCTGAGAGAACCAAGAAGCATAAATGTGCCCCAGGGAAGGGGATCATTTGACACTTCAGGAATGATATTCACAATCTAGAATACAAACTTATACTTGTCACATTTTTCTTCCTTTTGATAATGATGTGTCTTCGCTTCAATTCACACTCCCTTGAACAAACCTTTCTAACAAGTATATCATTCCCACATAGACTGACATATTTGTTGCATGGTTTAAATATATATAAATACTAGAGGCCCAGTGCACCAAATTCATGCACGGGTAAGGTCCCTAGGCCTGGCCAGCAATCAGGGCCAACTGGGGCCTTCCGGCTGCCGGCCAGGGCCTTCCTTTGTTCTGCGCCGCCCCCGGTGGTCAGCGCATGTCATAGCAAGCGAGCGAACTCCAGTCTCCCAATGGAACTCCTGTGAGAACAACTTGCATATTAGCCTTTTATATATATAGATAAGAAGCCAAATAAATTAATTTCTGAATACAAGTTATTTATCTAGCAAATACATAAATGCCACACTCTAGGTTAGACACCAGGTATACAAAAGTAAAAACAAAGTTAAATATGGCAGATGTAATGACAGATATGTAATAAATATATAGTGGTGGCAAGACTAAGGGAATAGTCCTGTCTATATGCATAGCAAGAAAAGCTTAAAGAAGAACGTGATATTTATGTTGATTCTTGAAAGATGAAAAAGTGTCTGCTAGGAAGATATGTATAAGCAATAACATAAGCTGCTAAAAGTTATTGTACTAACAAAATAATGACAATAACTATTGAAGGTGTTTAGAACAGGCCTGCCTAAGATATGCTACCTTGGTATGTGGATTATTCTAAACTGAAAGACATAGAGAACCTGTGGACTCACAAGAAACTTTTACCTCTCCCTTAAGAAATTTAAATGTGAGGCCTTGCCTCTAATAAGAGTTATTAGCAGAAATAATTTTTATGACCTATCTATAGGGCAGGGCAAATTTCTAATTACTGAACATCTGCTCTCCTTATTATCTTATGAATGACCTTCTGCTGAAGCCCCAAGGTATGTTACCTTATCCTTAGCTCAGAATGTCTTATGTAACTCATTTTCTCTTTTTGTCTCTAAATTTCTCATGGATTTCTTATTTTCTCTTGTTAATCTGTCTCATGTAGATTTCATTGTTAGACCAGCCAAAAAAAAACCATGAAGGATAGAGGAAAGTTTCTTCTTCCCCCACATTATCAATTCATTTTAGTTTGTCTATAAAGTAGGCATTATTATTCCCATTTGATTAGATAATTAAGAGAAAATATTGACAGATTTACAGATTATCCTAAAGTGACAATAAAGAAGAAAAATATTAGTAAATTACTCACTGAAAGCCCCTGCTTACAGTTGCCCCTGTTTTCTCCCAAGTATACCCATGGCTGGATAATGCCTTTCAGTCCAACTCTAGTGTTTCTTCTCACAGACCATCCTACTTCCCTATCAAAAACAGCCTTCCCTTTTACTCACTATGTGTTTTATTTTTCTTCATAACACTTTATCACAGCATACTATATTATGTCTTTGTTTGCTTACTGCCTAATTCCTCCACTATAATGCAATAATGTGACCACAGACTTTGTTTTGATCATTACTCTTTCCCAAGTACCTAGAGCAGTGTCTGGAACATAATAAATGCTCAAAAAATATATGCTTACTGAATTACTTCCCTAGTCTTTAATATAAATGTATGGAAGAGAAAAACTTTTCAGTAAATTACTTGGCTAACTGGAAAAGTAAGATGTACAAACTGACAATAAAACTCCTCACTTCTTTATGGCACCAAAGTTAAATCTAAGTAGTTAGTAGAAATCTAATAACATTATTCCTCTGATTCAATGGCCTCTTAGAGCTTAAGGTTTAAAACCTATTTATTCATGGTCAAATATTACTGTTTAAGTATTTCTTGAACAAAATATACATGTTAAGCAAAAATAATTGAAGGAAAATTTAAAATATTTAGGACGGTCTTCCTCAAGTCTCTTATGCATTAGCATAAAGATAAAACTTTATGAGGACAAGGTCTAAACCTGTTTTATTGATTACTAGACATTAGTACTAGTATTATACAGTATATGTATATTATTACTATACACTAGAGGCCCAGTGCACAAAATTCATGCACGGGGGGGGGGAGGGGCTCAGCCTGACCTGCACCCTCTCGCAATTCGGGACCCCTTGGGGGATGTCCGACTGCTGGTTTATCGGGATTGGGCCTAAACCGACAGTTGGACATCCCTCTCACAATCTGGGACCGCTGGCTCCTAACCACTCGCCTGCCTGCCTGCCTGATCACCTCTAACCCCTCTGCCTGCCTGATCGCCCCTAACTGCTTCTGCCTGCCTGCCTGATCACTCCTAACTGCTCGCCTGCCTGCCTGATCACCCCTAACTGCCCTTGGCCCCCGCCGCGGTGGCTTTGTCCAGAAGGACATCCGGAAGGTTGTTTGGCTGTCTGGTCTAATTAGCATATTATGCTTTTATTATTATAGATTACCACATCTAATAAGTAATCATACCTGACTTTTACATACAAGTAACTGCATTTTGAGTGGCATTAGAAAAGAGAAATATGTGGGGGGTTAGAAAAAGAGAAAGCAGAACAACAACAAAAAGATAAGCTCTGGGATCCATAAAGAGTAGGCTGGCTTATATTTTGTGTTGGTTCTCAATTGAGAGTGCTATTTAGTACTCCTCCCTTCTTCCTCCTGCTCACCTCTCCTCCAGCTGCTGCTTCTGGCATTTAGTGGAGGGGTGGGAAGGCCAAGGATGTTAAGTTAACTGACCCTGTTTTCAACAACCAACAACCCAATTCAAATTTTAAAAAGTCTTCTTTCTCTTCTGATATCCACTTTAGGGCAGAAGCTGTTTTATTCCCTTTTATGCCCAGTCCGACTTAACAAAGAACTGTCCTCTGCTATGCCACTAGTATTCCTAAAAGGAAGAAAACACTAGTAAGTGACAGGTGGAGGAGTAGTAAGGCATAAATCAGGAAAGATAGCCTGGGGCTATCTGTCAGGGAGACACAATAAACCTCAGAAAGAGGAGTCTAAAAGATGCTACTCATGATTTTTAAATATGACTGTAACATGATAATAAAAGTAACAGAGAGAAATTTCAACTTATATTTTGTGTCGTGCTTTCAATTCAAAAACTTTCCCATATAGTCAGTTTAAATTAAATGTTTGTTCCCAACAATGCCTTCATCCCAACCAACCAGACAGAAAGTAACATAATATAAACTGTAATCTGGCAGTGAGGATAGAAAGAAAAGGTCAAGCTGAAGTGACAGCTGAATGTAGCAAAAGGAGACAAGTTTTACTGACATTTTGGGGCCCAAAAGTGCAGGTGAAACAAAGATACATTTCTCTTCTATTTAGCTGAGCCAGATCAAACAACATCGAGTTTAAAAATGTGTCAAATGTGATTCCATTTAGCCTTCACTAGAGGGATATATATTTATGCCACATTCTATGCTTTTTCATCACAATCAATTACTATATGTAGGAGATACAGTTCAGAACCCCAAGAAGATAATAGCTTAAGAAATAAATGAAGCTGAAAAAGTAAATCCAGTCTTTCCTACAATACCATTAAGGTCAGCAAATTTCATGCAGAAAAGATCAAAAGAAGGGGATTCAGCTGACTGTTAATCACAGACCAATGACTGTAGCCCGTTAACAATGAGCAACATCATATACTGCCAAGAACTTGGCTTACACACTGAAAACTATTTATGAGTCTCATGATTAGGATTTTCTTAATTATTACTTCTGAGAGAACATTTTAAAATAAATATCATTTGTGTTTATTACTTCCATTAATAGTTCAAGCATTTATCAAATAAAATACTCCAATCTGAAAATTCTGAAAGTAAATTTTTTTCTAAAATCTTCAGAGATAATTCTTTGGTGTCAGTTTTCAATAACCAACAATGCAATTCAAACTAAAAAAAAAGTCTTCTTTCTCTTCTGATATCCTCTCTTGGGCAGAGGCTGTTTTATTCCCTTTTATTCTCAATGTCTAGCATACCACCAACAGCTAGTATATAGTTTGATTAATGACTATTTCTCAAAAAATCTAGTAAATAATACAGGCTGCTGCATACTTTTTTTAAGAAGTGAACTTCAACCCATTATCTATGACATTATCTGGTATATAGTAGACATCTAAAATATGGTAACATTTATTGAGAGCACATTATGTGGCAGAACAAATGAGAAAGGGAAAGTTGTAACTAGCATATCCAATGCTATAACTGGATGCTATGAAAATGCACATCTAGAGGACTCTAGAATCCCTAATATTAACTCAAACTTTTGAAAATTTCAACAGTTAATGGAGACAGACCTTACCAATAGAAGGCTACAAAAGTAAACTACTACAAAAGTATCTATTTATGGCAAAAGTAACAGAGAGAAAGTATTATACTGAACAAAAATGAAGGCCTTTACTTTGAAACCGCTTGTCTGATGATAGCCTCTTTAAGGTTTGAATCTCTTTAATCATTCTGTATTAAAAAGTACCTATTAATTAGTCTGTACTCTTGTGAAAAGAAAGAAGTTTCCCCTATTCGTAGCTAAAAATTTCCCTAAAAAACTGCTAATTTTGCCTGGTTGGTGTGGCTCAGTGGTTAAGAGTCGACCCATGCACCGAGAGGTCACTGGTTCAATTCCTGGTCAGGCCACATGCCTGGGTCTCAGGCATGCAGGAGGCAACCAATGGATGTTTCACTGATGTTTCTATCTCTCCATCTCCCTTCCTTTTTCTCTAAAATCAAAACATACTTTTAAAAAAACTGCTAAGTTTAACTATACCTTCCAAATGTTTTAAATAGACTATCCAATACAAACTCAATTGCTTAGGTCCCTTCCCACTTCCCAGGGACATTTTTCAATTTACCATCTTCTAAACATCTCATTCCCACTGATTCCCCCACCCATACAAAGCATAATGTCCTTGCCACTTGAAGAAGTTCCTGCTGGTCTTCTCAACGAGCCTCATTAAAGGTACTAGTAGAAGACAGAAGGTAATGCCTCTGTCTCAATACTATTGTGATATGCAATTTACCAACACATTCCTCTATCCAAAAAATATCTACATTTATAAATGCATGGTTAACCAATATGTTCCTTCAATGTATGTAAATAGAGGAATATTTATGTGGCTGTATTTATCTCTATATTTATTGACAGCTGCCAAATTTTTTCCATTGTGTTTTATACTATAAACTTCTAGATATCAATCCTATCTAATAAAAGAGAAACATGGTAATTAGCCGTACATCTGCTACCCTTCCCATTGGCTAATCAGGGCGATATGCAAATTAACTGCTAGCCAAGATGGCGGCCGGCAGCCATGCACTGAAGCTAACAGGGAGGCTTGCTTGCTCCAGTGAGGGCGGACTGCAACGTTTCCCGCCTGACTTGCCGGCCTCTCAGCTGCAACTCTAAGCAACTATGTTGCAAATATAGAAGCTAAACAAAACCCCAGAAACCTGTGTTAGTCAGCCAGGCTTCAGCCAGCCGGACCGCAACATTGTATCAAATACAGAAGGTAAACAAAGGCCAGAAACCTGCTTTCAGCAGCCGAGGCCTCAGAGCTAAAGCTGGCTCAGAATAAAAAAAAAGAAAAAGAATAAAAGGAGCGGTTGGGAGCTTCAGTCACCCGCCAGCCTGAAAACGGCCCTCAGCCCCTCAGCCAGACTGACCAGGCACCCCAGTGGGGACCCCCACCCTGATCCAGGACACCCTTCAGGGTAAACCAGCCGGCCCCCACCCGTGCACCAGGCCTCTATTCTATATAGTAAAAGGGTAATATGCCTCCCGGCACCGGGATCAGAGTGACGGGGGCAGCGCCCAAACCCCCTGATCGCCCTGTGGCTCTGTGTGTGACAGGGGGCGGGGCCACAACCTCCCTATCCGCCCTCCTCTGTTCCTGACAGGGGAAGGCGCCCCAACCCCCTGATCAGCCCTGCTCTGTGCTTGATAGGGGGGAGCTCCCCAACCCCCTGATCGCCCTGCGGCTCTGTGTGTGACAGGGTGCAGCGCCCCAACCTCCTGATCGGCCCTGCTCTGTGGGTGATAGAGGGAGGCGCCCCAACCCCCCCCCCACCCCACGGGCCCTGCTCTGTGTGTGACGGGGTAGAGCCATAACCTCCCCATCGGCCCTGCCCTGAGTGTGACAGTTGCGGCGCCCCAACCCTGTTCTGATCGCCCTGCTCTGTGTGTGACAGGGTGCGGTGCCCCAACTCCCCACCCTCCAAGGCCCTGCTCTGTGCCCTGCTCAGTGTGAGAGGAGGTCTGTGTGTGACGGGGTAGAGCTATAACCTCCCATCGGCCCTGCCCTGAGTGTGACAGTGGCGGCGCCCAACCCCCTGATCGGCCCTGCTCTGTGGGTGATAGAGGGTGGCGCCCCAACCCCCTGATCCGCCCTGCTCTGTGTGTGACAGGGGGCGGTGCCCCAACTCCCCTATCGGCCCTACTCTGTGCGTGACAGGGGGGAGCTCCCCAACCCCCTGATGGGCCCTGCTCTGCGTGACAGGGGGGAGCTCCTCAACCCCCTGATCGGCCCTGCTCTGTGTGTGACAGGGTACGGAGCCCCAACCCCCCTGATGGGCCCTGCTCTGTGCATGACAGGGGACAGCGCCCCAACCCCCTGATCCGCCCTGCTCTGTGTGTGACAGGGGGCGGTGCCCCAACTCCCCTATCGGCCCTACTCTGTGAGTGACAAGGGGGAGCTCCTCAACCCCCTGATCGGCCCTGCTCTGTGCGTGACCGGGGGGGAGCTCCTCAACCCCCTGATCAGCCCTGCTCTGTGTGTGACAGGGTACGGAGCCCCAACCCCCCTGATGGGCCCTGCTCTGTGCATGACAGGGGGCAACACCCCAACCCCCGATCGGCCCTGCTCTGTGCGTGACAGGGGGTGATGCCGCAACTTCCCTATCGACCCTGCCTTGAGTGTGACAGGGGGCGGTGCCCCAACCCCCCAATCGGCTGTACCCTGAGCGAGACTAGGGGTGGCATCGCAACCTCCCGATCCGCCCTGCTCTGTGCATGACAGGGGGCAGCACCCCAACTCCCCAATCGGCCCTGCTCTGAGCCCGACCAGGGGCTGCACCTAGGGATTGGGCCTGCCCTCTGCCACCCGGGAGCAGGACTAAGCCAGCAGGTCATTATCTCCTGAGGGGTCCCAGACTGCGAGAGGGCACAGGACAGGCTGAGGGACCCCCCCTTCCCCCCGAGTGCACAAATTTTTGTGCACCGGGCCTCTAGTATGTTTATAACATTGTTGCATCTGTCATATGTGATAAAATACTGTTGACTAGGTACCAAAAAAAAGTAAACAGGTTCATGAATACAATTATTTACTGGATCCTGGTTTCCCAGGATGCTATAAAAACTTAATAAAAAATATTTTAAATAAAAAAGAAGAATTTGGGCATACACACACACACACACACATAGAATCACAGAAGCAATTCCCAATTTCTCGGCAAAGACCTTACTGACATGCGCAACTGGGAGCAACCTGACCAAATTAACAAGGAATCAGGATTCTAAGAATCCAGGCCTCTTCTGAGACAGTACCTCATGCCACTAACATTTTGATTAGCAACATTATGTGCACAGAGTAATGGAATAGCTTTGCTTATTTTTAATTTGGAGGGAATAATATGATAATTCAGAGTAACAACTATAACAATGTGAATGTATTTAATGCCACTGAGTTGTACCCTTAAAATAGTTAATTCCATTATACATATTACCACAAAACAAACTATAATCAAAAAAGAAAAAAGCTATAATGAACAAAGATCATTAATATTATCCCACCTATATCAATACAAGTATTGATAGAAGGAGAATGTTGTTGCTACTGCCAGGCATTGATTCAAGAGCATGACACTGTTACACATTTCTCTCAGTGCAAGAACTTAACAATTACATAAAATGACATTAATATCCCAATTTGACAGATAACAGAAGTCTATAGTGGGAAGAAAAGACCTTTAATTCATTCTCTTCCTGTCACTTATTGTATAACCTCAGTAAAGCTATTTAATAGCAGCCTTGCAAGACTGTTACAGAATTAAACTATGCATCACCTAACGTAGTATGTAGCACATATTTGGAGCACCATAAGCAACACCCAAAAGATAGCCTATTGTAATTACCCAGAAAGGTAAAGTGCTGAAGGTAAAGGTAAAGTAGGAATTAGCTAATAAATGGCACAGTAGGAGTTCAATGCTATATCTCCTGAAATTTAAGTCTAGCCTTTCCATTATATTACTACTACCTTAACAGATATCAAAAATATAATGTTTTTAATTAAACTTAACTCTAAATATCTTGTGGCTGATTCCAAAACCAAATACCCCTAAAATACAAAGAGAAGAAAGAGGGAAGAGAGCATTATTGGGTAACTATTATATATCAGGTGCTTTACTTGGTTATCTAAATGTCTCTCAACACACTGTACCTTTAGGATCATGGTGCTGCTTCTCATGATGAATAAACCAAGATTCTCATAGGTAGTAATTTGCCCAGGGTTAAACAACTGGTTAATCACTGGTTGAAATTCAACCCAGGTCTGTACAAATGCAAAGAACTTAATTTTCCCCTATATCCCACAATCTATCATAAGAATCAGACTTCCCTGTTTAAAATATACCCAAGCCCTGGCTGAAGTGGCTCAGTTGGTTGGAGCATTGTCCCATGCAACAGAAGGTCACGGGTTCAATTCCCAGTCAGGGCACATACCTAGGTTGCAGGTTCGCTCCCATTGGGGCACGTATGTGACGTAACCAATCGATGTTTCTCTGTCTCTCCCCTTCCTCCCTCTCTAAAATCAGTATCTTTTTTAAGAGAATTTCTGAAAGCAAATTCCAAACAAGAAATTCTACCTAAAAGCAGGTTCATTAAAAGCAGTACTTACTCCAAGTATATGATCTCCAAAGATTACTATTTTGAAAAACAAAAGGCTCATTCAGATATAAGTTTTGCTATGTGCTTATTTGTTCAAACAATTATTTTAGGAAATTCTTAACTTTCTAAGTGAAAACAAAATTTGTGTTTCCAGCTGGGAAGCAGAGTTCATTGCCCCTCCAATTTGGTCTCAGCAACAAAAAGGGGTAATTCCCAGTCCATGTACCATTTGTTACATAATAACAGAAAAAAAACACAAAGCTATGCTTCACTGGATGGAAGCAGGGTGAGTCAGGCATATGTGCAATGTGATAATGGTCACGACAGATAAATGAGGTCACAACCAGACTTGATGTTTAGGACATTTGTAAATCAAATACTTCTAAGTTGGGAACCACCTATATAATGTAAAAACAAACAGCCAGCCAATCCTTTTTCCTATATATACTATGTAACATTCAAAAACAGGCACTGGTTTGCTTTGGTTTGTTTTTGTTTGGGGAGGGAAAAGTCTCATAAAAATCCTCTATTAAAGTTTTGCAAATTCAACTTTCAACACACAGGATTCCAAAGTAATGTAGTTAACAAAGCTTATTGAAATCTTTATTGATAATTAAAACACCAAATCAGAAAATATTATGATGGTGTCTCTGAATTTTAAAGAAAATAGCTTCCTAGAATTAAAAAAAAAATAGGCTCTTTAATATATCCAAAACAGCAGAGAGAAACTGAGGATGTCAGTACTTATTAGCAACCTGCAAAAGGCCTTCAAGCAAAAAGCAGAATCAAGCAAAGCATCCCTTTAATAGTTTATGAAAGAACTGACACCTAACTCTGAGGATCAATAACTTCATTCTCCAATATAGTCTTTTCTATCCTTTTCACATGATTTTTCACATCATGTGATTATAGCACCTGTTTCTGCTTTAAAATATGTAAGTTAACAGTGAAGGAAGTTCAGAGGCTACTGGAGATGTCTAATATGTAGCAAATATTGTTTATAATAAGTATGGTAAACCAAAATACTCCTGAATAATGTCATTTTTCTGACAGTATTTACTTCAGCTCTTCAGTAGAAACGATTTATTGTAATCAACTTTTAGGTGTTCTCTCTCTCTCTCTCTAAACATCCTATTTTACTGACGATAACACTAAAGTAATGGAATTATTTAACTAATATATCAAAAATACACACAAATTAAAATCGTCCTTCAGATTCAAATAATTCTCTTTAGGAATGTATATAAATTTATTCCAACAACTCTGCCACTGTTCAAAACTCATGGAACTCATGAATTAGCCATAAAATTATCCCAAAACATGTGCAATGTTTTCTGTATATTCTTAAAAATAGTGTAACTTTTTCCATTTAGAATGGATGTAAACTTAGGAAAGTAACTGGCAGAATATCATTTCTGATCCAAATGAGGTATCATGTCCAGTAAAGAAAAATATTTTTCTCATATGTTCCATAAATATAAAATAAATTCTAATTCATTAACCCTTAAACTTAATCTTATTGTTTTAGAATAAGCCATTAGTACTTTAAATTATTTTAAATAATTGTGACCTAAAAATAACTGTGTGATAATGTAAGTTCCTGGAGAAAGAGCACTAAAGATATAAAACTGGCCTAATATATATCTTAATTGAACTAGTTATTTAGCAGCTCAATACAAATATATTCATTGATTGAAATATAATATTACCTTTTATTTCATAAATTTTCCAAAATATCATTTCTCAATTTGAACTAAAACCAATGTAAGCTATTGATTTAACCATGAGTTTTGTTCAGTGCTATATTCCCATCACCTAGACTGCCTAGAACAGTGGTCGCCAACCGGTGGTCCGTGGACTACTGGTGGTCCATGAGGTCCGAAAGGTTGGCAACAACTGGCCTAGAACATAGCAAGCACTCAATAAGTATTTACTGAATGAGTGCATCAATATAAAAATGTAATGAGTGGTCGTAAATTAAGCTGATTTCCATTTACATTTACCTAGCTAAATTATACTAGAAACTTTTCTCTCTTTTTTTGATTTACTGATTTGAGAGAGTGGAAGGAGGAGAGAAAAAAAAACACACACACATCAATTTGTTATTCCACTTATTTATGCATTCATTGGTTGATTCTTTCATGTGCCCTGACCAGGGTTGGAACCCACACCATGGCATATTGGGATGATGCTCTAACCAACTGAGCTACCGGCCGGGGCCTGAAACTTCTACTTTATTTATATGGAACAAGCAACAAATTATTACCAAACCATCGAATGTGACAAAGTACCAGGCACTTAACTATACTTACAACTGCTCAGAGCAAAAAACTCTAAGGTCATTCTTGACTACACTCCTCTCTTACACATCCTATCCAAGCTCGGGAAATCTGTTGGCTCTACCTTCAAAATCCATGGCCACTCATTATAATCACGCCCCTGCAAATATCCTCAATTCTCTCAAAAAAAAGATAAATATCATTTTCTTAGCATTTTGTCATTTTAGAGAAAGATACATCTACATATGCAATCGAAATTCCTGATTGATTAGATATTAAAAACTAAACTCTTATTATTATAAACTTTTTTTGACCTCATTAACAATAGGAAGACTGTTCTTACAGATAATCCAAAAAACTCCACCTACCACATGACAGATTGGAACACTGCAATAGCTCCCTTCCAGCTCAGGATACAAAGAAAAGACAAGATGCAGGGTGGCATCAAATAGGCAGAAATTTGCCTAGGAGGGCACGTTGTCAAAAAGACTGACAATTACTGCATTCTTCCTACCTGCAGAACTCAATCAGAAATTTCTAAGAAATTATTTAGAATGATCCAGAATGGAATGAAAGAAGTCATTCATAAAACAGTGCTGGTCATTTTAAGTAATATTAGCTTTGCTTCCTGAAATATGTGCCTGTGTTACTGAAAAGTCTTATTTACATTATTAGCATAATCCAGGCATATATTTCACTTCCATCTAAAGTTCAATGGCTTTGTAACTAAAAATATAATTTCTATACTAAATGTAGCTAAACTCTTAGCAATTAAGAGCAAGTTCTTTCCAGATCAGCAATCTGAAGGTGATCAGAACTGAGTCTGTCTTCTAAACACAAACCTTTAGATCTCAGTATTTTTGACAGGGAAGGGAAATAAGTGAGAACATCTGTATACTGTCTAATTATTAAGAGCTCAAATCCAATTCCCTTTTCTCCACCACTGCCATCATCACTTCTCCCACAGCTTTCCTGTAATGGTCTCCCTATCGTGAGTACCACACCACACTACAAATTTATCCCCTTTTATGGCCGCCATATCTTTTTAGAATATGAAGCTGGTCACATCGTCCCTCCTAATGAAATATTTCAGTACCTCCCAATCCTCCAAAGGATAAAGTCCAAATTGCACAGCACAAAATACAAGGCCCATTCTGATGATCCTTGAAGAATCACTTCTCCAGTGATTCACCTCTATAAAACCTTCCTAACAGATATTTCCTATTCTCCATTCCTAGGTCACTTTGTGCATAACTACCATAATTGCAGGTAACTGTTTATCTATCAACCCACATTCTCCCTAAATAATCAAACCACCATCAACTGGGGTCAGTCCTGAGCTCAAATATCAATTCCATTATTTACTAACCATGTAATCTTCAGCAAACCTCATAACATCTTTGGTTCTTAGTTTCCTCAGCTGCAAAATTAGCATAAAATACTCACCGTCATGTGTTCCTAGTTAGAGCAATGAAAAAAAATAAGTAAAAAAATATATATAGTTCTAAAATACCTATAGAACTGTAGTGCAGCTAATAACACCCACAGAACCTAAAAACAGCAACAAAATAACATTTATTATATAAAGCAATTAAACCTTCTCTATGGTGGGTACAAGTTCCACCTTTGTGATGGGAATACATGCACAGACAATGCCTGACTTGATGGTTTGACTTACAATTTTTCGACTTTATGATGATACAAAAGCAATACCCACTCAGTAGAACCTGTATTTCAAATTTTGATCTTCTCCTGGGCCAGCAATAGGCAGAATGATAGTCTCGTGTGATGCTGGGCAGAGGCAGCAAACCCAGCTCCCACTCAGCCACGCGATCACAAGGGTAACTCTACAGTGTACTGTTTTTCTGCATTTTTTGGATATTGTGTTTTGTGTTTTCACATTCATCATGTCTACAAAACACCCGTGTCTACTGCTTCTGGTCAAAAGAGGCAGGCAATTACTCTTGAGATGAAACTTAAGATAATTGTCCAACTATAGGCTAATGTAAGTGTTATGTTAAAGGTAAATTAGACAAAGCTATGAAGTTTGGTAGGTTAGGTATATTAAATGCATTTTTTACTTACAATATTTTCAATCTGCAATGAGTTTATTGGGACATAACCCTATTGTAAGTTGAGGAGTATCTGTAATGACATTTACTTAAAAAAAAAATGGCCATGACCTGGACAGTGTGGCTCAGTTGGTTGGAGCATCTTCCCATGCACCAAAATGTCGTGGGTTCGATTTCTGGTCAGGGCACATACCTAGGTTGTGGGTTCAATCCCCAGTTGGGGCATGTACAGGAGGCAACCAATTGATGTATCTCTCTCATATAAATCTCTCTCTCTCTTTCTCTCTCTCTCTCTCTCTCTCTCCCCCACCCCCTTTTCCCTACCTGGATTCAATAAAAAGAACAAAGAAAAAAAATATCCTGTTTTTCAGAGAGAAAAAATGTCACAAGCCTCTACAACAGCTAACCTAATATTAAATCTGATCTTTAAGTCAACAAAATTATAATTAACTTTAAATAAATCTTTATTGAATCCTCATAGAAATTAGTATTAAACAAAATAAAAACAGCCTCAGTTCTTAGAAACATTTTATTCAAAGTAACTATTCACAAATGTAGCATTTGAAGGTATTACCTCTAAAAAATACAAGTGAGATTAAAATGACTTAAGTAAACTTTACAAATTCATCTAAAATATGGGATACATATTTTCTACAAAGATGTTTGGGATTTTTAAATTGCCTCAGCAAACCTGGATTCCTCCCTTTAATGTGTCCCTATGTGTCTCATCATTTCACAAGAAACAAACTTCCTAGGAGAGGAAGAGTAAGAAAGGAAGTTAAGAGGTAATTCTTAAATGAGAGTAAACAACAGAACTGGAGATAAGGACTAACAACTGAAATATGTACTGTACCTTAGGGAGAGGAAGGGGGTGAGGAAGCAATGCTGGAGTAAAGAGTGGGTTACAGGCTGAGATCTCCAGTATACTGCAGCAGTGACAGAGAGAGAAAAGAAGTCCCCTCCTGGGGACAAGACACCACAAATACTATACATATATTGAATCTCCAAAGCTCAAATAATAACAAACCTTTCCATTAGTGGTATCAACTTACGAACTTGAAGGAAAAAATTTTTTCTATATTTAGAAAAAAATAAGACTAGAGAAAATAAAAAATTAAATAAACAAATTAGATTTCAAGGAACTACTTTTTATAAACACTATTACTTAAAGAGTTTTCATGTTAAATAAAAGGTAAATTTTTTCTAAAATTATACTGAAGCAATGGTTTTTAAAGAAAAATTTTTCAACTGAATTTCAAGTACAAAGCTATGCAGCAACCACACATGGTCTTACTTCTTACAGTATTAGATGAATTTTAATCCCTGAAAAGTATAACAAGTCTCTCTTTGTCTAAATTCTGGAAAAAAAATTTCAATAACTACTTGGACAGCAGTTTTAATTACTGGTAACTTAAGAAACCAATGTCTTAAAATTCCTTTTTCTCCCTAAAGTCACATGTACCTTTCTACCTAACCTCTTGGGAATGATACACTCAGCTATGTTTCTAAAGAGTCACAGTTTCTCTCAAATACCTAGTATTTAATTTGAACAAAGGCAAAACAGAAAAAGCCCAGTGATTTGGGAAGCAGGAAGTCTGGGTTGTGCAGTCAGCACTGTATACACAATACACTAGTAGCTTCTATTTGCTATAAAATGAAGGGGCTCAAACAGATCTCAAAGGTTCCTTCTAACTCACTAACTTTCACTATCTTTAAAACCTTTCATTTATATAGTTTACGTTTTATAAAGCACTTCTCGGTTTATCATCCTGAAAACTATGTAAGTAGATACTCTTTTTACAAATGACAAATTTGAGGCCCAGAAAGTAAGAGATATACCCAAGATAGCGACTGGTAAAGCCAGAAGTTAAACCCGGATACCTAACTCAAAGTCCTCTAAACATTCCTTATATATTCATTATTAGGAAATCTTACAAACTGAAGAAGCTTAAAACATAAATTTAGATAAATGTATTAAAACAATAAAAAGGCAAAAGTTTATAGTTGTTCATATGGAAAATAATACAATAATTAATAAATAATAATACAAGAATAAACTGTATTCCCCATACTCACAACTGAAAACCTACTTTTGCCCCACCCTGTATAATAGATAAGCTATTTTTAAAAATTGTAATTGTGTTCAACATAATTTGCAATTGTATTCAATATAATTTGTAATTATTTACAGACAAAAAGTATGTAGGATATAGCTCAGAAAATAAAGACAAATGAGCTTACTCAAACCATTCAGTAAAAATTAATCAGCAACTGAATTTTTCATTTAAAACTAGTAGCTTGTCATCACAGGAAGATATTACTTTTACTTTACATTCTTCAAAGAACTAAAATACAAATCATCTGGGAATTTTTCCCACAAAGAAAATTCCAAGCCCAGATGGATTTATTAGTGAATTCTAGTAATAATCAAGAAAAAGGGAATTCCACTCTTAACATAAACTTTTACAGAGAATAGAAAGAAGAAACTTCCTCAACTCGTTTTATTTTGGTACTAGCTTAACACTAGTACCAAAGTTAAGAAAAGAGAACTAAAAATGAAAATTATAAAGCCAACCTCACTAGTGAACATAAATGTAAAAATCTGAAAATATTAGCAAATTAAATCCAACAAACTACATCGCGACAAAGTTGAGTTTATTATAGAAATGGAAGATTGGTTCAACATTAGAAAATCAATTCATGTAATTCATAAACAGATTAAAGGTAGAAAACTCATATGATCATGGGGAAAATGCAGAATAGCATTCCATAAAATCAGACAATAAGACATGATGAAACATCCTTAGTCTAATAAAAGAAACTATAGCAAACCACATTCTTAATAGTAAGATATTAAAAACACAGCCTCTGAGGTGAGGAACCAGAGGAGGGTTGTATTATTTCACTTCTATTCAAATAGTCCTAGAGTTCTATACTACTACAGTAAAAAAAGAAATGAAAGGAATAAAGTCTTAAAAGTCAGAATAAAAAAATGCCATCTGCAGAGGATAAAAATCTAAAAATAAATATAACTAAAACAAGAATTTAGTAAGGCCGCTGCGTTTAATAGACCAATATACAAAAATCAACTACATTTCTAAATACCCACAGGTAGAAAGTGTAATTTTAAAGGAAATGTCATTGGAAAGCATAACATACCTTTTTTTAAAAATCCATAAATTCAAAATGATTCACAGAAAATAACAGGGGAGGGACACCTCATTGGTGTCTTCTGTAGATTGCTCGAGCACCAACTCATTACTCTGAAAGCTGATCAATACAGGGGAGTGGGGGCAATGGAATCATAGTTCCATTCTCAGTCACATGCCGTGGTTGCAGGCTTGGTCCCCAGTGGGCGGCGTGCAGGAGGCAACCAATTAATGATTGTCTCTCATCATTGATGTTTCTATCTCTTTCTTCCTCTCTCTTCCTCTCTGAAATCAATAAAAATATTTTTAAAGTATATACAATGATTCTTTTAATATATAGTTCAAGACAAAATTAAATAACATTTAGGTATACATACAAAAATGGTAAAAGTAAAAAGAAAGGAAATAATTGCCACAAAAGTAATGACACCTTCGGCAGTAATTTGTCATCGAAGGTGAACATAAAGGAAGGGCGTTTTTGTGAAGGTTTTGGTAGTTCTACTTCTTGATAATGATGGTGGTCATGGTGACATGTCAGCCTGCCCTACAAACTTCAAGCTGTCTAGCCCCCACAATCTCCTTAGGCTATTTCTTAAAAGAAATCTGTGTGTGTGTGTATGTGTGTGTGTGTGTGTACATATATACTTGTTCTATTTCTCTAAAGAGTCCTGACTAATATTGATTTGGATACCAAGTGTAGTTCTAAAGGGAAATAATTTTAAGGATGAGTTTTCTGAAGTGGTTTCTGAAATAGGTTCTCTACTCTGATTAGATTTAAAAGTGCTAATCGCTTCACTTCCAGTAAAGAAGGCACTTGTAGTTCATGGCATGATACTGCAATAGAGATATACAAAATATAACCACTGACTACTCCTAATCAAATACCTGTAAAAAGCAAGGTTGTGGGCAAATATGCAATTGATATCTTAGAACATTGTCAAACTACCAACTATTCAACTATTTGAGATTCACTGGTGACTGTGCTGGATAAAGTTGGGAAACAAGAGGATAAGCTCAGGCTTAATATGCTCAACTGGGATCCTTAAATGCAATGGGAATAATTGGATCCTGGTGAGACAGGGGGCAACTGGCAGTATTTATTCACCAAATACAAGGTGGACATGGTCACCATAACCGAAAGCAGAGAGAAAACAGTAATCAGAGCAGTCTGACCCACAGAGACCTATGGCATTTGCTAGTTAATCATGGTGCCTCTAGAAGAGAAACAGATGGCTGTCTACTAAATTCTTACTTGATCTAGATAAGCAAGAGTTCTAGGTCAAGTGAAGAGAAGACTAACTTGAATTACTGAGACACAGTCAAGTCCCCTCAATAAATTCCCAAACCTGAGCCAGTTTACAGACAAATACATTGAATAAAGAAAACAATGGAGCTCCCTGAGTAAGGGCCCCTGCTATATAGCCAAAATTCATACTGCTATTCTGCGGGAAGCCACAATTTTGCCAATACTGTCAGTGCACCAAGGAACACAGAAGGCTGATGGACCTCAGGCGTTAGCAAGGCTGATGTTAAGCACCAATTGTTGAGATAGTGGTGGCTCAAGTCAATTCCCTAACCTGCTAACCCTTTTATTGTTTACCAAACTTTACCTTTGATATGCCTGTATGCATTGCTAAAGGGAAAATGTGTATTCAAGTAAATAAAAAGAGGACCAGGCAAGAAGATGGGGTGTCTCTTCAAAAAAGAGGTCTCCACCTGGCCCCCCATGCCTTCTCAATTCGTATTTCTTGTATAGTATTTTCATTTGTGCGTCGACCCCCTCCCTTCAGATCCTGAACCTAGCCGTGCAAGTCACAGCACTATTCTTTCTCCTAGCCTCCACAAATTAATCTATAGTCTTTTACCAGGGTGACTATGCAATGGGAAAAGAAAATATAGTTGACACTTGAACAACACAGGATTTAGTGACACGGACCCTCCCACACAGTAGTAAATCTACTTGTAACTTTTGACTCCCAAAAACTTAACTACAGTAGGCCCTCCGTATCCAAGGAAAATTGGTTCCAAGATCTCCATGATTACCAAAACCCACAGGTGCTCAAATCTATATATATATATAAAGAGCCAGGGTCATAACAGCCAAAACAACCGAAGGCTCGACCAAATGCCAGGCTGCACGTGCAGCAGGCGAGGGGGCTGAACTACTGACCTCTCAGAGAGAGAGAGAGGTGGGGACCCTGCTTCTCTCTCCCGACCTCACCAGCAGCCAAGCCTCTCTCTCTCTCCCAGAGGTCAGCAGTGCAGCCCGCTCAACAGCAGCCTGGACCTAACGCCAGGCTGTGCGCACAGCAGGTGAGCAGGCTGAACTGTTGACCTCTGAGAGAGAGAGAGAGAGAGGCAGGGCTGATCAGCAGCTGCAGCGGCTGCTGTCAAGGCACCGAGAAGCAGGATGATCAGAAAAGCAGGGTGATCAGACCCTGCTTCTTTCTCCAGGCCTTGCCAGCGGTCAAGCCTCTCTCTCTCCCAGAGGTCAGCAGTTCAGCCCGCTCACCAGCAGCCTGGGGTGGCTGCTGATCAGCCCCGCTTCTATGATCAGTCCCAGAGATAGGCCCAGAGATGCTGACTGGCATAGAAACCGATCAATCAGAACCAAATCTGGGTGAACTGCGAAGGCAGAACATAAGGTAGGGGCTGAGGAGGGGTTTTAAGGGCAACAGCTGTTTGGTGTAAGGTATAAGAAAGTGATTCAATTTTTTAACGACTGGTTTGGCAGTATAGCGCATATGGTTGGCTGTCAGTCCAAATACAGGGTTTATGTGTTTTTGTCTGCCAAAAGCATCTCCTCCTGCTGAAAAAGGATCCCCCCCCCCAATTTAAGCAATCCTATCCTATATAATCTATCTATACTAATAAAAGGGTAATATGCTAATTAGACAGGGTCGACCAGCCATCTTTCGGAAATCTGACTTCCTTCCAGACAAAGCCATGGTGGTGGGGGTCAAGGCAGAGGCAGTTAGGGGCAATCAGGCTGGCAGGGGAGGGCAGTTGGGGGCGAGATCAGGCCAGCAGAGGAGGGCAGTTGGGGGCGATCAGGCAGGCAGAGGCAGTTAGGGGCGATCAGGCCGGCAGGGGGGCAAGGTAGGGGCGATCGGGCCGGCAGGCGGGCAAGGTAGGGGCGATCAGGCGGGCAGGCAGAGGGGGTTAGGGGTGATCAGGCAGGCAGGTGAGCGGTGTGGGAGCCAGATTACGAGAGGGATGTCTGACTGATTGTTTAGGCCCGATCCCACAGGCCTAAACCTGTGGCAGTCGGACATCCCCCGAGGGGTCCCAGATTAGAGAAGGTGCAGGCTGGGTTGAGGGACCATCCCCCCCCTCCATGCACGAATTCCGTGCACCAGGCCTCTAGGTCTCTTATATAAAACTAGAGGCCCGGTGCATAAAAATTTGTGCATCTGGGCGGGGGGGGGGGGGGGTCCCTCAGCCCGGCCTGTGCCCTCTCATAGTCTGGGACCCCTTGGGGGATGACCACTTGCTGGCTTAGGCCTGCTCCCCGGGGGATTGGGCCTAAGATGGCAATCGGACATCCCTCTGGCAGCCCGGCAGCCCTTGGGGGATGTCCACTTGCAAGCGGGGAGCAAGCCTAAGCTGCAGTCAGACATCCTTAGCACTGCTGAGGAGGCAGGAGAGGCTCCCACCACCACTGCTGTACTGGCAGCCATCAGCCTGGCTTGTGGCTGAGCAGAGCTCCCCGCTGTGAGAGTGCACTGACCACCAGAGGGCAGCTCCTGCATTGAGCGTCAGCCCCCTGGTGGTCAGTGTGTGTCATAGTGACCAGTCATTCCCAGTCTTTCTGCTGTTAGGATCAGTTTGCATATTACTCTTTTACTATATAGGATAGAGGCAAGTATGGGAGACAACCAAAGGACCAATGTTTCCCCCTTACATTGATGTTTCTCTCTCTCTCCCTCAATCCCTGGCTCTCAGTCTAAAAACCAATAAAAGCATATCCTTGGGTGAGGATTAAAAATAAATAAATGAAATTTTTTAAAAATAAAGAATGCAGGGTTGGTGATTCCTACCACTTGCATTGCCATTCAAATACCTATATGGCCTATGCAGAAAACAGATAGATCTTGGAGAATGACAGTATATTATCATTAACTTAACTCAGTGGTGACTCCGACTATAGCTGCTGCAACAGTTAAGTTTCATTGCTTGAGCAAATTAACACATGCTCTAGTACCTGGTATGCAGATATAGATCTGACAAATGCTTTTTTTCTTAATACCTATTAATAAAGCAGGTTTTTTTCAGCTAGCAATGTATCTTCCCTGTCCTACCACAGGGTTATGGTTCAAATCAAAATCTAGTTTGCAGGAATCTTGATAGCCTTTCCCTTGCACATGTTATCACACTGGCCCATTACACTCATTATATTACACTAACTGGACCTAGGGAGCAAGAACTTGCAACTATTCTGGACTTATTGGTGAGACATTTGGGTGTCAGAGGGTAGAAATAAACTGAACAAATATTCAGGGGCCTTCCACCTACGTGAAATTCCTAGGCACCCAGGGGTACAGGGCATGTTAAGATATCCCTTCTAAGGTAAAAGGTAAGGTTGTGTATCTAGCCCCTCCTACCTGCAAACAAAAAAGAGACAACACCTAGTGGGCCTCTTTGGATTTTGAAAGCAACATAGTCCTCATTTGAAAGTATTACTCCAGTCCATTTGCCAGTGTACCAATCAGGGTTTTCCAAAACTACAGAACCAATGGGCGTGCATGCATAAATGTAATATAAATATACTATATAATGTTTATAATATTATAGACATAGGGAGAAGGAAAGAGAGAAAAAAACATTAAGAGATTTATTTTAAGGAATTGGCTCACACAATTGTGGAGGCTGGCAAGTATGAAATCTGTAATATAGTCTGTTAGGCAAGAAACCAATATAGGAGTTAATGTTACAGTCTTGAGTCCAAAATCTGTTGAGTAGATCAACAGATTTCTGGAAACTCAGGCAAGATTTCTAGGATAGAGTCTTGAGGCAAAATTTCTTCTTTTCTGGGGAAACCTGTTTTTGCTCTAAGGCCTTCAATGGATTGGATGAGGCCCACCCACATTATCAAGGGTAATCTCCTTTACTTAGAGTCAACTGGCTGCAATTGTTAATCACATCTACAAATTATTTTGACAGCAACACCTACATTAGCCCACTGTATGCCATAAGCGTCTGTAGACACAAATGGCAGACCTTCCTCACGTGCCACACATGTCTAAAAAAAAAAATGTTTTCCCTAAATGGCAGCCCTGACCAACTTTAAAATCATTTTTCATGAGAATTTTAAAATGAAAATATTCAAGAACACCCGAATTGTAATATATTTATTTTTATAATATTCATTGCAAATTGACTTTTTAAATTTAATTCAAAATATTGTGGCATGTGCGGATGGTTTCCATTTTGGACACGTGGCAGTTAACTGATTAGTGTTTGGGCAAACAACTGGGCACCATAGCCCAGCCAAGCTGACATATAAAATTTATCCATCATACCAGGTGACCCAAAAAGCTAGTAGTTTTGAATATGGCCAGAAAAAAACAAGGCTCTGCAACAAGTCTGACCTTCAAACTGCTCTGCCATTTGGGCCATATGATTCAGCAGAACCAATGGAGATGCTGTTTGGAGCCTATGGTAGACCCATATAGATTAATCACAGTACAGACCCTTAGGATTTTGGAATATGAAGAAGTGAACCAAATGCCCATAGTCTCCATTCCTGCTACATTGTGTTCTCTCTCACAACACATATTTATGACCTCGTGGAAAGTTCTCTACCACCTATTCTTGAATAAAGAAGAAAAAAAAAAAACTTGCCCGGCCAGTATGGCCCAATGGTTGAGTGTCAACCTAGGAAGCAGGAGGACACACAGTTTGATTCCCGGTCAGGGCACATCACCAGTAGGGGGTGTGCAGGAGGCAGCCGGTTAATGATTCTCATCATTGAATGCTTCTATCTCTCTCTCCCTCTCCTTTCCTCTCTGAAATCAATACAAATATTTTTTAAAAGAAAACTTGGGCCTCATTTACAGATAATTCTTAAAAATATGCAGGCATTACTCAAAAGTGGACAGCTACAGCACTACAGCCTCTTTCTGGGACATCCCTAAAGGACAGTGGTGGTGAAGGAAATCCTCATAGGACAGAACTTTTGAGTACTGTGCCTGGTTGTTCATTTTATTTGGAAGAAATGGCAGGGGTACCACTGCATACCAATTCATAGGATGCAGCCAAAGGTTTATCTTGATGGTCAGGAACTTGGAAAGACATTATTAGGAAACTGTTGACAAAGTGATCTGGAGAAGAGATATGTGAATAGACCTCTCTGACTGGACAAAAAACATGAAAATATCTGTGGCCCATGTGAACGTTTATCAAAGGGTCACCTCAGCAGAGGAGGATTTTAGTAATCAAGCTGATAGATACAGGCATAGCTCATTTTATTGTACTTTATGGTGCTTCACAGATATTGCCATTTCAACCCTGCATCACATTAAGAACCATTTTACAGCATTTACTCACTTAGTGTCTCTGTCACATTTTGGTAATTCTCACAATAATTTAAATTTTTCATTATTATAGTGTTTGTTATAGTGATCTGTGATCAGTGACTTTTGATGTTACTACTTTAATTGTTTGAGGGTGCCATCAACCGGCCCACATAAAACTGCAAAGTAAACTGATAAATGTTGTATGTGTTCTGAATGCTCCACCAACCGGTTGGTCCCCTCTCTCCCTCTCCTTAGCCCTCCTTATTCCCTGAAAAACAACAATGTTAAAATTTATTTAAAAGGCTAATTAGTAACCCTACAATGGCCCCTAAGTGTTCAAGAGAAAGAGTCGTGCATCTCTCACTTTAAATCGAAATCTAGAAATGATTAAGCTTAAAGAGAAAGGCATGTGGAAATCAGAGATAGGCCAAAAGCTAGGCCTCTTTCACCAGTTAGCCAAGCTTTGAATGCAAAGGAAAAGTTCCTGAAGGAAAGGAAAGTGCTATTCCAGTGAGCCTCCCTCCCAGCCACTCCTTGCCCAACTGGCTCATGAACAAAGTGAACGTAGGAGGAAAAACCAATACGGAGGGGAACTAAAATGGTGGCCGGCAGGACAGCAGTGAGGGAGAGAATGTGAGTGAGGGAGGGAGGAAGCAAAAGGAGAGTGTGTGGATGTGTGGTGTGCGTGTGTGTGTGAGAGAGAGAGAGAGAATAAGGGACAGTTAGATCCTGCAGGACTTTTGGGGGCTGGCGGACTGGGCTCTTCTAGATGGAGAGCCCCTGCTACCGCTGCAATCACTCCCGGAGAGGCCAGCTCTGAGAGAAACCATGCCATCTTGAGGGGGAGAGCTGCTGTGACTAGGAGCCTAGCCTCACCTTCACCCAGACTGGCCTCAGACGCCACCCCAGACCCTACAGCCACTCCAGCCAAAAAACTGCTAACTCAGCAGCAGACCCATGGAAACCAGCCTCCCCTAACATGGGATCCTGTGGGTCCCGGAGGGCAACCCCCTCCCAACAGCCCACCGCATTGTTCCTGGGCACCACATATCCAGCCGGTGAGTCTCAAACTGCGCTCCTTGCCTGTCAAGGCTGAGGCATTACCCTGGCCCCACATGTCCCGCAGGCAAGCCTCTGACTGTGCTCCCATGCCCGCCAACCCCACACTGTGGACTCCAGGCCCTGCGCATCCAACCGGCAAGCCTGAGACTATGCTCCACTCCCACCAATCTCATGCCATGGGTCCCTGGCCCTGCGTGTCCTGCCAGCGACCTTCGGACTGGTGATGGCAAAAATGGGGAGACAAAGTAATAACCCCAAAAGGAACAAAAAGGAGCCAATGTCTGAGAAGGAACTAAATGAAACGGAGGCATGAAATGTGTCAGAAAAAGAATTCAGCGTAATGGTCATACAGTTCATAAACCGGATGGATGAGAAAAACAACAACTTACGTAACAATCAAGAGGGAAATCAAGAATGATATAGCTACAATAAGAAGTGGAGGACCGAATTAGTGAGTTAGAAGATATGGCAGAGAAACACGCCCAATCTAAACAGCAATTGGAGAACAAAATTAAAAAGAAGGAGGAGAGCGTAAGGGAGCTTTGGGACAAAATGAAATGAAGTTACATATAATAGGGGTGCCAGAATGACAAGAATAGGAGCAAGGATTAGAAAACCTCTTTGAAGAAATAATGACAGAAAACTTCGCTAATTTGGGGAAGAAAAAAGTCACATAAGCACAGAGAGTCCCAAAAAAGATGAACCCTAAAAGACCCACACCAAGACATGTCGTAATTACAATGGCAAATGTTAATGACAAAGAAAGAATCTTAAGGGCTGCAAAAGAGAGACATTACCTACAAAGAAACTCCCATTAGACTATCAAATGATTTTTTCAAGAAAAACACATCAGACCAGAAGGGAATGGAATGAAGTATGCAAAGCATTGCAAAGCAAAGAGCTGAATCCAAGAATACTCTATCCAGCAAAGCTATCATTCAAAATTGAAAGGGACATGAGGAGCTTCAAAGACAAAAAAAAAAAAAGGCTAAGGGAGTTTATCACTACCAAGCCAGAAATGCAAGAAATGCTAAAGGGAATGCTGTAAAAAGAAGAAATAGAAAGGCAAGAAGGAACACAGGCAAAAAGAATAAAAAAAGGCTACAAGCAAGTATCTATCAATTATAACCTTAACCCTTTTCGGTCCAACCTCGAGGCTGACTCGACAGACCAGGCGTAGGAGGAGGTCCAACATCGAGCAATAAGAACATTAAAAAATTAAACATTCAATCCTGTCAATTAATTTGGAGCAGACTGTTTGAATTCCAAAAATAACATTGGACCACAAAGGGTTAAATGTATATGGATTAAATGTTCCAATCAAAAAACATCGAGTGGCTGAATAGATAATAAAATATGACATACATATGCTGTCTACAAGATACCCACCTCAGAACAAGGGACTCACACAGACTGAAAGTGAAGGGATGAAAAAATACCTTTCAGGCAAATGGAAATGAGAAAAAAGCTGGGGTATCAATACTTATATCTGACAAACCAGATCTCAAACTAAAGGCCATAACGAGAAAAGGAGGGCCACTTCATAATACTAAAGGGATCGATATAACAAGAGGATGTAACTCTGGTAAACATATATCTTCCCAATGCAGGAGCACCCAAATAGATAAAAAAAAAAAACTTCTGAAGGATATCAAAGGAGAGATCGGCAGCAACACAATCATAGTAGAGGACTTTAATACCCCACTGACATCACTGGTTAATCCTCTAGACCAGTGGTTCTCAACCTTCTGGCCCTTTAAATACAGTTCCTCATGTTGTGACCCAACCATAAAATTATTTTCATTGCTACTTGATAACTGTAATGTTGCTACTGTTATGAATCGTAATGTAAATAGCTGATATGCAGGATGGTCTTAGGCAACCCCTGTGAAACGGTCGTTCGACCGCCAAAGGGGTCGCGACCCACAGGTTGAGAACTGCTGCTCTAGACAAAAACTCAGCAAAGAAACAAATGACTCACTAGATCACATGGACATAATAGACATCTTCAGAACATTTCACCCCAAAGCTACAGAATATACATTCTTCTCAAGTGCACACAGGACATTTTCAAATATAGAGCACATACTGGGACACAGGCAAAGTCTCTCCAAATTCAAGAAGATTGACATCATATCAAGCATCTTCTCAGATCACTATGGCATAATATTAGAAATCGACTACAATAAAAACAATCAAAAAATTCAAACACTTGGAGGCTAAATAGCATGCTATTAAACAATAATTGGGTTACCAAAGAGATCAAAGAAGAAATTAAAAACATCCTGGAAACGAATGATAATGAAAACACAACAATCCCAAATCTATGGGACACAGTAAAAGCAGTCCTGAGAGGGAAGTTCATAGCATTACAGGCCTACCTCAAAAAGCAATAAAAACTTGTAATAATAACTCTAACTCTACAACTTAAGAATTAGAAAGAGAGCAGCAAGAAAAGCCCAGGGTGAGCAGAAGGAAAGAAATAATAAAGATCAGAGCAGAAATAAATGACATAGAGACAAAAAAAATACAAAAGATAAATAAAACCAAGAGCTGGTCCTTTGAAAGGATAAACAGATTGATGAACCTCTTACCAGGCTCACCAAGCAGCAGAGAGAGAGGACCCAAATAAAATCAGAATGAAAAAGGCAAAATAACAATAGACCCCAGAGAAATACAAAGGAGTATAAAAAAAAAATACTATGAACAACTCTATTCCAACAAACTGGTCAACCTAGAAGAAATGGACATATTCCTAGAAAAATACGACCTTCCAAAATTCAATCAGAAAGAATAAAAAAATCTGAATAGTCTGATAACTATGGAGGAAAACTTCCAGCAAACAAAAGCCCTGGACCAAACTGCTTCACAGAGGAGTTTTACCGAACAGTCAAAGAAGAACTATTGCAAAAAATTCAAGGAACACTTCCAAGCACTTTCTATGAAGCCAGCATCACCCTAATCCCCAAATCAGATAAATAACTACAGAGAAAGAGAATTACAGGCCAATATCTCTGATGAACATAGATGCTAAAATCCTAAACAAAATCTTAGCAAATAGATTCCAGCATTACATTAGAAAGATCATATACCATGACCAAGTGGGATTTATTCTAGGTACGCAAGGATGGTACAATATCCGCAAATCAATAAACATGATACATCACATAAGCAAACTGAGAGATAAATATCACACTGTCATATCAATTGATGCAGAAAAGGCATTTGGCAAAATCCAACGTCCTTTTCATGATAAAAACCCTCAGCAAAGTGGGAATACAGGGATCATACATCAACATAATAAGAGCCTTATATGACAAACCTACAGCCAACATTATACTCAATGGGCAAAAACTAAAACCATTTACCCTAAGAACAGGAACAAGATAGGGATGCCCACTCTCACCAATCCTGCTCAACAAAGTACTGGAAGTGCTAGCCATAGCAAGTAGATAAGAAGAAGAAATAAAAGGCATCCAAATTGGAAAAGAAGGAAAACTGTCATTCTTCGCAGATGATATGATATTGTACATAGGAAACCCTAAAGACTCCATCAAAAAAATATTAAACTTAATAAATGAATTTGACAATGTTGCAGGATACAAAATTAACACCCAGAAATTTATGGCTTTTTTATACATCAATAATGAACTTGTAAAAAGAGAAATTAAAAAAACAACCCCATTTACCATTGCAACAAAAAACTTAAGATACCTAGGAATAAAATTAACTAAGGAGGTAAAAGACCTGATTCGGAAAACTATAGGACATTGGGGAAAAAAAATAGAGGAAGACGTAAACAAATGGAAGAATATACCATGTTCATGGATTGATAGAATCAACACCATTAAAATGTCCATACTACCCAAAGCAATCTATAGATTCAATACAATCCACATTAAAATACCAACAGCATAGTGCTGTAGAACAAACTCTCAAAAAATTCATATGGAATAAAAAAAGACCCCGAATAGCCGCAGCAATCCTGAGAAAGAAGAACATAGTAGGAAGGATCTCAATACCAGATATCAAGCTATATTACAAAGCCATTGTCCTCAAAACTGCCTGGTACCAGCACAAGAACAGACATGTAGACCGATGGAACAGAACAGAGAACCCAAAAATTGATCCAAGCCAGTATGCTCAATTAATATTTGACAAAGGAGGCAAGAACGTACAATGTAGTCAAGACAATCTCTTCAATAAATAGTGTTGGGAAAATTGGACAGATACATGCAAAAAAATGAAACTTGACCATAAACTTACACCATACACAAAAATAAACTCAAAATGAATAAAGGACTTAAATATAAGTCAGGAAACCATAAAAATCTTAGAGAAAACCACAGGCAGCAAAATATCAGACATATGTCATAGCAATATGTTTATCGATACAGCTCCTAGAGCAATGGAAATTAAGGAGAAAATAAACAAATGGGACTACATCAAAATAAAAAGCTTCTACACAGCAAAAGAAACCATCAACAAAACAATAAGAAAACCCACTGTGTGGGAGAACATATTTGCCAATGTTATCTCCAATAAGGGTTTAATCTCCAAAATTTACAACTCATACAACTTAACAAAAGGAAGATAAATAACCCAATCAAAAAATGGGCAAAGGACCTAAATAGACACTTTTCAAAAAAGGACATACAGAAGGCCAAGAGACATATGAAAACATGCTCAAAGTCACTAATTATCGGTGAGATGCAAATCAAAACGACAATGAGGTACCATCTCACACCTGTCAGAATGGCTATCATCAACAAATCAACAAAGGACAACAAATCAACAAAGGACAAGTTCTGGTGGGGAAGTGGAGAAAAAGGAACCCTTGTGCACTGCTGGTGGGAATGCAGACTTGGTGCAGTCACTGTGGAAAACAGTATGGAGTTTCCTCAAAAAAATTAAAAATGGAACTCCCATTTGACCCAGTAATCCCACTTCTAGGAATATATACCAAGAAATCAGAAATACCGACCAGAAAGGATATATGCATTCCTATGTTCATAGCAGCACAATTTACAATAGCTAAGACTTGGAAACAGCCTAAGTGCTCATCAGCAGACAATTGGATTTAAAAACTATGGTACATCTACACAATGGAATACTACACTGCTATAAAAAAAGAAGGAACTCTTACCATTTGCAACAGCATGGATGGACTTAGAGAGCATTATGCTAAGCGAAATAAGCCAGTTGGAGAAAGATAAATACCACACGATCTCACTCCTTTGTGGAATATAGTGAACAACATAAACTAATGAACAAAAATAGAGACAGAGAAGCATCGAACTGACTGTCAAACCTCAGAGGGGAGGCAGGGGAGGGGAGTTAGGGGTAAGAGATCAACCAAAGGACTTGTATGCACGCATATAAGCATTACCAATGGACACAGAAACTGGGGGGGAGGGAGGTGAGGGCATGTGATGGGGGGTGAGAGTGGCCAGGGAGAGGTCAATGGGGGGGAAAAATAATATTGTAATAGCTATGTGCAGGCCAGGGGGATACCTGAAATATCAGGGGGACCATTCTGTAAAGTATATGATTGTCTAACCACTACATTGTATAAATGAAACTAATACATAATAATATTGAATGTGAACTATAACTGAAAAAAAAGAAGACGGAAAATTATATGGTATGTTTTTCATCACAATAAAAAAAATAAAGAAAAACCAATATTGGGAGACATATTTTAGATAACCATGAAACAAAAATATATATTAACAAATATTATCAAGATTATACAATAACAATGACCATCATGTTGCCTTGCTTATTATCCTGCTGTATTTCCTGAGTGAATAGAATTACACTTGTTTTTTACCAGAAACTAACATATAGTTCTAACACTTGGTTTACCAATTATTTTCAATTAGACAGAACATAATTTAGATTGGTATTATTAGCACATTAAAAACTTCCTCTCTCCCAACCTTGTTCTGAAAGATTGTAAGACAACTAGAAAACAAAACAAAACCTACTAACCCAAGCCACTTTATCAGGCAGAAAAGCCACCCTCTCCCAATTTCAAAGTAAAATCTTTCAAAAAAAAAAAAAAAAAAGTGGACATAGGAGGAAAGAAGGTCATACATGGGCTCAGCAACACGGACTTTTACTCACAATGGCTGACATGGTTGCAGCCATGGCTTAGAGCCCAATATGTCAGCAGCAGAGACCAGCACTGAGTCCTCAATATGTACATTCCCCAGGGTGATCACCAGCTACCTGGTGGTTGTGAAAGTATTTTGTAGACATAGTTAACATCTACAATCTGTTGACTTTAAGCAAAGATTATTCTCCGTAATGTGGGTGGACCTGATCCAATCTGTGTAAGTCCTTAAAAGCAAAACTGAGATTTCCCTGAGAAGGAAAAGTCTGCCTCAAGGCTGAAACATCTACTCCTGTCCTATAGATTTTGGACATAGAATTCCCTGCAATGATCTGCATCATTTCCTTAAAATTAATCTCAATCATATATATATATATATATATATATATATATATATATATATACACAAATTATTTTAATATTTAAATTTAAAATAATTAAGATATAATTAATTTATATATATTTTCCTCTTTTGTTGTATTTCTCTAAAGAATTCTGACTGATACAAGGTCCTTCAAAACATTAAAGACACAAGGCAGCCAGCCATTCTTTGCTTCTAAGAATAGATCTAGAACCCTTAGAAGGTACTGAGCTATTACAGCTCAATATAAAAAGTTTTCATAATCCAGAGCTGTCTCCTAATGGAAAAGACTTCTCAGGAACCAGTGAGCTCCCAGTCACTGAATGCATTTGAGGAGCTAATGAATGGGAGATGCACTTTAGGGGTTCCTATAATTAGTAGAAAATTTGAACATTAAGGTTTGTCTGTCTCTTCCAATTGAAAGTCCTTAACTATAACAGAAAACCTCAATCCAAACAGAAACTACTTTTACCATCTTTCCCAGTCTTATTTACTAAATCCAAGTTATCTGCTTCTGCTCTTCTCACAAGTAGTTCCTAAAGACTTCATTATTTGATGTTTATGCTTATCACAAGTCCAGATAAGCCTACATTTGTATCTCCAAAGGGACCAGAAGAAAGGAAAAGGGAGTAGCAACTACAAGAAAATTCAATGAAACTGAATTGAAATACTACAGACTGATAATTGGGATATATATCTATGAATTTTTAAATGTGATAATATAATGAATACAGCTTGCAACCAATAAGTAAATAAACAAAGTTACTAACAGACAGAGAAATTAATCCAAAGTAAATAAAGCAAAAGAAATCAAGCATTTACTAAGTACTAGTATATATTTATCTGCTAAACACTCAATAATTCATTCTCTCTACTGCCTTTCAAAATGAAGTAAGCTCTAGTTATATAATCAAGCAAAATAACTTAAACGTAGGTAACAGAGACAAGAATATGTTCAAAGAATTTAAGAGATTATACAAAATCAGGAAAGGAAGATCAAAAACCTAATAAACTTCAAAGTCAAAACAAATTAAAGTATGGACAAACAAAACAGATCAGGTATTTATTTGTAATTATATCAGCACATAAGAGAAAGGCTAAAAATAAGAAACTAAAGAAAGTTATGAGAAATAAAAGCAGTAACGACCAAGAGTAAGAAAATAAACTAAAATAAACCTTACGTTTTGTTTTGTTTTAATATATTTTTACTGATTTCAGAGAGGAAGGGAGAGGGAGAGAGAGAGAGATAGAAACATCAATGATGAGAAAGAATCACTGATAGGCTGCCTCCTGCACACCCCCCACTGGGGATTGAGCCTGCAACCTGGGCATGTGCCCTTTATTGGAATTGAACCCGGGACTTTTCAGTCCACAGGCCAACACTCTATCCACTGAGCCAAACCAGCTAGTGAAACCCTATGTTTTAAAGGGACTGGGAACACAGAGATAGGCAATGGCTTGGTGTTTATGCTACCTTATAATATACAGCATTTGAAAACTGTAAGAAGTCTGTTTCAATGTCTTAACTCCTTAAATCAGTGGTTCTCAACCTTCCTAACACCGCGACCCTTTAATACAGTTTCTCATGTTGTGGTGACCCCCAACCATAAAATTATTTTCGTTGCTACTTCATAACTGTAATTTTGCTACTGTTATGAATCGTAATGTAAATATCTGATATGTAGGATGTATTTTCATTGTTACAAATTGAACATAATTAAAGCATAGTGATTAATCACAAAAACAATATGTAGGCGACCCCTGTGAAAGGGGTCGCGACCCACAGGTTGAGAACCGCTGCCTTAAATTATATAACATAGCATAAACTTTTAATTTTTTTTATTTTTTTCATCACAACGCTTATATTACAATGAACTTGATTTTCAGGACAACAGAACAGAAAAGCTTTCACTGTGTTTGGTATCTGCATGCAGAACCACCCATACCACCTCCCACCATCTCCACAGCTGGCCCTGGAGTGTCATCACCTTCTCCCATCAACAGAAGCCTCCTCAATGGTCTCCCTGCTTCCTGAAACTAGCCTTTCTATAGTCTAATCTCAAGAAAATCACTGAAATGATTCTTTTAAAACACAAGTCAGATCACATCACAGCTTTTCTCAAAATCCTACATTGCCTCATCTCACCCAGAGAAATGTCCTCTGTAAATTTTGGCCTTGGCTTCTTCTCTGACTTACTCTCTTACTCCTCCCTCCATTGCTTTGTGAAAAAGTAATCCATCACCAGCCCAGTGATGTCCTTGGAAGTTTCTCCAAAATCCAAGCCTATTCCACCTCAGGGTCCATGATGCACTAGCTGTTCCCTCCACCTAAGGGATATCCAAATCACTTGGTTACTTCCCCTTCCTTCTTCTCAACTGTCACCTCTGCTTTCTCTGACCACTGTATATAAAACAGAAAATACACAGATACACTCTGCCTGACATTCTCTATTCCCTCTATTGAGTTTTCCTCCACAGCATATATTATTTCCTAACATATATTTACTTGTCTACTTGTTGACTATCAGATTTATCCACTTTAAGGTAAGTTCATTGTTTTGTTTTGTTTTAGTCATTGCTCCAGTGCCTAGAACATATCTATAAGTGCTCCATAAATATATTTTGAATTAATATATTAGCCTTAAATTAAAATTTCAAACAATCTTCTCAATTATGTGAATATGCTAGTAAACCGTAAAAACTGTAAGCAGGAAAATCTGATATACTTCCCTACTTCTCCCTCCATTCTTCTCACTGTTTTGGCTTTACAATGGATATAAAAAGAAAGTGAATGTTCCACCTATCATACTTTTTCTTTTTTTTTCCACTTAACCACAAATTATGAGCTTCCAGAGTCTACAACTTCCTTTTTTGTCAAGTAAGAGGAACTGGCCCATGGTAATCAGCTTCTAAAGATCTAGTATTTAAAAGTCAGATTTGAAGCAAAGTGTATATGAATTTTTCAATAAATCATCATAGGATTTATCAGTATTCGGATAAATCAACATTGTAGCCTATATAATAAAGAGCTAATATGCTAATTAGACCAAACAGCAGAACGACCGTCCGGACGACCTTCTGGACGAAGCCGGGATGCAAGGGCCGGCCAAGGCAGCCGGGGCTGTGATGGCCAAGCCCTTGCATGAATTTCATGCATTGGGCCTCTAGTATGTACATATAAATTACATATATGTATACCCTATCTATAACCTGAGGTGCTAAATTTAACATCTTTTCATAATGCAAATAACACTGGACCTTACATTGTAAGCTTCTCTGCTTAAACTCCTTAAAGTATAATAAGCACAATGAACACTTCATTTATCTAAAAGCTCTGACTTCACCTAGGCAAAATGCAAATAAACCTAAAACCACAAATCCTCCAAAATGAAAACGATGTCACAAATATCACACACTAAAACTTTATACACTTTACTGAAAGGAGGATCTACCAAGAGTTATGACAACTCAGGCTTTGATACCCATCTTCCAGCCTAAACAGATACCAAAAAAAAATTGAAATTAGATATAAACATGTTGATGATTCCACATTTATAATACCTTCAAAAACAGGAAAGAAAGCTACTCTATGATACTGAAGTATGAGGACAGTGATTAACTCTGGGCAGAGGCCAGCAGTGATTATAAGAGGGCATAAGGGACTTCAAGGAGGAAGGCAGGATTATGTTTCTTGATCTGGGTGCTGGTAATATGAAAACATTAACTTTGTGAAAAGTAGGTGAGCTATATACTGGTTCTGTGCCTTTTTCTACACTGCTAATACTTAAATAAAAAGCTTATAAAGAGCCCTAGCTGGTTTGGCTCAGTGGATAGAGTTTCGGCCTGCAGACTGAAGGATCCTGGGTTAAAATTTGATCAAGGGTCCATGCCTGGGTTGTGGGCTCAATCCCCAGTAGGGGGCATGCAGGAGGCAGCCAATCGATGATTCTCTCTCATCGCTGATGTTTATCTCTCTCTCCCTCTCCCTTCCTCTCTGAAATAAAAAAATATAGATATAAAAAAAAAAGCTTGTGAAGAAATAAACAGTACAGCAGTTACAAATCAATAGTCCTAAAGAATACCTGTGCTTTTGCATGTGCACCAACAGCAACATTGTGCCTGTTAAACCACATTCAGTACAAGGCAAGGAGATAAATAACAAATTTTAGAAATAATCTGCTTCCAAAATGTTTGAAATAAAACATTTAGAATCCAAAGAAGTTGATCTGCAATTATTCAAGAGTCAAAAGAATACTTAGTTAAGGTCCTGAGTCCTATTGGTAGAATCCCATTTCTACCACTTACCAGCTGGGTGAACTTGTACGTAACCTCTCAGGGCCTCCATTACCTCGCCTATAAAACAGAGATCTACTCATAAGCATTGTTGTGAGGACTAAATGAGTTATTCTGTGTGAAGCATTTAGAACAACATGAAACATAGTAAGTACTCAATAAATGGTTCTCTATTCGTGTGGGATATTTTATCTCCAAAAAATGCTAAATAAACAAGGTATTTCTACCATAGCCAACTGATACGATAGGTGGGCACTGAAAGCAACTAAGAGCTCCTTCTTTTAAAAAACTTACACAGTGCTCTTTATATAAAGCAGGATCATTAACTATTAGCTTTCTTTATATTTGCATTTCCCTAGTAATTGCAATAAATCAGACTCAAGTTCCATTTTAATTCTTTTTAAATCATTTATTAGAATTATCTTTAAAAATTAAATAAAAAACCATTTACAGCACTGCATCATCATAGGAAGAAACTGTAGGAATTTAAAATACTAACACTCTATAAGAGTTACTATTGGCAAACACTGTGCAAAACATTTTTTCAAAATTTTTATTTACTATTGACAACCCTATTAAGTAGGTATATTATTGTTCACCCTGACTAAAATACATTCATTTTACTTGAGCCTACTTTATTTACTTCCTTCACCTTATTCTCTCACAACTCTTCATATATACCAAAGATACATTCACTTAAAAAAAATGACCTTTTAACTATAACAAAAGACAAAGGAGGACAAGACATAGGAAGCCTCAAGTGCAAAGACTCTGAAACAGAGTTTGGCATACTCTTGCAGCAGAAAGGAAGTTGCGGGGGGGGGGGGGGGGGAAGGCTGTAAAAAGAGATAAATCTGGAGAGGAAGACAGGGGCCAGACCATGCAGGGACTTGCAGGCCAGGGTAAGAAGTTTCTATGTTATTGTAATTACAAAGAGAAGCCAGTGAAAGGGGGAGGTAATGATCATTTGCATTTTTATAAGCTTATGAGAGAATACACTATAGAAGATCAAGATCAATAACAAGTTAGGAAGCTACAGGAGGATCCCAGTGAGAGGTAAGGGCAGCCTGGACTAGTGTGATGGCAATGGAAATAGAGAAAAGTAGAAAAACTCAAAATACATGTGGTGGTTAGAGCCCACAGTATTTACTACTAGATGGTCAGGATGTGGGAGATGAGGACCCAGAACAATCAAGTACAGCTCCTAGGAATCTTGCTGAACCATTATTTACAAAACTAAGACTTGGTGTGTTTCCAATAATAAAAGAATAGTTAAGTATATTATGATGTATCCATTAGATGGAGCATTGTTAATGTTTGTGGAAGGTTTGCTTCTCTTACTCTCTATGATGTAACAGGCATGATGTCCTACTATGCAGGCCTTCAATTTCCTAAAATAATTAGTTAATCCCTCAATTAATTACTACAATTAATACCTACCACTCTCATAGACTTTTTGGGAGGATCAAATGTGAACCTATGAAAACCAATAATAAAGTGACTGTGATCAATAACTTAAAGCTGCTAGAAGGTACCCAGAGTAAAGAAGGTAGTCAATAAATGTTTTGTGGATAAATAGATAGGCAGATAAAAGACATGGTAGAGCAGGAATTTAAACCCAGGTCATCTGACTCAATCTCTATAAAACCACGCACTCTTTACAAGAGGTGAGTAATGAAGATTAAAAACTGTAAGAACCGTTAGATTGTGAAATCAACTAAGGAGAACTATGGAATCCTCATTAAAATACTTTTTTTGGTACAAATTATACAACAATCCAAGACCTAGAGGGTCTTGTACTATACATAGTCAAGTAGATTATCTAGAATAATTAGTAATTTCTGAATCACAAAAATAATTAACAGCTTACTAACTTTTCAGTAAGCACCTTACTGAAGTAAAGTTGATGAATCAACCTGAACACACTGCAAAGGGAACACAACTAGGAATTTAGTTAAACCATGGGAGTCTAGGCAGCAAGGACTTATCTTTAGGAAGTCAAGAGCTACATAGGGAATACAAGTGAGCCAGGATAAAAGAAAACAATCTAAAACTTGGAAGGAGCCTAGCCGGTGTGGGTCAGCGGTTAAGCATCAACCTATGCACGAATTCCCAGTGAGGGCACGTGCAGGAGGCAGCTGGTCGATGTATATTTCTCTCTCATCGATGTTTCTATCTCTCTCTCCCTTCCTCTCTTTAAAGTCAATAAAAACATATTTTTAAAAAATAAAACTTGGAAAGGAAGCAACGGCTAAGAGACATACCAAAAACCAGGATTAGATCAAAGTCTGACAGATATGCAAAGACCATGAGAAGCAGTTATCTGTCTCTGGGCTAGGGTTAGGAAACCCTCCCACCCCCAGGGCCCAGGCAAAGACCCACTGCTCCTAGAGGCTAGGCAGAAGTAAAGCCCACTACTTTAGGAGAAGGACAAAGCAGTACTACCACTGGCCTAAGTCCTCCCTCAGCTACAAGGTAGCATTTGGCTGCCATTGGGGAAAGGGAAAAAAGACCGAGAAAACCGGACTTTGAAGGTCCAGGCTAAAAAACCCAACCTAGGACTTAGGGTAGATCAGAAGAACCAAGAACTCCCGACTCCCACTACAAACCTAGCACACACATACGCACACAGAACCCCTCAAAGTACAGACATACTGCTGATCATTGACAATGGAGCAGGAACACTATTCAGGCCACACAAAGGGATAGCAATCCACCACTGGGAAAGTTCAAGTCTGTGGTGCACTGGAAGTGGCAATGGCAACAACAGAACCATTCGTAGCTCAACTAGAGACAAAACTAACTCAACCTATCATACAAATGGTCTGACAGAAGAAGTGTACTAATTTCTAGGCATAGACAATATTTACTTCGGCTTTAATTGTTCTAACATTCAATAGAAAATTGAGACATTAAAAAAGCAAAAAACAAACAAAATCTCAAAGTCAAGATATACAGCAAACAACAGAATGAAACACAGAGATGACCCAAATGTTGGAACTATCAAAGAGGATGCTAAAATAACTATGATTAATATGTTAAAAGATCTAGAGGAAAAATTAGTATGTCAAAGGATCTGAACAATATGTATGGACAGATGGGGAATTTCAGCAGAGATATGAAAACTATAAAAGAGAGGCAAACTGCAATAATAAAATTTTAAAAAGATAATTTCAAATTTGGAGAATTCCTTTGACAGGATTATCAGTGCACTTATGATAGATCAATAGGAATTATCAAAACTGAAACAAAAAAGGAAAAAGTTGGGGAGCACACAATTGTGAAACAATGTCAAATGGCCTAACAAACACTTAATTGGAGTCCCAAAGGGAGAAGAAAGAAAAATAAAAGAATTATCTGAAAAGACAATGGTTGAGATTTTCCAAAACTAATTAGACAACAAACGAACGAACCAAGGAGGTCAGAAAACTCTTATAATTGTAAAGGTATCCTTACCTTAAATGAAGCAAGTTAAAGCAAAACGTTTAGACAAAAGATAGAATCTTAAATAATTAACTACTAAAAAGTATGTGTTTAGCAGATATTATAAAATATTTTGTATTATCTATAAAAATACAATGACATACTATTTACCATCTCCACATAAAAATGAACTACAGGAAATGGGTAAAACAGAAGTAAGAAAAGATAGAAATTTTTTAAAGCCTGAACTGTAGAGCATAACCCAATAAACACCTATTACAGTTTCCTTCCAATAGCCACCAAACAAATATAGACATCAGACTATATTACTTTGACAAAACAAATGTTTTCAGCAAGTACATTAAGTAAAGTTTTGAGTTGTAAAAACAAGTATTGCATGTGTATTAGTAAGTAAATCCTCTAGGAAAATTCTACTTTGTGAAAATTGTATTACAAATTTATTTATGGCTTATCATGTCCATTATGAAAATTTGTGTCAGGAATTACTGGGGGGAAAAAAGAGGGATCTAGAAATTGACAAGAATAAAGCAGAAAAGAACCAGACTTGAGACTTTCAAACTGCAATCTTGAGTTAAAGGAAACCTAGGTAAAGTCTACTTAACTTAAGTATTCCCCTGTGTCTGAAATCTAGGGAAAGCAATAAGATCCAAAGACCCATCTAAGTGGTGGGAACAGAACCACTTACAATATTCAACATCCTCATGTCTCCTGATACAAGATCCCTACAAGAAGAATTCAAATTTTACCAATACCCTGCCCTGTAAATTGCAGAAAATGTCTGAGCCACAATAGTGGAGATATTCAAATACTTGTTAAATAAATTTATCCAAAGCTTTTGCCATTTTATTCATCCAAGTTAAATAACACGTCTGAAACCACTGTGGACCCTAAGAGGTATGAACCAACAATTCCAAGTAACAAAAAAAGGCTATCTAAATTTTCAATTAACTAAATACTGAGTAGCATACTAATATGTGTATATACTATTTACTACAATCTAAAATGGTTTTTCAAGCATTTCACAAGCTACAGAAGGATATTCTGGACACTTCCTTATAATGAAAGAATAATACATGAAAATTTAAGTTTTCTGAATTCCTAATTCAGAACATACAAATTATTTTTATTATGGTATTTTCTTTTAGCAAATATGAATATTAATAAAGACGTTCACGGACTTATTGGTCCTCACTTCACAGACTATTTTTCCCCCATAAGATCTTAGTCCTTCAACTTTGAATTCTGCTAGGGTAAGATTCCTCAGGAAAATCTCACAATGATTATAAAGAAATTATCTATAAATACAGCAGGCTTTGCTCTGGAATTTGCATTTAATAAAAGACAGCTGTTGTTTATCTAGAAATCATGAAAAACAAAAGACAAAAAAATACTTATTATCTTTAAATTCCTAAGCAGAGTCTATTCTCATATTGTTTCATTTTAAGTTAGAGGCCCTACAATATCATAACTATTTTTTTATTCCTTTACTAACCTAGAATATGAAGGTAAAAAACAGTCCTAATTACGTACAATTCAATATTTTAAAAAATTAAGTCTTCAACATGTAAATCTAAATTTATAGTATGCTATAAAACTAACTGATAATTTTATAAACAAGTTTATACAATTTGTCATATTTATATATGTTTGACGAAATCAGAGGTTCAATATATTTGCATGTTTCTATGAAATTTCAAAATAAATCCTATAAAGAAATATTATAAAGCATATGGCAAAAACAATAATTAGATGTTAACAGATTTGAGTTCTAATTCTAGGTCAATTATATTACATCAAAGTTGATCTAACAATACATGTACCTATTTATATATACTTTGTAAATGACAGAAATTTATCATGACTTCTGTAACTGATGTTATAAATGAGCAAAAGGATTAATAAATCCTATTCCATTACAAAGGAGTCTGGGAACTAGTGAATACTGGGATCAGTGGCATTCATAAAATGATAAAGTGGCCAATTTGTTCAAAGATCACAGACTGTATATAGTAAAACTATAATTGCACAACAAATGACCAGAGCATTAAAAGTAAAATTATGACAATAGAGGCTTCATCTGTTTGGTTTCTAATATTTCTTTAGCATCTAAAAAGTGTTAAGCAGTAGGCATTCAAACATTTGTTGAATAAATATATTCCCCAACTAAGTAGCACAACATAATATACAGACTGGGCCTAATACCTACTGACTTTACTACTCTTAATTTCACATTAACCAGCACTTTTTAAATGTTTTCAAAGTCTGGGAGATTACAAATTGAATAAATTGCAGTCTTTTAAATAATCATTTTAATTTCTCTAAATTCTTTAAAAAGATGTGAATTTATCAATTAAAGAAGAGTTTCATTTGAGATCTTGTTCCAGCGTATGTCGGCAGTTTGGCTCAAATGAACTGATAAAATTCTCTACAGGTTTGGGCATCTTTTACATTGACATTTACTTGGATTATGAAGAAGTCTACCTGGCACCACCCTGCAGACCAGAACCCAGTGCTAGGTACAAGCAAGGGTCCACTGTGCCCACAGGCTCCCCACTTCACACTGGGTAAACTTGGGTGAATTTCTCTCAGAATCCCAGGCCTCCTTGCTTTAAGTAGCAAGCAGGCCATGACTTTAATTAAGCTGTTCTTACAAAATCCTCAAGGTGGATAAAGGTTAAGAAAATCCAGGGAAAGGGTGGGAGGGAATGGGCTGCTGCTTTAATTTCAGCTTTTTAACTAGATTGCTTAGAGAACAAAATCTTTGCTAGTTAAATGAGAGTCTGAATAAACTCTCTTTAGCTCACAAGGAAAAAGAACACTTGCTTTCCCAACCCAAATAGCCAATGGGGTGATGACAGTTGTCCAGATCCCCAAATCCAGGTTGGAGGGGATGGGTGCTAGGAATCAACCTGGTGCAGTAATGCAGTCAATGCCTGAGAAGCTGGCCGGAGCCTTGAGGAGAAGGGCAGAGCACCCTGGAATGTGTTTATCCCAAGAGAGGGGCCTGTGCCTTGGAAAGCCACAAGGTTCCAGCAGCCTTAGGTAAGCTCTCCCTAGCTCTTGCTCGAGTATTCTTAGGTGACTAAGAATCTTTGTGGGGTTGCCTGAGC
>NW_005871160.1:355602-375442 GCF_000147115.1 Myotis lucifugus
ATATATATATATATATATATATATATATAGTGAGATAATTTCCTATCTCCAGATGGTATTGTTAAAATTAATTTAAAAGTAAGCACTTGTAAGAAATGGGTATTCTCAAAAAAAATAGAAACTATCTCAATGCTTTTCAATTTCACATGATCTAAGATTAATCCTTAATAAATAAAAACTAGCTTCAGTTTGTTGGTTTAAGTGAAGCAGACATGTCTTTATTTTGCCTAGGTTTTACAAATCTAAATCCATGTTAATAGTTGACTTTTATGTCTATAAAAAAATGTTTCTAAAAGTTATATATGTCCAAGCTAAAGAATAATTGATTTCTTCTTATTTTTCATTAAACATTTAAGTTTTTTTGTGGGGGGGTTTTCCCACTGATAATTAGAGAGTGGAAGAGAGAGGGGAAGACAGAGAGAAATGTCGATGTGAGAGAAACACATCAATTGGTTGCCTCCTGCAGAAGCCCTGACCAGGGCCTGGGCCAGCGAGAAGCCTGCAACCAAGGTACATGCCCTTGACAGGAATCAAACCCAGGACCCTTCAGTCCACACCCAAACAGGTTAGGGCAGACACTGAAGTTTTAAAGGTTAAAAACCTCAATATATATAGCACAACTTCTACATTATATCATATTGGTAAAAAATGGTTGAAAATTAAGTAAATAGTCGATGCTATGAGAAACCCAAGATAGAGGTTTAGTTCTTCCTGGCTCCCTAACACCTCATTTTTTGGGTTTTTACATCCCTTCATCCAACATTTAAGCTGGAACTGAATTAGATGAAGGAATTTATGAGTTACTTTATTGGAAGTAGACACTTTACACTATTGCCAAGCTAACAAAAATGTATAAGACAACTTTTAATGCCCTTTTTATGGCTTATGTAAATGTTATACTAGATGCCAAATACAAAAATATTTGATAGAAGGCAAAACTCAGATCATGATAGTTGACAGGATAGAAATAATCCAGAGTGTTTTTTTCATAGTGAAGGCCCTAAGACCTGATGCTTTCCATTTATTTGCCTTTGCAGTCTGGGGGAAATTCAGCCTCAACTCAGATCCAGTGGTTACAATATTACCCCATTCACAAGAGTCAAGAAGATGATACCATACCTAGACTTCCTAGGAATGAGCCTTTCTAGTGCTGTGAGACCAAACTACCCAACCAAAAGGTTGGTCATCAATGCATCCTTCAGATTGGCTTATGACCAATAAATCTGTGGACAAAAAAGGAAAGGCGAGGTTCTATAGAAAGTAATCTCACAGGGTGATCTGATCATAAATTCCTAACTGGGCAGGTCATGGGAAGTAGTCACACCTGAGGCATCTAACTTTTTAGCAAAAGATTTATCTTTGCCTTAAGCAAGCCCTGTCCATTATTTTTGTGCATCAAGGTTAACACACCTTTGAAATAAATAATCGCCTCCAAGAGAGCACATGATCTTAACTACCATATTTTTCCGTGTATAAGACTCCCCATGTATAAGATACCCCCCACTTTTCCAACCTAAAATTAAGAAATCAGTATTTTGAACATAAAACAGAACACATTTTTATTTAGTAATTACCACAGGTAATATTTACATACCAGTACTATGATATTATGCAGCATATCACTTTATTCAGCCTCTGTTGCATCACTGCTCTCTTCTTCATCACTTTAGCTCCAGACATATCAATTTCTTCAACTTCTATTATATCACTGCTGTCTTCTGAGTTACTGTATATATATGTGAGATCGTCTCATAAACTGGTGGCATTTCTTGAGCTAACTTTGTTCGTGTTCTTATGGCCAACCCCTCTCTCCTCATGAAATTTAAGCACCATTTTGACTTTCCTGTAAAATCAATACTGTTCATTTCGCTTGCAAACATTCTTGCCTGACATTGAATAAGCTTGGTTGACTCACATAAGTCACTCTGGTGCTGCTCCATAATCCAAGTCTTAAGCCTCTGCTCCAAGTTTGCCCATTTTTCTGGTTTTCCTCTTGAGGCCTTCTTTTTTTTTGGCATCTTAAGGAGTTGTTCTTCCTGTTTTCTCCACTGTCTGGTCATACACTGAGTGGGAGGAAGTCCAAACTGTCTCTTTGCAGCTCTATTTCCATGTTCTTTTGCATAGCTAATTACATTCAGTTTGAATTTTGCAGAGTAAGACAACCGTATACCAGTATTTATCTTTTTATTTTTTGACATCTTTATGGGCTCTGAACACTCGGGTCCCTGTTGCATCTGTGCACTCTCCACCTCCATCTCCAATTACGACATTAGCTGATGTCAGTAACAATAAGGCTCATGATTGGGGGAAGCCTGTTTGACAGGGTATGGGCAGCTAAACACCTGTGTGGTTCCCTCCTTGGCTGACTTCCATGTATAAGACGCCCTTCGATTTTCAGTATAACTATTTTAAGAAAAAAATAGCATCTTATACACGAAAAAATACAGTGTATGTAATCCCATCCCCGAGTTGCTTCCTACCACCTTCATGTACTCTTCTTTACATTCCCTCCTTAATCTCAAATGCATAAAAGAAACTGCAAACTGTTATTCTCTGAAGCATTTATTTCAGCCTGTTGAAATCTTGCTTTCAGGTGCATCTTCTGTTTGGCTCAAATAAATTTTATAAAATTTTTTTAAAAAAAGAAGAGTCATGACTTAAGACAGTAGTAATCATAACTCATAACTGCTCAGTTTATGTAAGAAACTGAAAATTTATCCTGTAACATTTTTCCACTAGAAGTCAGCAGTCACAATAAAGATGCTACAGTTCGTCTCAAACATATTTAAAACATATAAATTTTCAGTGCCAGCAAAGACGTCTTAGATAAAAACAGATGCCAATGATTAAATCATAGTATATTCCACACTGACTCACCCATTTATTTTAAAGTGTTGGATACACTGTGTCAGAGCGATATTTGTAAACCATTAATCACTATACAGATGTAAGATATAATAATTACAATAGATTATAATAAAAAATAAACCTTCAATTCAAAAAGTATTTACAAAGTTATGGTACAACTTCTACAAGAAAGCTACCATAATAGATAATTTAAATTATTAAAAAGAAAGAAGAACCACTGTGATACAACATAAGTAGAAAGATACTGCCAGTCAGAATTGCAAAAAGAAGGGTATAAAGTCAATCTGCTAAGAAAGTTCCAAGGGAGCCCTGGCCAGTTTTTCTCAGTGGTTAGGGCGTCAGCCCATGAACTGAAGGAAAGAGGGTTTGATTCCAGACAGAGCATGTGCCTAGGTTGCAGGCTCGATCCTCAGCCCTGGTCGAGGCGGCAACCAATCGATGTGTCTCTCTCACATCAATGTTTCTCTTTCTGTGTCCCTCCCTTCCCCTCTCCCTAAAAAATCAATGGAAAATATCCTCAGGTAAGGATTAACAAAAAAAGAAAGTTATAAGGTAGAAGAAGCCAGTTTATTGAAGGTGACTTTGGAAAGACTTTGTAACAAAAGAAACAGAGAAGAGCAGGAACCTTGCCAGTTTTTACCCACTATTATATCTCTAACTTGTACAATAGTACACTGAACACAGAAGAGTCTCAATAAATATTTACTGACTGAATGAACAAACATTCGAAATGGACCTTGAGAGATGGAGAAGACACTCTAGTATGAAGGAAATATTAACTCACGGAAATAAAGGAGGATATAAGGTATACGTTTAAGAACAAAGAGTAGCCTAATTTTGCTGGAGCGAACTTATGAAATACAGATGAGTAGGCGTTTGTGTCTGCTATGAGCTATGTAACAAGTTTTAACTTAATTTGGTATTAATTAAAAATAATAAAGTTTTTAATAATGAAAGTAATATATATAAGAGAATACAAGGTGAGCTGCAAAATGATTGCCTATCTAGCACAAATGATTTAGTTCAGAACTAATGTGAATGGAAAGAATGGAAAAAGGTCAAATGTAACCCCAAGAATTTGGATGGTTATAAAAATAGTGGCACCATTAAAAGAAATACAAAGTATTTTTTTTATTTTATTTAATTTTTTTATTTTTATTTTTTTTCCATCACCATTTATCCCCTCAAAAAGAAAGAAAGAAAGAGAGAGAGAGAGAGAGAGAGAGAGAAGAAAGAAAGAAAGAAAGAAAGAAAGAAAGAAAGAAAGAAAGAAAGAAAGAGAGAAAGAAAGAAAGGAAGAAAGAAAGACAAAGTTAAAAAACAAATTAAAAAATATGGTTGATTGGAGGGGGAAGTCAGGTAAAGAATATTACATTTATTGAGCACTTATTCCTTGCCTAAGCACTTCAAACAACCCTGTTAAGTAGTCATACCCCCATTTTACAAATGAGGCAAAAGAGGTCAAGATACTTCCCCAAAGCTCGCAAAGTGAATTTTAATCGTGTCATTCCCTCCCTTCTTCCTTCCTAAGAGAACCTCCATTTTCTTCAAATATGGGACAGCAATTCGCTCAGAAAGGTGGGGCCCCATCCCTAGGAAAATGAAACCTGACTGTTTCCCTTGTCTAACGACCTAGGCCTGACCTATGAGACATGAGAAGAAGTATGTTGAGGGCATTAGAATCGTGGGGATAATGAGGAACCTTGAAGTCCCCAATTTAAGAGCTGTCCTTGATTTCTCCCTTTCACTCTGGTTTCCCAGTAGATTTCAGCAAACCAAATCCATTCTAATTACAAAATATCTTGCTAACCCTTCCTCTTCTACAATCCTAGTCCAAACTAGGATTAACTCTCAACTGGATTGCTAATAACTATTTTCCTAGGCAACCTCACTATAGTCACTCTTGCTCAAACAATTCATTCCCAAACAGCAGCCAAAAAAATCATGGAGGCTTTGTGCTCTGTTGGTGGGATTGTAAAAAATGTACAACCACCATGAAAAATAGTATGGAGGTTCCTCAAAAAATTAAAAAATAGAACTATCCTATCATCCAGCAATCCTAACATTGAGTGTGTATATATAGCCAAGAGAATTGAGAGCAGAGAGATATTTGCACACCTGTGTTCATAGCAGTACTATTCACAATAGCCAAGAGGTAAAAGCAACCCAAGGGTTCATCCACAGATGACTAGATATAAAAAATACGGTATACAGCCCTAGCCGGCTTGGCTAGTGGATAGAGCGTCAGCCTGCGGACTGAAGGGTCCCAGGTTCGATTCTGGCCAAGGGCACATTCCTGGGTTGCGGGCTCAATCCCTAGTAGGGGGTGTGCAGGGGGCAGCCAATCAATGATTCTCTATCATCATTGATGTTTCTATCTCTCTCTTCCTCTCTAAAATCAATAAAGAAATATATTTTAAAAATACAGTATACATAAAGTGGAATATTACATAGCTTTAAGGAAGGAAATCCTGTTACATGCTACAACAAGAATGAACTTAGAGGACATTTATGTTACATGAAATAAGCTAGTCACAATGAAACAGATACTATATGAGGTATCTTAAACAGTCAAATTCATAGAAACAGAAAGTAAAATGGTGGCTACCAGGGGCTGGAAGGAGCTCTTTGATGGCACAGAGCTTCAGCTTCACAAAATGAAAAAGTTCTGGAGATCTGTTTCACAACCATGTGACTATACTTAACACAACTGAACTGTACACTTAAACATAGTTAAAATGGTAAGAATGGATTAAAAACTGGTACATTTACACAATGGAATACTATGCAGCTGTAAAAAAAGAAGGATCTCTTACCCTTTGATACAGCATAGAGGGACCTGGAGAATGTTATGCAAAGTGAAATAAGCCAGTCAGAGAAAGACAAGTATTACATGATCTCATTTATATGTGGAATCTAATGAATAAAATAAACTAACAAAACAGAACCACAGACATTGAAGCATGCAACAGACTAATGCATTTCAGAGGGGTGTGGGGGTGGGAAGATATTAACCAAAGAACTTACATGCATTTCTGAATAACCCATGGACATGGACAATAGTGCAGTGAAGGCCTAGGGAGGGGGCAGGAGCAGGATGGAGAGGATTAATGGGGGGGGGGGGAGCATCTATAATACTTTCAATTTTAAAAAATAGTTAAGATGGTAAATTTTCATGTTGTGTGTTTTTCTTTTACAGAAAAAAAAACACCTAAGTAAATCATATCACTTCACCCCTCCTTAAAACACTTCAATTATTTCCTATCACCCACTAACTAAAACCCCAAACAAGGTTTGTGAGGCTTTGTACCATTTGGCCTTTTCCTCTTATACAACCAGATCACATGCTACTCTCCCCTTCCCTCAAGATGTTCAGTAGAAAGATACTCTTTCACTTCTTCAAATAATTCTAATTCCTTGATAGCATTTCTCACAAATTGAAATGCTTTTTTTTTAATATCTTCCCAACTGAAATGCAAGTTCCATGGGAACAAAGACCTCATCAATCTTGTTCATCATTGTGTCCCTAGTAATTATCATATGCCTGGTATATACTTAATATTCAAATATTGAGAGATTTCACATTTTGAAAAAAATTACTCTGAGTCTATTATTAAATATATACAAATATACATATAGATCTTAAAAGACTATAACTGATGTTACAGCTGCTATCTCTAGTTGTTGAGTAGACATACTTTCTACTTTGTACTTTTTAGTATGTTCTAACTTCCCTTTAATAAATCTTTATATGCAGAAATTAAAGATCTTTTAAGTCTGATATTTTAACTGCAAAGTGCTTTAAATCTTTTAATTATATAAAATAAAGGTACAAAATGACTTAAGCTACTGATGGAACTAACTTTTTAAGCCCGGCTTGGCTCAGTGGTTGAATGTTGACCCATAAACCAGGAGGTCATGGTTTGATTCCAGGTCAGGGCACATGCCCGGATTGCAGGCTCGATCCCCAGTGTGGGGTATGCAGGAGGCAGCTGATCAATGATTCTCTGTCATCACTGATGTTTTGCTCTCTCACCCTCTCCCTTCCTCTCTGAAATCAATAAAAATATATATATTTTTAAATACCATATTACTCTTCAATCTCACGATCTATACTGTTTCATATTTCCACAGTTTTAAGTATTCTCTGACCATTAATGAGTATTTAGATCACAAAGATGACTAAAAACTGTATCTTCATACTTTTTAGATGAATATAAAACATCTTAACAATAATTCTCAATAAATCACAGCACATTTATACAACTAACCTACATCTATATCTATAGATTTTTTTAAATCAACAATAATTGAAAGCTTACACTTGCCAGATTCTGTTCTAAGCACTTTACATAGATTGACTCATTCATATTTCAAACTCATTTCAGAGGTAAGTAAAGTTAGGCACTAGTAGATTAAATTACCTACCCAAAATTATTAAACCACAGTCAGATTGGGACTCAAGCCCAAGAAATCCTGCTCAAGTCTTAAGGCTACGCTCTTAATCACACTGTACAAAAGTGGGAACAGACTTATGGCCCAGAAAAAGTTCAAGACACAAAAGGCTATGCTTCTCAAAAATTATATCCCATCTTTAATGAATATTCATTTTAAAAAGCACAAATAGTAATTCCCCATGTATTGATACCATCTTTTAAGAAGTCATTTGTCTTAAGCCCCAGGAATTATATAATTTAAATGATTTTTTAAGATGTCAGGCATTTAATAGTAAAATTTTAAAAAAGAAAAACTGGTTATTTACCAACGATAAATGAAGAAAGAACTCATATAGTTCCTTAGTCAATAAAAATATAGAATTTAACATTAATCAGAATGTGTAATTCTGCTATTTCTCCAGCTCATTTCCTAATTCAACCAATTACACCCTGAGCTTTATTATATCCTTGGCACTGGAGAATTTTTAAAGTATAAATTATATGAGAGAAATCCTAAATCTCCATTACATATAGTACTAACCTGTTATGGGGATGATGATACCGCACAAGAATTCTGTAAGGTTAAATGAGATAAAATATACAAATATCTGGCATAAATTTGAATCCCACAGGCAAATATGAATGTTGGTGCCCTACAAGCGGGCTGACCATTGACTCTGCCTTATGTGGTAATTCACAATCTCCATCAAGCATTCTCATAGGCCAATGTCTTTGATAAATGCCACTCCCCACTCAGCTTCCTCCTCTCATACCACTATACTTTTCCTTATCTGTCAAACTCTTGCACATTTCAGCGAGTACAGTTACACTGGGGGAAACTCTTCATTAATAACCCACCTCTTAGCTATTGTAAATCGTGCTGCTATGAACACAGGGGTGCATATATCCTTTCTGATTGGTGTTTCTGGTTTCTTGGGATATAGTCCTAGATGAACAAGAATAGATTCACAGACAAATGGCAGGGGAGGTGGGGGTTAGAGAGCAACCAAAGGACTTGTATGCATGCATATTAGCATAACCAATGGACACAGACACTGGGGCGGTGGGGGCTTGCCCGGGGTAGGAATGGGGGGGGGGGGTGTCAGGTGGGGGGAGGGGGAGGAGACATATGTAAAACTTTAGACAATAAATAAATTAAAAAATAAATAAAAACCCACCTCTTCACTTCAAAGTTAGGAACTCCTCTTTGTAATTCTATATACCTACATCACAATGCCTCATCATCCTTTAAGTGGGTATACCAAGTGTATCCTCTTGGAATACAAAGCAGGGTCAATATCTTACTGATCTTGAAATCCCAAAGACCTAACTTAGTTACTGGCACGTAACAGTTACTGAAGTTTTTGTTTACTGGTTTTTTGTTTGTTTGTTAATGAAGAATAAAAGTGATACAAAAGAGAGAGAAAAACTACATTTATTTATATCATACCTTGTTCCAAAGAAGGGAGAAGGGAGGATTATTCTTAATACTACAAATATATAACAAGAAATTCCTAATATTCTGAGAGAGCCCTGGCCGATGTGCTAAGGGGTTAGAGCTTCAACCCAGGCACCGAAGGATAGCAGGTTCGATTCCTGGTCAAGGGCACATACCTGGGTTGCAGGTTTAATCCCTGGCCGGGTTGGGGCGTGTGCAGAAGGCAACCAATTGATGTGTCTCTCTCATGTCAATGTTTCTCTCTCTCTCTCTCTCTCTCTCTCTCTCTCTCTCTCTCAACCCCTCCTTCTTCCACTCTCTCTAAAAAAATCAATGGGAAAAATATCCTCGGGTAAGGATTAAACAATATCTATTTTGTTTAATAGATATATTTTGGTTAATCCTCACCAGAAGATATGGTTTTTCATTATTTTTTTAGAGAGAGAGGAAGGGGGAGAGATAAAGAAACACTGATGTGAGAGAAAAACACCCATTGGTTGCCTACCATAGACACAACTGGGAATGGAACCTGAAACCCAGGCACGTGCCCTGACTGGGAATCAAACCCACAACCTTTTGGCATACTAGACCACGCTCCAACCAACTGAGCCACCTGGCCAAAGTAGAAGGAGCTGCTCAAGGTGACACACAGTAGGGAAACAGAGGGAAAATCATATACTTGTCATTAATGTTTTGAAAAATTGTATAGAGATTTATCACTAGAGAATAGGAATAAAAAAAGAGGAGGGATTAAGATTATCTATTACTCAACAACATATATTTTTTAAAAGAAAGGAAAACAGTAGTGGAAAGAAAACATGAGCACAATAACATGAACCTGTAAAATGTACAGTGTGTGAATAGCAGGTAAAAATTTCAAATAAAGGTTTAAAAAACCTTTTTTACTTATTGAGAATCATTTAAGAAACTACTACAAATCACTTCCATTACTCTAGGGGTTTGTGATAAGGTAGTTTAATATTTTTTAATCACTTAAATACGATATTCGCTCCAAGTATTTTTAAAATCAAAAACCCAGTACTACTTAATTCAGTAAAGTAGTTTTGAAGTGTTTCAGTTCCCTATAATGGCAAGCTCTGGAAGATCAAAGAGAGAGGCAGAGAAAGAAAGTGAAAAGACTAGAAGAAAAAGAGTAAGTTACACAGAAGCCAAGATCCATAAACACACATGAAGACAAATTCACTGGGACAGACACTGGCACTTAGGTTCTGAGATGAATGTCAATCAAAGTAAACTGTTCTTCTCATCCTCTGTGGTTCCCTAGTCCTGGGGAAATGGGGGGTGCAGAGGAGAGGGGGTGCTACCAATATCTTAAGAAAACACTGAATAGGGGGAAACCAAGATGGCGGCATAGGTTAACGCCGGAGTTTGCTGCCTCAAACAACCACTTCAAAAATACAACTAAAAGACGGAACGGACATCACCCAGAACCACAGGAAGGCTGGCTGAGGAGAGATTCTACAACTAGAAGGAAAGAGAAATCCATACCGAGACTCAGAGGAGGCGCAGTGCGGAAGTGAAATACTAAGGTGCGGAGTGCATGTGGAGCGGGCCTGCGGAGGGCGCAGTTGTTGTTTTCAATCGGGAGGGAGTTGCAGACTCTGAGCTCCAGATCCGGGCGAGTCTCTAGGGACCCAGACTCAAACGGGAGAAGCGGGACTGTCTGGCTTTGGTTGGAACTCGAATGCAGTTTTCTCTCCCGGGACTCTGAGAGGCAGAGCCCCTGGGGACGGAACTGAGAGCAGCCATAACTGCTCGCTCCACCCGCCCTGTAGATCCCCAGGGACCCGCCTGGCCGAAGCCCTGCACAGAGGCATTTGCCGGATAGCCTTAGGCAAACGCTAGACTAGCACCGCCCTAGAGATACAGCACAGAAGCTCTCCCGCTGCAGACACAGCTGACTCTCATAGCCAGTTAGCCTGGAGGTCAATTCACCCCCAGTATTGCCGACAACAATCAAGGCTTAACTACAACGAGACTGCGCACAAAGACCACAAGGGGGTGCACCAAGAAAGCATAAAAAAATGCGGAGACAAAGAAACATGACAGAAATGGAGGATATAGAGCTAAAAAAAAGCACTTTTAAGGTCTTTCAATAATTTTCTAGAAACTGCCGATAAACTTGATAAGATCCTCAAGAAATCTAATGAGACCCTTGATGTTATGATAAAGAACCAACTAGAAATTAAGCACACACTGACTGAAATAAAGATTATTATACAGACACCCAACAGCAGACCAGAGGAGCGCAAGAATCAAGTCAAAGATTTGAAATGCGAAGAAGCAAAAAACACCCAACTGGAAAAGCAAAATGAAAAAAGAATCCTAAAATACGAAGATAGTGTAAGGAGCCTCTGGGACAGTTCCAAACGCACCAACATCAGAATTATAGGGGTACCAGAAGATGAGAGACAGCAAGATATTGAAAACCTATTTGAAGAAATAATGACAGAAAACTTCCCCCACCTGGTGAAAGAAATGGACTTACAGGTCCAAGAAGCGCAGAGAACCCCAAACAAAAGGAATCCAAAGAGGACCACACCAAGACACATCATAATTAAAATGCCAAGAGCAAAAGACAAAGAGAGAATCTTAAAAGCAGCAAGAGAAAGAGAGTCAATTACCTACAAGGGAATACCCATACGACTGTCAGCTGATTTCTCAACAGAAACTTTGCAGGCCAGAAGGGAATGGCAAGAAATATTCAAAGTGATGAATACCAAGAACCTACAACCAAGATTACTTTATCCAGCAAAGCTATCATTCAGAATTGAAGGTCAGATAAAGAGCTTCACAGATAAGGAAAAGCTAAAGGAGTTCATCACCACCAAACCAGTATTATACGAAATGCTGAAAGGTATCCTTTAAGAAGAGGAAGAAGAAGAAAAAGGTAAAGATACAAATTATGAACAACAAACATGCATCTATCAACAAGTGAATCTAAGAATCAAGTGAATAAATAATCTGATGTACAGAATGAACTGGTGATTATAACAGAATCAGGGACATAGAAAGGGAATGGACTGACTATTCTTGAGGGGGAAAGGGGAGTGGGAGATGCGGGAAGAGACTGGACAAAAATCGTGCACCTATGGATGAGGACAGTGGGTGGGGAGTGAGGGCGGAGGGTGGGGCGGGAACTGGGAGGAGGGGATTTATGGGGGGGGAAAAAAGAGGAACAAATGTAATAATCTGAACAATAAAGATTTAATTTTTAAAAAAATTAAAAAAATTAAAAAAAGAAAACACTGAATAAGCCACTAATAAACATTCTAAAATTAATTTTAGCCTTAATTTTAAGCTGTTTCACTTTAGACAATACAGCTGAAGAAGCCTAGAAGAAAGGAAATTACTCTCATGTCTGCAGCCATGATGGTTATGCAGTAACCTCAAGGGCCAAATGAAATAAAGCCAAAATTCAAATCAATCATTGGCTTGGGGTGCCCTATCGCCAATTTAGAACTTTCCTAGTAATGAAGTTCTCTGAGGAGGAAATGTTCAGCTAGATGAGGAACACTAGATGGAGGAGAGAATCACAGTTAAAAGCAAGCAGCAAGAACGAAACCAGTCAAGAGAATAGTTACTAAAGGTAGGATTAGAAAGTGTCAACAAGGATTAAATACCTAATACCTACTAACATAAAGATCTAGAAGGATAAGGAAAAGAACAAATCAATTAGATTATCTACAGATCAAGCTTGAAATTCACACAGTGAAATTCAAAAGTTAATTCTGAAACAAATAATATGCCAGTACTCTGACACGTCATTCAACTCTGATGCATTATAATGTTAGTCAAATGAGGAAATTGTTATCCTTTATTAAGGAACATTCATTTTTAAATATGGAATACTACAAAACTCTATATAAACAACTTTGTAAATCACCTCATAAGTCCAATCATACACAAAAATAATTTTTATATAAAATAGGCACATTTAAAATAAGAAAGACACCACAACAGTGTTTCTTCTTGCATATTTTCAAGGACTTGCACCAATTTAAGTCATTTTTACAAACTGCAGGTGTTTAAAATTAAAAGGTAATTTTTGTTTCTTAAACTACTGATAGATTCCTTTCAAATCTAACAATAAAATGTTATAAAGTTTCCTCTAGACATTTTCATAGCCAATGCATTATTTAAACTACCAAAACCTCTACTCCGATATAGCTTCCCTATCTGGCCTCTTTTTTTAAATCTCTATTTTCTCCTCACTTCCATCTACCCAGACCTTTCTCAAACACAGAGTCATGACATTCATTCCCTTGTTCCAAAACCAAAGTACTTCTCAAACCCTGACAGAATAATAGATTTAGAACTCAAGTTTAGGAACAAAACACTCTGAAATGTCAAAATACCTTTCAAGCCTTTTGTTTTACCTTAAAAATTAAAATAAATTTATAGTCTCCATCATATATGCATTTTTAGTATTGGTAAACATACAAAATATTGTTGTTATTTTTTTTTAAATATATTTTATTGATTTTTTACAGAGAGGAAGGGAGAGAGATAGATAGTTAGAAACATCGATGGGAGAGAAACATCGACCAGCTGCCTCCTGCACATCTCCCACGGGGGATGTGCCCGCAACCCAGGTACATGCCCTTGACCGGAATCGAACCCGGGACCTTTCAGTCCACAGGCCGACGCTCTATCCACTGAGCCAAACCGGTTTTGGCAATATTGTTATTATTGATTAAATATGTAATGTTTCTTTCCCAAATAATCTAATAAAATGAATATGCCAAGAAAATGCATCATAATTTTCCTGTGGCTTTCCATACTCCCAAGCACATGGTTAAGTACCCAATTTTAGCCTTAGCACAATACTGACAGTAATAGTTTAATAAATATAACTATTATTTCAATATCTAGGGAATAAATTAGGGAATATTAAAGCCCTTGATAATCTGGCCTGAACCTTCTTTCACCTTGCATTTCTCATTACTCTATATACACCCTGTGCTTAACTAAAAAATAAAAAGCTAAAAAAAAAAAATCCATCTATTAATTTACTCCTTATCCTTCTTATGCTTCCTCCTAGAAAGCCCTTTCACTCATCTCCTCAAGAAGCTGTATCCATACATCAAGGTCCAGCTCAAGCCCAACCATCCTCCAAGTAATCTTCCCTAATAGCCTTCCTTTCTCAAAAATTTTGCAGTCCATCATGGTACTAACCAGTCTGTCTCATTATGTTTAGTTGTGTGTATAAGGATACATACAACATACCAGCTAAGAATCAAAGCTTTGGAATCAGAGAAACTCAGGTCAACATCTGACTCTGCAATTTACTAAGCATGACCTTGGGCAAATTATTTAAGAATCATCCTGCACTGGCTTTGTCTGTTTTATGAAAATAGCCACTATCAGGGTGAATCTCAGAATCAAAAACAGTGATGGGTATAAAGCACTTAGCACAATACTGACAGTAATAGTTTAATAAATATAACTATTATTCCCAACATGCAGACCCATGTCTTACTCATTTTTGTATTCTTTTCCATGTAGTGTTTTGCATGTGCTTAATAATTTCTTGGTTGATGAAATCTGATCAATTCAGAACTAATCGCCTAGACAGATCTTAATTAGATCCAAATTCTAGTGAATATCAAAAATGGCTCGTTTATCATATTATTAGCAGTTAATTTTAACATTAGCTTAACCATTTTATACTTTAGCTACCATATACATAAAGAACCCAAAGCATCATTTTGAAAGTATTCCACATTGCATTATTATCATGAGTAGGCCAATATGGAAAATGCCTGACATAGTTACATAAAAGTCTAAATCTAAACACATTAGCAAGTGTCCAAAGCAAGCCTTTAGCAAATTAAAGAATTCCCATGTGGATCCTACTATTTTAAAGTTACACTAAATCCTGAATCCATTTTTCCAACTGACCCTTTGAGTTGTTCCTGTGCCAGGGGATTCCCAACAGAGACCAAGCAGTTCTGCCATGGTATTCTCACAGAGAGTACCAAGGTATGATCTGGAAACCCAGATCACCAAGATTCCTACTAATTCTTAAATGTACACAATAGGCTCTATCAGAATGGATGAGTAGATTCTTTATTCCTAAAATTAGCAACAGCAAAACAAAAGCAAATAAACAAAAACCTACAGCAATGCCAAAGACTGATGAAGAAAGGGACCATGATAACTACAGGGAAGGAAAAAGAAGATACAGCAGAAAACCTAGCCATCAAAAGGCAGCTTCAGGAAATCATAAGCTAAATTCAGAAAGAGAAATTTCAGCCCCGACTGGTGGCTCAGTTGGTTGGAGCGTATCCCGTACACCAAAAGGTTGTCGGTTCAATTCCTGGTCAGGGCACAAACCTAGGTTTTGGGTTTGATCCCTGGTCAGGGCTCAGACAGGAGGCAACCTATCAATGTTTCTCTCTCTCAAACCAATTTTTAAAAAGATCCTACCCTAGCAGGTTTGGCTCAGTGGATAAACTGGATAAAACATTGGCCCATGGACTGAAAGGTGCTGGGTTCGATTCTAATCAAGGGCACATACCAAGTGCAGGCTCCTCCCCAGCCCTAGTCCCAGCATATGTGGGAGGCAACCAATTGATGTGTCTGTCACATCGATGTTTCTCTCTCTCTGTCTCTCCCCCTCCCTTCCATTCTCTCTAAAAATTAAAGGATAAATATCCTCGGGTGAGGATTAACAACAACAAATATATATATTTGTTGATTTAAAAAATAAAAGAAAAACTTCACTAGAGGAGGAAAAGCAGCTTTACTATAGTACTATGTGAACTACACTGAGTTTATTGTCACACTGTAAACATTAACAAATGTGTTCATCCTAAAATATTCCTCAAAGCAACATATATAAACTACAGTAAAAAAAAAAAACATTTTAAAAATGACATTTGCTGTTTAAATGTTAGGGATGCAAGATGAGATCATTAAAAGTAAAGCTTAAAATATTTCCAGTGACAATCATGTTCATGTGAGATATTTTCATCTAAATTAATGAAAACCTACAACACATGTGTTTAATACTAGTGAATACAGTGGCTCTTCTAAACTTCTTTGAAACTGAGAATAATTATTTTAAATTTTCATTGAAATTTTAATACTTCCAAAAGACATGTTTTAAAATGTTTTTTAAATTAATGATATTATAGTTAAGATAAAACTGTTATATAGGCACTAAATAAGGTCGCATTCACGCATTTAAAAAAAATGATAGAAGCAAATATTTCCAAAGTTATTATTTGTTTTAAAAAAATATGAAACAAGTAGTTCCATATAAGAAAATTTTAACATTTAAATTGTTCTGCATATTTTGCAATAATAAAGAAATGTCCTGTATATATGCGATATATTTATATATTTGTATGTGTGTGTATGTGTGTGTGTGTGTGTGTGTGTGTGTGTGTAATGTGTATGTATTATACACATATTTTTGGGTGTCCCAAAAATATGTATACAAACTTTAACAGCTGATTCTATTACATTTTGAAAATGAAATGTATTTTAATAAACACCACCTTTATAATTATTCAAAGTACTGAATAATTTTTTTTCTTGCTCTTTCATAAACTATTTCTCAAGGACCAAATCTGATGAGATCAATTCCTCCTCACTAGGATCAACTCATTGATTCTAAATCTGTTAGGCAAAAAAAGAAAAACATATAGTAACCAGTAACCAATAAATTATTAAAGCACTGCTTTACATCACAATCAATAAACTCTCAGTCATCAATCCCTAATCTGCCTTAAATTTTAATTACTTTCAAAGAAAGAGCCTTAATACATATAATTTAAGCCTTTATTACACAGCACTATAAATATTGATTTCCCCTTATCAAAATATATGCACACTGAATCATGAAAAGGTAATATAAAAAAGAAAAGGAAATATAAACATTCATTAAGACAGCAAATCTGTTCACTTTGATGATTTCTCATATCTCTATAAGAACACTTGCTTGCTTAAAACTAAGTATGCGATGATTTAAAGGAAATTTATTCTTAAAATACACTAAAGGTCTGAAGTAAAACTTTTGAGAGGCAAAACTTTAGTAGAAAAGAATGTTTTCTAAATTTTATTAATGAGGCAAACTCCAATTTAAGGTTCTAAAGGCCAGTATTAAAAATACCAATCTGCAGAGGAAGAGAGAAGATAAAGTGATTTTGGCTGTCATTTTCAGAGCTATTCAGAATAATCACAGCTAAATAACAACTTTAATATGGAGCCAAAGAGATTATTTCTCTCAGAATTCTTTCAAGAATTTGCCATTTTCAAAATTCCCATGAAGCTTAGTTTTATTACTGATGCTCTCTACTCCACTGCTATCCATTAACACTGCCTAGAATAAGATAACAGTATTTTTTAAGTTCAGTCTATGGGTCTACTTCCTGAAGTGTACAACATTAATAATTATGTTCTGGGTGTAGCACAACATTTACCAATGGAAACCATAAAAGAAAGCACTATTCACACAATCAGAAGACTAGGAAGGAACTTGACAGAGACCATACAGTTCAAAGAAATGTTTAATAAGCTCTTTCTTTATCGTAGACTCTCAATCTACCTTTTCCAGAAACCAGTACTATTGACTATACTTACATAAACTTATTAAAATGACCACAATTTAATTTGTACATTGTATAGTTTACCTTAAACTTTAAATGGACATGTTTAATTTGCTAAAAATCTATCTTCTACCAAAGGGAAAGAACATTACAAATAGATTCCAGGGTTAATATTGTTTTAGTACATTTATTTTAAAGCACTATAGTACAACCTCACTTTGTGTGATATGTCAAACTTTTTAACCAGTAAGTATCAGCCTTCCTTTTTCACAATGCCACAAATATCCCAGAAATTTAAGTCTTCAAAAGGAAAGATTATAAACAGTTTATTAAAATAAAATTCCATCGGAAGTCTTGATATAATCTACATAGTATACAATAAATATACTGTTAGTGATTCATAAATACTAAGTTTTCTGAATCACGTGTCCTGCTACCAACTACATGTTAACAAAACACCCAATTACTTTTTTAATCTAACTTTTCTGCTCAAGAAACCAAGAGCCCTACCCCCACAGCTCCTAGAAGCTCAAATATCTGTTTCCCTGCCTTCCTGCATGAGGCATTAAACCTTCATATTTTTATCCTGCAGCTTTCCTAATAAGCATTATTCTTCACCACATTTTTATTTGCCACATTTTTATCTGGAGGATAAAGACTATTCAAGCATAAGACTATCCCATCTATCCTCTCACTCAAACTATAACTATGCACCTAATACTGATCATTCTATAATCATTTCACCCGAATTACCCAGTGATAGGTTTGACGTTTCAAGTCCCATTCAAAGGGGCTTGATATGTTTCAGGGTAGAGCAAGCTAAAGATTCTCATCATTATATTCTAGACATTACAGCTTCCAAAAAGCTTGAGAAGTTCACCAACGCCCTCCTCTCTCCTCTCTAGAATAGTAAACATCCTGTCACAGAATCCAGAGAATAGGGGCTTTGCTCTGGAGAGCAGAGCAAACACTGCTCAGAGCAGCTGTTAGAAACTTTCAGATGGCTGCGGGACTAGCACTTCAGTTACATTAATGATGTCATCTTGTTCTGCTTTACTTTCTCCTTTTCAGTCCTGCAATTAATGTAGAAAACCTACAGATTACTTTTTAAAATAAAGTTTTAAAAAAAAACATTCGCTACACTACTTCTCCAAAAGAAATCATTTTCAGATCCTTACATCATTACTTAATCCACAACGTATCAGTTTATACGTGACACTGGAAGGCTGAAAAGGACTCAATTTTCTACCTAGACTGACCAATCATGTTTGCAAGTTTTCAATCATCTCGAGAACGTTCTATATTTACAAGGTGCTGGTGCGGTCTATCAGGAGAACTGTGCTGCCCACAGACGAGCCCTGAATATCCTGCACTTGATCGATTGTAGGTGCATTTCTGGCTACCTGCTGCGCTTTCTGCACCCTTCGTCACCCGGCCAGGCTCCCACCAGCAGACACTTTCCCGTCTTTTAAAACGCCCTTCCTCCCACAGCTCGCTCACACACACACACACACACACACACACACACACACACACACACACGGCAGGCTCGGAGGTTTCCTCATTCTGAGACGGAACCACTAATCCCACTAGGTATTGTGACTCTCAAAGAATCCTTCAGCAGCCTCCCCTGGGACGTCGAGCTCAACGGAGCTTTGAACCCCCAAACTCGCTGCCAGCTGCCTTTGCAAAAGCAGCACCAGAAGCAGGCTCCATACCGCATTGCCGCGGTGGACTTTTTCTAGCAGCTTAAAAAAAAAAAAATCAGCCCAGCACCCTGCAGACCCTACTGGCTCTTCTGCAGCACGGAAGGCAGCTCCGCAGGGCTCGGCAAGGATCCCCGGGGAGCCCGGCTTCAGGGCGGGGAGGCGAGTGCCCTGGAGAGGCTCTGTCGGAAGCGGGGTTTGGGGGGGGGGCGGTAAGGGGAAGGCGTCCGAGTGAAGGGGACCGCGACAGAGCAGCGGCCAGGACACTGGCGCCTGGGCGTTCGACTCGGCATCGCGCACTGGCCGGGGCCGTCGGATAGCGGGCCCCCGGGGGCCCCTCCGGAGAATGGGGATCCCGCAACGACGGGCGGAGCACCCACCCCCGACCCCCCGCCGCCTCCCGGCCCTCACCTGTCATGAGCGCCGGGCTGTCGCCCGCAGCCGAGGCGGGAGAGGAGGCGGCCGCGGCAGAGCTGGACGCGCGCCTCCCACGGAGGTTCCTGGGCACCAGCTCGCATCCGTCCGCCGCGCCGGCCACCAGCAGCCCGAGCACCAGCAGCGCAGCCCAGCGCCGCCGCCGCAGCCAGCCCGAGGCCGGGCCGGGCGCCGGGGCGGGATGAGGGCGCGGAGGAGGAGCGGGGAGCCATCGCGGCGGCGCCCCGACCGCCGGCCACTCGCTCCCTCCTCGCGAAGCCGCCGCCTGCGACTCCTCGGGCCGCCCCCGCCGCCTCAGACTCCAGCTCTCGGCGGACGCCAGCCTGGTCCCCCCGCGCTTACGGCGGCCCTGCGGAGCCCGGGTCCCGGCGGCGTGCA
>NW_005871160.1:375542-377613 GCF_000147115.1 Myotis lucifugus
CTTTTTTAAGAAAAAAAAAAAAAAAAGCCAAGTGTTTGGGTTTTTCCGGTCGGCCGGAAAACCCGGATGTTGAACAGGGAGAGCACAGGCCCCCGCTTTTTGGCCCCCCGAACACAAACCAACGGGCCCGAAACTGGCCGCCGGCCCGGGGGGTTTCCCCCGGGCCCCTTCCGGGCCGGGCTTTTTGTTAGTTCCACAAGGGGGGCCGGGGCCTTCCCCCCCACAAACTTGGTTTCAATACCAAATCCCCCCCCCTCCTTCAGGGGCTCTCCGCGCAGGGCGGGGCGCGGCTCCACTGCGCCTTCACTGGGGCTGCGCGGCGCCCAGCCCCGCCCCCGAGGGCGTTCCCCGGGGAACGGGAGTGCCGCGGGGTGGTTTCTAATGATTTAGCTGAGCTGCTAAAATGGGGGGTCCGGGGGAAGACGGGCACGCCCTCCTCCCCCCATTCAAGCCCCCGCTGCGATTGCCGGGAAGTGGGGGGTGATCCAAGGAACGGCTGGAAGAGTACGGATATTCCAGATCGGTTAGACAAGTTATAGCCCCTGTGGACCGCAGCAAAAATCATTGCATGGGTCCTGGGCACCTGGGAATCGGAAACAGCATAAGGGGAAACGTAATCTGTAAAACAGAATTTCCATACAGGTGGGGCTTCCAGGAGGCTGGCAATGTAGAAGTGGAGGTTAGACTAGCCTAGCGTTTTATTGACATGTCAACACTGTAAACGCTTGCCAATGTGCTAGGCGCTGTTCTAAGCGCTTTACAGATTTACACATTATACCTCTTAGGTTGGGTGGTGGTATCCTTGTTATCAGATCCATTCACAAAGGAGGAAACAAAGGCCCAGAAATGTTAAAATAACTCTCACACACACACACACACACACACACACACACATACAGCTGGTTAACGGGAGACATTTAGCACCACTACATGGAAATATTGAAAGGGATTTATTGTAGCCTCTGACTCTCCTATAATCAAACATTACCTGAACTCATTATCTACCTCCCTACCCCCACCTCACCCACGGGGCCTTTGCTGCGGGTTGAATAGGTTGACAGAAGAAAGGTGGTTCAGCCTTGACTTGGCTTCACTTACCTCGAATGCAGCACCACTGTGGACACGTGATGATGCACAGTTCAGAAAAGAATCAAGAATTTCTTTGAGGCTAACCAATCTTTCCACAGTTATTTCTTGACAGACTTCTTGGAGACATGATGTTCAGGTGGCAATTCTTTATAGGGCAACAGGGAGATTATATTTCCCCTGCTGAAAGGCACAGCCATTAAGTCACACTTGCTGAGTGTGCACCAAAAGGACATGATTCTGCTAGAGAACCGGGAAATATAAATAAAATAATGAGCAATGTCTCCAGACGGCAACATTTCATTCACTTAATACGTACTGAGTGCCTAGCATGTGCCAGGCAGGTTACTGAGTAGTGAGGATTCAACCAGGAATAAGGAAAGTACTTGAAAAGTCTTTTGTTAGTAAGTCAGCACTCGACTAGATAAGATAGACAACATAGCCCCTATCTGGGGAATCTAACAATCTTGCTTAGGAGATAAAATTTACACCCATTAAGCAATTAGAGGCTAATACAAAGTGGTAATCAGTTGTTAAATTGGGTAGATAAACTGTGTTACAGCAGTGACAGCAGTATAAAACCACGAACAAATTAACAAGTAACGGAGACCAACCTTCTTTAAACCATCATGACTAGGGTTTTTCTTCTTTCTTTGAAAGATAGGGAGGATGTTGACAACGAGAGGGTACTGGATTTGGGGTTAAGTGTTTATTACTCTCACCATTGTAGCCACAAAGGGCACCGGGAACCTGCAAGCACTGGAGAAACCTTTCTCATTCTCCACCTCATTTCATCTCTGACATCCGTACCGAAGTTTCTGTGAAATGAGTGCCCAGAATGTGTCTTCTCACTGAACAGAGGTATCACTGTGCATCTAGCATAAACGTTATGCATAAAAGAGAAAGCCCATTGCTTTGGAAGGCAAGCCTAGCTCTGGGAATTACAGATGCATCTATTGCAGGCAACAGAAAGGTCCCTTTAAGG
>NW_005871160.1:377840-390729 GCF_000147115.1 Myotis lucifugus
CTCAGGCTCCCTCTCCCACTTTCAAGCCTTTAATTCATTTCCCTTGCTTTCCAGACGCTCCCTTCTCTCCTTTCCACTTGCCAAATGCCATTCGAAATCTACTTTGAGCCCCTTTTCCTTGCCGCCCTTCTGTCTCCCACCGCCTGGTTTATACCTCTGAACACCCCAAAGTTCACGATTTGCCATGCGTTTACAGAACGTCTTTACTGTCTGATTTTCATGACTTCAAGCGTCTGGTGGGCAGCTTTGAATTTTGGAATCAGGCAAACCTGGTGGAAATGGCAACTCCACCCCCTTTCATCTGTGCGACCTGCAGAAAAACAGGGAACTTGGGGATCGTGTATTCATGCCTGCCCCACAAGGTTGTTGTTGGCGGCGGGAGAGTGAAATAATGACAGGTCAGTCTCCGTGCAGTGCCTGGCACACGGGTACGCAGTCACCCCTCGGGGAGAACTGGCCCCAGGCGCTGGGCGTGCATCCCGAGTGTTCCGAGCTTAGAAGCAGCTCCTCGCACTTCGCGTGGTGGCTTGGTTTCATCTTCCCACAAACAATTCCCTGCCTCCGTGGGGCACAGCAGCACCAAGGCACAGCGGGATCCGGGCCCTCCCCATCCCCGAAGCACACCCGCCCTGCCCTGGAGTCGGGCTCCCTTCCCATCTCCTCTTCTCCCCTTTCTCCCCCGCAGCGGGGACAGCCCCAGACACCCCACCCACCCCAACCCGGAGAACCGGATCCGCCGCCGCGGGGGGGCCGGACGGGGCTTGCACCGCCCCCGAAGCCTCGCGCATGCCCCGCTGCCCTCCCCGCCGCCTTTCCCGCAGGTGCGCCCCCCGGTCCCGGGACGCCGCCACAACGGAGAACCCCGGTTTCCGGGTCCCAATTCCGAGGGGGCCTGAGGGCCCGGGCCCCCAAACCCCCCCGGTGGACGTCACAGCGCGGGCGGGCGCGGCGGCGGTGGGTGGGCGGGAGGTGGGCTGGGCTGGAGCTAGACGCGAGGGGAATTCCGGCCGCGGTTAACCCGAGGGGCTTCTTCCTAAGTCTCGCCCACCCGCCCGCGGAGCTTCTGACCCGCCTCTGACCCGAAGGGCGAAGGGCGGGGTGCAAGCCGGAGGTCTCGGCCTCCACTCCGCGCCCCCGGAATATCGGGGGCTGACTGAGCGCCATCCGAAAGCTGCTGTCATTTGCTCATCGCGGTTCATAAGCCTCGTGGAGAATTGCAAGGAGCTCCCTTTGGTGGGAGCCGTGCTGAGCACCAATCACTTGCTGGGTTTCCACTGACTCCCACACAAGCTTGCAAGGGAATTGAGGTGCAGAGAACTTTGGAAGCATCTCCAAAGTGATCCTGCAGGCCCCAAAATCCAAACAGTAAATGAGGCCTCAGCGGGTCATTATGGCCCTCAAATAGTTGAATCAATTTAAGCACTCAAAAAAAGAGACGCGCTGGAGGTAACTCATTAGCAAGATTCTTTCTCCCTAAAGCCAAGTTGGATATTCCTCAACTCGTTTAGGGAAGGTGGTAAACCTCATCTTCCTTTCCTCCCGGGAGTTTAAGAAATCTTTTTAAAACTGTCCTACATCCGGAGTAGGGAATCAAAAACTCATTAAGAATGTTTAACTTCTTAGCATAGTTTTTTAAAAGCCACACAGCAGAGCAAAAGGAAGTCAGCTTTGCCTACCGAAGCCAAGGGAGTCCGTGGGCTTGTGGGGTCATTGCTATTAAAGAAGATGTTTACTCTGTTACTGCATCATTTGAGGGGTTCCATTAATATTATAAATCATCTAATACCTGATAAGTGCTAAAGCAGTAGGAGTGCTGACAGTTCCTGTAAAAAAGAGTAAAGTTGTGAGGAAAACAGAAGTAGAGATATTCACTGTTGAAAATCACAAGACAATGAGAACTCATTTGCACAGAGATGAATCCGTGGATAGTAAATGACAGTTGTGAACATGAAAGGCAAATTATGCAACAGGTAACATGCTACGGTATGCCTATGCTCTTGCAGCAAGAGACTGAAAAAGTGATTGATGGAATGAAAAAGTTCTAAACTATGATGCAAGAGACTACATTTCTAAGTCAAATGTAGACTTGATAAACCTAATCTTAAGACACATAAGATCAAGTGTTTGTTCTAGAACTAAAGCATAGGATGGTAGAATATATGTCCTGGGAGAAGTACGGTTCCATGGCTGCAAAGCACCAATCAAATGTTCATACTATCTGTGAGTTATGGGGCATGAGGTTGCTAAGGGGTTCCTTATAACCCTTGAAGAAATTATCTGGGAAGGAATTACCTACCCTCGATTTCAAAGTATACAAAACATGTGATTTTAGAAAAAGATACCATAGCACATACATGAGCAAGGAGGAGAAAAGTAGACCTCTTTCAAAGTTTTAAAGGGTTGTCCACCTCCCTTTTTTTGTGTGTGGAAAATTCATACAGAGACTGCAAGTTTAAACCCCTTCTTATTGAGTCTAATGAATTTTAAAAACTTGGCCGTAAGTGCAGCCATTTGGAAGCTAAACCCTGCATAAGGAGAGGAACTCTATCTTGGTTCCAGGAAAGCCAGATAGGCTTATTTGAGTGAGATATGATGTCTTTAAGAATATGGATTCTCAACATAATTAAAATGGCTATATTACCCAAAGCAATAGACAGATTTAATGCAATCCCCATCAAAATCTCAATGGTGTTTTAAAAGAGAACAACAAAAAATTATCACATTTGTATGGAAGCACGAGACCCCAAACAGCCAAAGCAATCCTGAAAAAAAAAAAGAAGAAGAAGAAAGCTGCCGGACCGGTGTAGCACAGTAGTTGAGCACTGACCTATGAACTAGGAGGTCACAGTTCAATTCCCAGTGAGGGCATATACCCTGGTTTCAGGTTCGATCCCCAGTGTGGGGCATGCAGCAGGCAGCTGATTAATGATTCTCTCTCATCATTGATGTTTCTATCTCTTGATCCCTCTCCCTTTCTGAAATAAATAAAAATATTTTTTAAAAAGATATATGTATCCCTATGTTCATTGCAATATTATTCACAGTGGCCAAGACATGGAAACAACCTAAGTGTCCTTGGATGGATGATTGGATAAAGAAGATGTGGTACATATATACAATGGAATACTATTCGGCCATACCAAAAGGTAAAATACTGCCATTTATGACAACATAGCTTGAGAATATCAATGCTAAGCAAAATAACTCAGATGGAAAAAGTAAAAAACTATGATTTCATTCATATGTGGGATATAAAACAGAAAACAACAAAGAAGACAATAAACATACACAGAACAGTATGGTGGTAACAGAGGGAAAGGGGGTAAGAAGGTTGAAGAGAGTAAAGGGAGTAAACATATGATGGAAGGAGACTTGACCTTGGGTGGGAAACACACTGCAATATGCAGGTGATGTTTTGTAGAATTGTCCACTTGAAACTATGTAAATTATTAACCAATGTCACACTAATAAATTTAATTGTTAAAAGAAGAATATGGATTTTGAAGTTCATATACTTATTTACTAATTGTGTGACTTTGGCCAAGTTACTAAACATATTAACCTCAGTTTCCCCTCCTGTAAAAAGGTAGTAGTAGTAGTAGTAGTAGTAGTAGTAGTAGTAATACCTAGACAGGGTAATTTTGAGGTAAAAATAATTATAAAAGTTCCTGGTGCGTAGTTAGCAATTTCTACCTAAACTTTTGATGGTGTTAAGGACAAGAGCTTTCTTTTTTCAGTTAAATTGTGCACAAGAGGAAAGTGGAAAGAAAGAACACAAGAAAGATATATAAGAGCACATATAACAAAAGTAAGCACATATCGTATTACAGAGTGATATGCCTGAGGGGACAGTCAATGGTGATATTTTAATCTAGGTTCCAAGAAAACAGGACCTGAGGTAAAGGCTTATATAACAACAATTCCTTAGAAAGTACACCTCAGAGGAGCAAGAGTAAAGGGAACGGAGAAATGAGGAGGGAAGGAGGTAGAAGAAAAGCAAGGAGATGAACTACTGAGCTGGCTAGTACTTGCAACAAAGAGTGTTGGTTGCTCAGTCTCACGTGATGTCCACCTAAAGGACTTGGGAGATGATGGCATTTGAGAACAGAGAAAGGGAGAGCAACTGAGATCCTGGCTCCCCTCAGTGGAAGGTTGCTACAGGAGACATAAACTCCCCCATACTTTGAATCATACCACCTGCCTTTCCAGGCAGCTGCCGGGGAAGCCAGATCCCTCAACAGCAGTGGTATTATTCATGCATGAGCTGAGCCAGCAAGTGAAAGGGAGCCAATAGCACTTCCCAACTGTCCACCTGCAGCTTCCAGCAATGTCTACCACCTCTGTAGAAACAGAGAAGCCCCAACAATAACAACAACAAAAGGCTGGGGTTTCATGATTAAGTCATGCCCAAAAGCAACATGAGGGACCTGGCACAAGCAGAGTATCAGGACACCTCGGCCACTGCCACCACCAGGGCAGCCACAGAGCCCAACAAACCTCCCGCCGATGGATATTGAAACATCCCTTCTGCAACCTGGGAGGATGCTGTTGCAGTGTAGTAGTGTTTCTGAATGGTAACAGTATCAGACCAAAAACTATGGCCAGGCAAACACCAGAAGGTACATAAACTGGGTTCAATGTAATAGTAATAGGAGAACCAAGATATATAAGGCATTGTGAACTAAAAGAAGCCCTTCCTGCTCTCATATACTAAATGCATTTTAGGGGTTAGGTGCTGGGATCCAAGATGAATAAAATGATCCCTATGTCCAGGATTGATAATCCTCACAGTCACACCACAGCAGTACAAAGGTAGATATTTCATTCATTTTATTCATACTTTCTCATTTAATATCTGTCACCATCAAATGTGGTTAAATTGTTCTAAGAAAACAGTTGGATTCAAGAAGTTCTTGCCTCAAAAAATTAATATCAAGTGAGTTTACGAATGATCTCATACTTTACATGATGCAGCTGCCAGGAACTGGTGAAATGAGGCATTTGTCTGAATGTTTGAATATTTACACAAAGGTGTTCCAGCATGTGTTTGCAGTTGGAGGGAATGGAATGAATAAAGGATAGTTTGGAAACAAGCCTTCTGTCGGAAAGGAAGGAAAGGAAGGAAAACAGAGAGCCTGGAAATATGGAGGGTCAAATTATGAAGGAGCACATTCTCATAACATTATTGCAAATCCAGGAGGAAGAAGAGGAGAGTTTAATGTCTCTTTCTAAGACAAATTAGTGCTCTCTGGACAAGTTTACTAAAGAGCAAAAAAAAAAAAATCATGGAATTACACTCTTTGAGACAAATAAGTAACATAAGTCATGTGCTGTTAGATTGCTAATGGGGGGGGGGAGGCAAGAAGAAGAAAGGTGACTTTTGAGTAAAGAATTGAACAAAGTGAGTTAATCATACAGATATCTGGGGAGGGAGGATCTCAGCAGGCAGAAAAGGTTGGGGAAATGGTGTGTGTGTATTTGAGGGGGAGGGGGCGCTTGTTCCATGAATAGCAAGCAGGTAAGCATGGCTGGAGTAGATCAAGGAAGAGAATAGTAGAAGATATAAGAGAAGTAATAGGGGCCAGAAAATGCAGGGTCTTACAGGTCATATAGCAAGAACTTTAGCTTTTCCTCCTGCATGAGTTCAGAAACCAGTGGGAGGTTTCAAGTACTGTTATGTGATATGACATATTTTTATAGGCTCATTCTAGTTGCTTCATGGCAGGAGCAGAGACAATAGTTAGGGAACTTCTGCAATAATCCAGATATGAGATGATTGCAGTTTGGGCCATAACAGTGGCAGAAGTGATGGTAAAAGTGGAATTCTTGGTAAATTTTGAAAGTCGAATCAAAGCTTTATGGACCAATCCAACACAATGTGTGAGATGAAAGTCAAGGGGAACATTGAAATTTTTGCCTTAAGCAACTGGAAGGATGGAGTTGTCATTAACCAAGATGGGGGAGCTATAAGAAGAGCAGATGGGAGAAGATGGGGACAAGATGAGAAGCTCAGTTTGGGTAGGCTTAATTTGAGATATTATTAGGCACCCAAGTGGAAACAACAGTGAACAGTTGGATATACGGGTCTCGAGTTCAGAGGGAAAGCCCAGGCTGGAGATTTAAATTCAGGAGTCATCAGCATATAGATTGAATTTAAAGCCCGGAGATTATTCACACATTCCCCAAATGTATCCTGCCTGTCTTGGTCTTCATTCACTAAACAGGTACAAATAAAAAAAATAGGTCTTATCACAGCAAGGAACAAATTTATAGACTTCACTATCCATAAAAGTAGCACAAAACAAATATTTATATAATTGCAAAGAAGGATTAAATTAATGGTCAAATGATCGAAAGTATGTTTATTATTGCACCCCTCACCCAAAGTTTGAAATGTCAAGGAGTAAATTTCACAATAAAAGAAAGCCTTTGGAACCAACCAACCCTGGGATCAGCCCACTGTGTTTGTCATTAAGGAAATTAATATATGTCCATGTAAGTTTTCCAGGGCTGCTCTAAAAAAGGACCACAGTCCGGGTGACTTAAACAAGAGAAATTTATTGTCAGAAGCTAGAAGTTCAAGACCAATTTGTCAGCAGAGCTGGTTTCTTCTGAGGGCTCTGGGAGCGGATCTCTTCCAGGATGCTCTACTTAGCTTCTCCCTCTGTCTCTTCACATTGTCTTTCCACTATGCATGTCTATCTCCAAATTTCCCCATTTTATAAGGACACCAGTCATTTTGGGTGAGGGCCCACCTTAATGACCTCACTTTAGCTTGATGACATCTGCGAAGAGCCCATCTCTAATTCAGGTCACCTTTCAGAGGTATTGGGGTTTAGGACTTCAACATGAATTTGGCGGAGGACACAATTCAACCCATGGCAATGCCTATGTAAAATAATAGACCTAAATTTGAAGACTGCCTTGAAGCTTAAATAAATACAGTATCTGATACACTCCCTGTACATAACAGGCAATCAAATTATGGGGTGACAGAAAATATACTTGACAAACAATAGTGATCTAAGTATAATATCTAAAATAAACTTTCATCAACATGATACTGGACATGAGTTGGCTATAAAAATAATGAAAATGTCACTCCACCTCAAAGCCAACCAAAAGTTGAAGCTATAAGTATGTTGGGTGACCCTAAAACATTGAAAGTGATTTAGGAATTAAAATTGATATGATATGGACTTAGAATCAATCCAACAAGAGCATCTTAATTTTTCTGTGTGGTAATAAGGCTCTTTTATTTGCAAAGAGAATTATTTTTTATCATATATATTAATTATAATTAATGCCAATCACTGTGCTACTTGCTAGGCATCAGAGGTTAAAAATAGAGATTTTCTGCTCCCCAGAAACTTTCCATCTAGTGATGGAGACATATGAATAAGGATTTACAGTAAAAATATGAAAATAGGGATATAAGTAGAATGTACATAACCACAATCCATCTGGGATGCTACGGAAGACTTCATAAAGAAGCTAACAATTGAGATGGCTTCGAAAGACAAGAAGCTATTACCAAGCTAAAGGCTAACTAGACAAAGAGAAAGGGGAAGACATTCTAATCGGAAGTAATAGCAACTGGACCTTTTAAAAAGAAATAAAGTAAAATCGTTCTTATAGAAGAATATATATATATATACACTCTTTAAAGAACAATCATATTTTGCTCAATATTAGCATGTAAATCAATGAATAATAGATCTTGGCATGATGAGGCCTCAAACTCATGATGTGTGTGTATCTATGTGTGATCATTTTAATGTTAAACCTCTTGGAAAGTTCTTAGAATACTACATTATAATCGGAAAGATCCAAACCTACAAGTTTATTTCTACCTAATAAGAAATGTGGTTGCCCTAGCCGATTTGGCTCAGTGGATGGAGCGTTGGCCTGCAGACTCAAGGGTCCCAGGTTTGATTCTGGTCAAGGGCATGTACCTTGGTTGCGGGCACATCCCCAGTGGGGGGCATGCGGGAGGCAGCTGATGGATGTTTCTCTCTTATCGATGTTTCTAACTCTCTATCTCTCTCCCTTCCTCTCTGTAAAAAATCAATAAAATATATTTTTTTAAAAAAAAAAGAAATGTGGTTGGACAGATGGGAGAAAGCCACTGTAATGTACAGCCACAGGAGCAGATATGGGTGGGAGTTAATCTCTGGAAAAGCTAGTGGCTTATTAGTGTAAAGTAAAAGAAAACATAACAATGGCAACGAGGCTTTGGGGAATTTGATAAGAGGTATTCACTCTTAGGCTGCCAGAAAGCTCAAAGCTAAATTTGCTGCAAGATTTTAATTCCCTTATAGGAACTTAAATCTATACAACAGTTTACTCTTTCATCTTAGTTTTTATTTTTCTGTCCTATCAAAATGGGGGTTCTATACATAGAAATGGAGAATAAAGCAAGAGAGGCAATTCTGGATTTGGGATATGATTAGTTTGAAATGCCTTGGTACATACAGGTGCAAAAATACAGCAAGCATTTATATGTATAACAGCTCAGAGCTCACTGCTCTTCTCGGCTATACTTATTCTTTGATAATTTCATCCAATCTCATGGCTTTAAATGCCATCATAATTTAAAGACTTCCAAATTCACTTCTTCAACTCACAGCTATCTTATAAATTCCAGACCCATTTTGACATCTCCACTTAGATATTTAATTAGTATCTCAAATACACGTTTAAAAACCCAAGTTCCTGTTATTCTCTCCCAAACTGCTTCCCTCTACAGTCTCCATCTGTCATGAGCAAGGGAGCATCCCTGATTGGGGTCACTCAGACATGTTTGTGTCTTTCCACAATGCCAAGTTTCTTAGGAGAGACTCCTCAATAAGCCAACAGAGTCCCACGCAGGTTACATACAGAGAGGGGGACCTAACACGACAGATGTGAGCAGAGCAAGCATCCAGCTCGAAGTCCAGGTCGCTAGTGGGTCCGCAGGTGGAGAAGGGGCATTGTCTCAAGCCAGGTGGCTGCAGTGGCAGCACGTGTCCTGTGGAGTGGAAGTCCAGCAGGGCTCCAAGCATGACCCCGGGCACAGCCAACCTCGAGCACTGGGTGGTTGGAGCTCTGAGTTCTAATAGCCCACAAGAGGTGGAGGTCCCACTCAGATTGGTGTCCAGATGGAGTCCTTGTCCAAATGCCCGGACTTGTGGTTCTTGGCATTCTAGGCTCCTCCTAAGGGCATTCTCCTTACGCCCCATTACTTCAGTCTTGACATGATTATCATGGCTGACTCAGTATTGGATTTTCAATGGTGTCCAAACCATCCACTCTGCTCAGACTCTAACCACTATCTTCAATGTCTGAGATCCTTCCTCGCATTCTCACATCTAATCACTCAGCAGATCCTATCGACTCTACCATTTCTCGCCACTTATACAGCTACCACTCTGGTCCAAGCACCATTAACTCGCGCCTGGGTTATTGCAACTGCCTCTTAACTAGTTTCCCTGTTTTTCCCATGCCCTCCAAAGTTTATTTTTAATATATCTGCCAGAGACCATGTTATTTCTCTCCTGAAAACCCCCAAACAGCCCATCTTTCTGGAGTAAAAGCCGTAAAATGGCAGACAGGGCCCTGCATGATCTCCATCACCTCTCTGACCTCATTTCCTATTGCCCTCTTCATGCCATGGGCAAAACCCCCCTCACTCCTCCTGCCTCAGGCTTTTGCATTTGCGTTTTCTTCTGCCTGGAATGTTGCCCCAGGCTTTTTCTTTTGCCTGGAATGTTCTACCAAGAAATACCCACAATGCTTTGCTTCCTACTCTATCTCCTTCAGCTCTTTGCACAGATGTACCCACAGATGTGCTGCTTTCCCAGACCACACAATTTAAAATTACAACACTCACATCTATCCTCCGACACGATTTTCTCCATAGCCCTTATGGAGAATATGCTACCTAAAATATGACTATCTAAAATACTACATATTGTATGTACTTACAGTACTGTCAGTCTCACCCACAAGAATGTAAGTTCTATGAGGGTAGACATGTTATCTCCCGAGTGAGAAAAGTGCCTGATAGCGTAGGTGTTCAATTACTATGTGGCGGATGTTTATCAAATCAATGACTAAACACATAATCTGGGACCCCACAGGACTTCCTGTAGAAGATTAAAAAGAAAGGGGAGGCTGTTCACATATGGGTGGAAGGTGGGCTTGTGTCCAGGTGGCAGATCACTCAGAAAGAATATACAATCTGAGAAGAACAAAGGGTTGAAATCAATCTTAGGCACAGTTGAGAAAGGACAGTGAAAGGAGCCTGAAAATAAGTAACTAGAATATAGAAGAAGAACAAGGCGAGAATGAGTAAGTAAAAGGTAGACATACTTTCAAAAGGAGTGGTTAGCAGCATCGGATGCAGCAGAAAGGTGAAGACTGGCAATAAAAAGTGTCTGTAGATGTTACTTAGCTACTTGGGAAAACTCAATAAATGCCGATCTTTCACCATATATCCAATTCCATATGGATAAAGTGTTGAATAAAAAAAAATTAGTGAAGAAATATGTTCTTGATGGGAAATAATTTTCTAAGCTTAAAATAAATGATATAATTTACAAATGTACTAAGTGATAAATTTTGCTCTATTAAGATGAAAATATTCTCTATATCAAAAAGAAGCATAGCCAAAATTAAAAGGCTAAAATAAACTGGGAAAAATATGTGCAGTACATTTGACAATGAGGAAATATTTTATATTAAAATCTCTTACAACAAGAAAAATCTTAAAATTCTAATATATGAAAAATGATGTAAATATAAACAGTTGAAAATGGTCTGCTTGACTAATAAGTGAAAAAATATCAATTAAAACAATACTAAGATTTTTTTCTCCTATCAACACAGATAAAAAATATAATTACAAAAACTAAACTGTGAAAAAGAATTATTTGTCTATTCTCAGTAGATCTAACCAGGTACAATCCACTTTAAAGCAATTAAAAAATATAATGAGATAGTCACAATAGCCAAAAGGTGGAAATAATCCAAATGTCCATCAGTTGATGAAGGAATAAACAAAATAAGGTAGATACTTATAATAGAATATTTCTTAGTCTTAAGAAGAAGTGAAATTTTATATTTGCTACAACATGATGAACCTTGAAAACATTATGTTAAGTGAAATAAGCCAGACACAAAAGGACAAATATTGTATGATGCCACTATATGTGGTACCTAAAATAGTCAAAGTCATAGAGAAAGAGAGTAGAATAGTGGTTGCCAGGGGCTGGGAAGTGGTGAATGGGAGGAAGTTATTGTTTCATAGGCAGAGTTTTAATTTTGATGATACAAAGCTCTGGAGATGGTTAGGTGATGGTTATACATTTGTCAACGTATCTAATGCCACTGAATTGTACACTTAAAAATAGTCAAAATGATAAATTTTATTTGTGTTTAAAATTAAATAATAAAATAATTATTAATAGTATTGAATATTATTTTGTTATTAATACTAGTAAAATATTAAATTTTTAGTAATTACTGGTACCTATTATTCATAGTAAATAGTTACCATTATTAAATAATAAAATAGTCAAAATGGTAAAATATTTGTATGTAAACAAATCTCAAAACATATATATAACAAAAGCCTTAAAATGACCCAGTAATTCCACTTTTAGAAATTACTCTCGTGGAAATAAACCAAAATTTAAGCAAAATGTTTGTCAGGATGTTATTCATAATTGCAAAACAACTCTTTGGAAACAAAAAGTTGTCGAATAAACTATGGAACACTCCTAAACTGGACGCTCGCAGACTCTGGGACCATGTCTGTTCCTGCTCTCCACTTCCTCTCACTACCTCCCTGTGCTTGGCACATAGAAAACACTAAAAAAAAAAAAAAAGTTTGTTGACTTAATTAATATGAAATGTTATGTATAAGAAAACTTATAACAACATATGAAATGACTTAATACAATAAGTGGGAAAAGGAAGGTAAAACTCGTGTATACAGTTTGACTTTAACTGTGGGAAACAAGGATTTTTATGTGAGGTAACGAATTCTCTGATTGCATAAGCCGATCTGAGTTGTGGCTTTTTATTACAACCTGAAAACATCACTACTCATCCTTGTACCCACACAAACGCTTTACTCATGAAGAATTCCTCATGCTTTTCCAGAGTTTATTGAAAAGTGAAAAGTAGAAAAAGAAATAGTACCATTAATAAAAGTTACCAGACAGCAAGGGAGAAAATGGGAAAATTATCTAAACAAAATACAAAAAGGAATTAAGGTATCATAAAAACACAGCTGGCTGGAATGTTTAGTGTAGGATCAGACAGTTTTACAGACTTCATAAACTTTTAAAGTAATTGTTATAATAATGGATATGACACTGAGTCACCAATAGCAATGCCCAGCTTGTGCAATATATTTTGTGTGAGAAGATGGTGCACGTTATATAACACCATTTAGAAGGATTTTCACTAAAATGTTTAAAACATTTAAAAGTTTCAGGGTTTATGGGGGTAAATGCAAATTTAACTCTTCTGGGAAAATAACGTAGCTGCAACTCCTCATTCTCCCAATGTTGTTAAGGAGAAATGAGATTATTTGTACTTGACAATCTAAAATTCTTGTGTTTATGTTGGAAATGGGGCTTTCCTAAAATCTGGAGTACCTCATCATCACTTGAGATGGGGCAGGAGGCTTGTTTAAAATGCAGTCTCCTCCATAAGCCAGTCAGAGAAAGACAAGTAGCATATGATTCCACTCATATGTGGAATTTAATGAGCAAACTAAACTACCAAGCAACAGAGAAACAGACTCTAGATAGAGAGTAAGTGTTAGTTTGGGAGTGAGGAGGGGGGTATGTCTGCGAGTGAAGTAAATGTTAGCATAGGTTTTATCTCATCCATATAT
>NW_005871160.1:390829-408773 GCF_000147115.1 Myotis lucifugus
GGGAGGAATGTGGAGGCAGGGGATTTAAGCAAAAGAGAAAGAGAGAGAAAGAAAGAAGACTCAGGGACATGGACAACAGTGTGGTGGTTTCAGGGGAAGAGGGAGAAAGTGGTGGTGCAAGAGGGTATGGGGGGATAAATGGTGTTGGAAAAAGTAAAAGAAAAAGAAAAGGAAAAAATGCAGTTTCCTCAGTTTGTCCTCTGTAGACTAACTTAGTAAGTCTAGGATGGGGCCTTTTGTAATGGGCACCTTGGGATGGGGCATAGTATTTGGGATACTGGCATTTTTAACAGTCACCCCGATGATTTGCTTGGGACTTTCTAAGACAGTGGAATCAAGCTCTGAAGACTCAATTTAGGAATTGCTAGTGAGCTATCTGCTTTACCAAGCCTCCAGCCCAAAACCTATTACTGCTTGCTATTCTGCATGTAAAGAGGTCAATAGCCTCACTTCTTAGATTAAAACGGAAAGTACTAACCTACCTAAAATAACCTGCTGCTTTTTGTTGTTGTTGTTAATCCTCACTCCAGTATATTTTTCCATTGATTTTTAGAGAGAGTGGAAGGGAGGGGGAGAGACACAGAGAGAGAAACATCAAATAGTTGCCTCCCACACAAGCCCTGATCAGGGCCAAGGATCAAACCTGCAACTAAGGTATGTGCCCTTGACCAGAATTGAACCCGGAACCCTTCAGGCCTTGGGCTGACACCACATCCAAACTGGCCAGGCCAACCTGCTGCATTTTTAAGGCAGTTGCAAGTCATACCTGTACTGACTTTTAGTTAAGTTTTTATAGTTCCGTTTTTAACTTTAAAGAACTCCTATTCTTGCTATTTACTAACACTTAATGTTTAGTTTAATAATAGACCTTATCCCAGATTTCAGAGTTAATGCTGAAAAAAAGTGGTATTAGTGGTCTCTGGTGTCAGTACAACATTTTGTCACTACCTTTTCTGTAGAATGCTTCAACACCATATCGCCTTTCTCTGAGTCCTGCAGATGTTTCATCCCAACATCTGATACCTGGATGGAGGGTGAGTTGTTTGTAACACACCAGGAAAAACATGTAATGTATATAGAGGAGTCTTAGCCAAATGTATGGGATGACTGAAAAGTTTGGGGAGATGTGAATGAGCTTACTTGATATTTTTTCCTCAATAAGCAAGTCACTGAGTAAACTTTAAAAATAAGCATGAAGCTTTAAAAAGTGTCATGATACCACTTATATGATGAATATAAAATAGTCAAACTCTTAGAAGCAGAGAGTAGAATAGTGGTTATCAGGGGTTGGGGCGAGGGGGAAACAGGGAGGTATTAGTTGAAGGTACCAAAGTTTTGGTGATACAAGATAAATAAGGCCTAGAGACCTCCTGGACAGCATAGCACTTATGGTTAACAAGACTAATTCCACACTTAAAACTTGCTAGGAAGATAAACTAATGTTAAGTGTCCTTATCAAGTAATAATAATTATAAGAAGAAGAAGAAGAAGAAGGTAGGAACAAACTTGGAAGTAATGGGTAAGTTTATGGCATAGATCATGACAATGGTTTCACGGGTGTACACTTATCTCCAAACCCATCAAGTTGTATACATTAATCATTACAATTCTGTATGAATTTACAGCTTTGTTATATATATATCAAAACATTTTTTTAAATAAAAAGTATGCTCCCGGCCAGAGTGGCTCAGTTGGTTGAGAACTGTCCTGTGCACTGAAAGGTCCTGGGTTCGATTCCTGGTCAGGGCACATACAGGGGTTGCATGCTCAATCCCTGGTTGGGACACATATGGAAGGCAACCCGTTGATGTTTCTCTCACACAATAATCTCTCTCTCTCTCTCTCTCTCTCTCTCTCTCTCTCTCTCTCTCTCTCCCTTTCTCTCTCAGCATATCCTGGGTGAGGATTAAAAAATTTAAAAAGAAATTAAAATAAAAAGTGTCATGTTAATACTGTCCAAAAAATTTAATACAGAAATTATGTCATAACTTGTTAATTTCCACTATATCATGTTTCTGCCAGTAGCAAAGAATTTCTCCCACCTTCTTTCTCTTTTTTCCCTTCATGACAGGTCTGTGCTTAAAATGAACCTCTAACTATCCAGCTATGGGGTCTGCCTCCACTTTCTGTCCCCTTGGGCTCAGGTAGTTCTAGAAAATAGGTTTACCCTCAACAATAATCTGTGTGTGTTTTTTCTGGTACCCATAAATTCTGTCTTAATTTTTCTGTACCATTTAATCATTCACTGAAGGTCCCCAATATACTATGCTAGACAAAAATAGAGAGATAAAAAATACATCCTCTCTTTGATTTGCTCAAAGTCCAGTAGCAGAGACAGACATATAAGCAAACAATTACAAGACAGCATAATAAATGTTGTAAAAGCAGGCTGTTGGCAGGGAAAAAATTAAAAATACTAATTCTGCTTGGGCAATTATTAAAAGGCTTCTTGGAGGATAGAATATATGACCTGGGTTTTAAACAGGTACTGAACAAGTATTTCATGCATATCATACAGCATGAACATATGAGAGGGCATGGAGTGTTTGGCAGAACTAATAGAACTTGGTGACCAATAGGGTATGGGAATTTGAGAGAAAGGAGGGAGATGAGAATGTTTCTAAGATTTCATTCATTAGCACCTACTCTGTTGCAAGGAAGTGGCTGGGTGATATGTTATTAAGAGAAAAGGGAAATATAAAGGGGGAAGCAGACTTGGGAGATGAGGACACGCTGAGTTTGAGTTGCCTGCAACACCTCCAGCCGTACTGGCCTAATATGCCCTCAGCAATATGGGTCTGAGAGGAGGAGCAGGGTCCAAGCTGATGGAGGAGGTGGAGCCATCAGCCAACGAAGAACTGGGCAGGACAAGATACACAATTTGTGAGGACTGGTGAAAAATAAAAATGTGGGCCTCCTTGTTCAAAAAGCAGGAAAAGGTGCCCTAGCTGGTTTGGCTCAGTGGTTAGAGTGTCAGCCCACAGACCAAAGGGTGTGTGTTCGATTCCTGATCAAGGGTACATACCTCAATTGTAGGCTCTATCCCCGGCCCCAGTTGGGCCCATGCAGGAGGCAACCAATCGATGTATCTCTCTCACATTGATGTTTCTCTGTCTTCCCCTCCCTTCCACTCTCTCTCTCTTTCTCTCTCTCGAAAATCAATGGAAAAAATATCCTTGGGTGAAAATTAACAAAACAAACAAACAAAAAGCAGGAAAAGGTGCCATTAAAGTTATTAAATGTACTAAGTTACTAAAATACAAAGCGTATTCCTTTCTTCCACAGTGTCTCAACATGTCATGGTGGTTTTTATTTGCTATTTAACGTTGCTCAAAATAAATAAAAATTGTTAAATAATTGCATGAGTGTTACCATTTATCTTTATACTGTGCAGTGCCAGTTTGAATTGTAAATATCAGAACATTTAACTTGTATGTGGAATCACTGGAATTATGCAATTCATATTTCATGGCTTGACCCTGGAGGGCACCTCGAGCTGGTTAGAAGAAATGAATACAAGCCAGCCTAGGAAAGTCAGAAGGAGGAAGAAAAGGGTCCCCAGGCACAATGTGGGCCCAGAGGTTCTGCGGTCCTAGTAGGGTCAGTTCAGAGCCTGGGACTGGCAAGATCTGCATGCACTTGGACCTGCTGGCTGCGCGTTCCCTCTCCAGCCAGTGCCAAGCCCGATGACTCACACTCCACAGGGGCTGGGAAGTCAAGTCAGGCATCGCTCCTTTCCATGGGCCAGCTGTCCCAACCCACAGCAGATGGGCGACTCCAAGGGTATTGCAACCTCTGCGCCAGGATGCACTAGGTATTTGGATCAAAAGCGGTATTTGAATCTCATGCCCAGGGAATGAGATGCCAGCCTGGCATAGGGACAGCCACCACTGCCCCGAGATGCTACTGGCTCTGACCCCAACCCTCTTGGAACCTGCACTCAGATCCCTGCCAAGACCAAGGGCAGCAGCAGTTTGGGGGAATGGGGTTTAGAGGAAATGCCAGCAGGACTCAGGGCGCAAGGGTCAAGGATCCAGAAGCGGGTGACAAGAACCCTTCCTAGAGAAGCGGGGGAGGAGGGATTGCTCTTCAGATGAGATGCCGAGTCCCCAGGACATGCTCCCGCTGCCCATCAGACTTCACTCACAAAACACCAATTCAAAGACATTGTACGAAATTCCGGTGCATGGCATTAAACCCCCAGCATGGAGCCCTCGGAGTATGGGCCCTTTGCAACTGCACTGTTACAACCATGGAGCCAGCCCTATACCTATGCATTGCCCATGAGGATGAGAAAATAGAAAGGACCAAGGATGAAGACTAGGGAACCTCAGCATGAGGGAGGTAGGTGGGGAAGAAAGAATGAAAACCAGGCAGAGATGAACAGGCAGGAGAGAGAGAGAGAGAGAGAGAGAGAGAGAGAGAGAGAGAGAGAGAGATAGCGAGAGAGAGATAGCGAGAGAGAGAGAGAGAGAGAGAGAGAGAGAGAGGTGGGCCCAGAAGCGGAGAGAAGTAGAGGATGGTCTACAGTTCAGGCTTCCTCTGGGAGGTCTGCTGACAGGCGTACTGGTCCCACAAGCTTTTAAAAATCGGAGCCAATATTTTAAAATTAAAAGCATTCTCATAAAAGCTGAGCTTTTCTTTAAAGAAAAAAATGAAGAGATTCAACAGCGCCATATCCATATTCCTCTGTGGCCAAAGTGAAAGCCAGAGACGACAGCAGCTGCTCCCCTGGGAGGGGCACGTGCCCACTGTCACAGGCTTCCTCTGACCCAGTGTCTATACCGGCAGCGACACCAACCAGCTTCACCTGTGTAGATTCCCGCAGAGACCCGAGTTCAGAAACTTGGGTCTGTGCTGTGTCTACTGCTGCAGAAAGGTCAAGGAAGAGGGGCCTCAAAAATAGGCCGTTGGATTTGGCAAGCAGAAAAACATCGGTAAGATCTTAATAAGAACAGTGTGAATGGAGCGATGGATGGAAGGCAGATGGCAGTGGGTTGCAAAGTGAATGGGAGGCTGGGACAGTGAGGGTAGAGAATAATATTTCAAGCCTTTTTTTTTGGTCAAAAAGGAGGGATGCAGAAGTAGTTTGAACCCACCCAGCTATCCCGTTCCTCCCCGTCCTCCTTCCCACACTCTCTATAACTAAACTTAGAAGTAAAGCAACATGACATGAAGCCAGATCTCTGTTTGAAATGTTAAACTTGAGGAAAAAACCCAATTCAAGACCAGAGGTGGAAATTAACTGGGGTTTTCCATACTCAAAGATACCAATCATGAGTATTTCTTGCTGCCGGTATTGGTGATTTGAAAACAATACATTTAGGCTGTTCAGAGGTTTCTGGGTGCTTTTTTTTTAAGCTGCTTTATCCTATTTAATGTAATATTATTCATTTTATTTGTTTATTGATTATTTTATTTATTTTAAGCTATTTTATTTTATGATAACGTAATCTTCATATCAAGTTTCAGGAAAAATTTACTTTGCTTTTATGTCAGTACGACACAGAGTTACACAGGTTAGGCACTACTTTAAAATCTAGAAAACTCTTTGACAGCTGATAGTTGATTTTTAAAAATTCTTTATTGTTGAAAGTCTTACATATGTCTCCTTTTTCCCCTATTGATCTCTCCCCACCTGCTCCCGCCCCCCAGCACGTGCCCGCCCCCCCTATTGACTGTATCCATTGGTCATGCTCATATGCATGGATACAAGTCCTTTGTTGATCTCTTACCCTCCCCTCCCCTGCCTACCCTCTGAAGTTTGATGGTCTGTTTGATGCTTCCATGACTCTGGGATCTATTTTTGTTCATCAGTTTATGTTGTGTTTGTGTGTGTGTGTGTGTGTATGTGAGTGTGTGTGTGTGTGTGTGTGTGTGTGTGTGTTTGTAATAATAGGTAAACTACTCAAATCCTAAGCTATTGTGTAAAATAAGCAATATTTCCCTTTTCCATTATTGAATAGACTAATTTTAAAATAATGACATCTGTTTCTACCTATTCTACTGTGCTGTTGTTTAGATGTTTTACAGGTTTCTTTCTTCATAAAGAATGTAACTTAGAAGGCTGGTATTTCATCATAAGTATGGGTAGGTGAAGATTTAGTGGACTCTGCATTTTATAAAAGGTCTACCCTGGTCAAGCATGCCCTCTCTTCAATGTGGAATTCACTAGGATCTCCAGGGCTGAATGCCTCTTGCCTGGCATTACTAAAGGGGCTGATTGGTTAACAAATTTCTGTGATGTGATGTAGGTCGAGTTTTGGAATCCTTGCAAAGTAATCAGATTTCAACCTTCGCTTTCACTCATCTATCAAAGTACAGGACGCCTGTTCACGCCCTCGGTGGCCTACTCTGGCCAACTGCTTAGAGTGCGGTCTGCGGATCTCACTGGGGTCCTGTGAGAGGCACAGCTTTGAACACTACCATGTCTGTTCATGGGATGGTCTGACTGTGAGTGGATGTCAAGCCTTTTAGACAAGCTACACTTACTTAAAAATGGGGAACTGGCCAGCACCGGTTTGGCTCAGTGGATGGAGCGTCGGCCTGCGGACTGAAGGGTCCCGGGTTCGATTCCGGTCAAGGGCATGTACCTTGGTTGCGGGCACATCCCCAGTGGGGAGTGTGCTTAGAGTGCGGTCTGCGGATCTCACTGGGGTCCTGTGAGAGGCACAGCTTTGAACACTACCATGTCTGTTCATGGGATGGTCTGACTGTGAGTGGATGTCAAGCCTTTTAGACAAGCTACACTTACTTAAAAAGGGGGAACTTACATAATTCTTTCATGTTTGTTTAATGACGTTGTCAAAGACAACTAGCCTTTATTTAACAAACAGCTAGACATACTTAAGAAAAGCCCCTGAGCATAAGTTTAGGCACCATTGATCTATAACTTTAAACACTATTATTTGATGCTGATCAATAACTTTGGCCTCCACACTAAGCTGATAGTGTCCACATGAAGTCCAACTTGCAAGTCGGTGAGCTAGCTTTGTGTGCATAATCCCAACAACTGGCTCATCCTACTTGGATAATGGTGGCAGGGGGAGCTCATGAGTGAGCAGCTGAGGGTGTGGGAGGGAAGGCCTTGGTGGCAGGCAGAGAAAATGGATGCAAAAGATGCCAAGAGGTTGGTAAAATAGGCTATTCTCACTCTTTCTTCTTCAATATTCAACGACTCTTTAGCCACTAGAAGTCTAGATTCTGTCCCCACTACATCATTGACAAATCTGCAAACCCCTGGGATTTATCTTTGATCTTTATTCTCCTTAAACTTCGCAGGAGGTAACATCCAGGGCAGGACTCTTTTCTTTCTGCTGCCTTTGGGTTTCCCCTTGGGCCCAGCTGGCAAGGGAGCCTGGGAAATGTAGTTTTCAGATATGGAGACCTGCCCCTACAAAGCCAAAGACAGAAAGGACGGATGAGGCTGTGAGATAACAGGCGAATAACTGGACAAGGGCCTAATTAAAATACCATGTTTTTCCTGAAGTATTTCTTGATTCTTATTCTTCCCTGCCCCTATACCACCCCCAGCTAAAATAAACTTCTCCCTCTTCTGACTTTTATCTAAATGTGGTTTGTCCCTTTGACTCAATTTGAAGTATAACTATTTAGAAACCACTTTGTGCCAGACACTGTACTGGATGCTGAAAATACAACTATGAGTAAGACAGACTCAGCTTCTGTTTCCCTTGAGCTTCATGGACTTTACAGTCAGAAAAAGCTAAAAACATATGATTTCACTCATCTGTGGGACATAAAACTGAAACTCATAGACACAGAAACAACATGGTGGTTACCAGAGGGAAGGGGGTGGGGGAGTAGTAATGGGGAAAGGGGCCCAAATACATGGTAACAGAAGATGATCTGACTTTGGGTGGTGGGCCCACAATGACATATGCAGATCATGTACCCTAGAAATCTACACTTGGAACCTATACGCTCTTATTAACTAATGTCACCCCAGTAGATTTAACTTTGAGAAGTCTAGTTGGGGAGACACAAGGAAACATGCAATTACAATGTAGTTTGATAAGCACTAAGATAGGGGAGGTACACGTGTTGGAATCCACAGGAATGATGTTTAAACTGAACTGGGAGGGTCAGGAAGTGCTCCCAGAGAAAGCCACAGTCTGAAGCCACAGAGGCAGGGGTCAGGGTCAAATGCTGTTGGTAGAAAAAAGCCACGTACAAAGGCCCAGCGATGAGAGAGTGCACTTCCCTGGAAGAACCCGAGCAGAGCAGCCAGCGCGTAGATTTTTAAGTGGAAAATGGGAAAGGAATGGGGAGAGGAAGGGCTGAGGGGGCAATTGGTGTGGTATCAGGCAAGGCCTTGCAAGCCACACTGAAGGACAATGGAAAGCGATTGAAGGACAATGGAAAGTGATTGAAGGACAATGGAAAGCCGGGATGTGAGGTGATCAGGTGTTCACTTGAGGAAGTTTGTGTGTAAATAACATCCCTGCACAAGTTCTACTTTCTGTGGCTGTTTTTACACCACAACCTGCCCCATCTGTCTTCAAATGCCTTAGAGACATTTGGTCTCTAAAAGACTCCTCTTTGTTTGAGATTAAAATCACTACATGATTCTATTTATCAGACATTCTGAAAAGGCAAAACTATAGAGACAGAAACCAAATCAGTGGTTGCCAAGGACTGGGAGTGGCCAGAGAGACTGATTGCCAAGGGCATAAGGAAATTGTTTCTGATGATACAAATATGTTTTTTACAACTGTATGTGTCTGTCAAAACTCGTAGGATTATACACTGAAAATGGTGACATTACTGCTTGTAAATTATGCCTGTATAACCCTGACGCATCCTTCCTTCTTACTGACTCTTGCACATGCATCACATCCCTGGTTATTCTGTTCTGCCACCTCCTGCCGTGGCATTTGTGAAGTCTGATTATCCTGTTCGTTTAAATCTGTTAGCTGGCTTGTCAGTGTGCATTACCTTGCTTGTCGGTCTCCATGTCTGCAACTATGTGTTAAGCTCTCAAGGACAGTGGGCAGAGCTTACTTACATTTTGTTCCCCCCCCCCCCCCCCCCCCGGAGGGAAATCGGCACTCACTAATTCTGAGGGGTTATGACTTGATGCAGAAGAGAGATTTCAGTTCGGGATGGACTCACCTGCTTTGTGGGGGATTCCCTCTGGCTCATGTGACGTCCAACCCAGCCTCTCTCTTTTCCTCTTGGGTCAATTGTTCAGACCCCACCCCCCCGCACACACACACACCTCTGCTCCTGTACAGAAATGAATGTTTCTAACCAGACAGCATGCAAAACTAAGTATTACCCAGGAAGAAATCATGACTAATATTTCAAATGCGGAAAGTGGAAAGAGGTCCAGTGTTCTACTGTTTGGTCTTGGAAATGAAAGGAGTGCCGACTTCCGGAGCCGCACAAGGATGTCTTTTCTCCCTCGTTGGACAAGCCGCAGCCTGAAGCCGGGCGGGCACGGCCTGCTTGTGTTTGTGATGCCAGAACCTGTGATTCTAAAAGATATCAGGTTTCCAGAAAACACACAGATCTACTTGTGGAGGATCAGAGAGGGATTTCCCACCCAGAGTGAAGCCTTAGGGTAAAAGGATTATTATAACATAATTATTAGCCAAAAATCTGACTTCTTTGAGTTGCTTGGAAAGACAAATCACTGTTTAAAGAATCAGCTGCACTTTTGTCTTATGCCCTGGAAACATGTGACACGTAGAGCTCTAGGTTTTAACTGTTAGGTGTTTCACATCTCTCATAGCTTGCCCAGCATGCAGAAATACTTGTAGAAATTACTTTCACTCCAACACAACAGCCAACAGAATAATATAATCAGGCATTTTGTTTATGCAAAGTAGCTTCAAGTTGGTCTACAACATAAACCTGGCAGATATGTGAGCCTTATTATTTTCATTCAATGGCATCTTTAAACCTTTAAGGGATCAGCAAACCTGCCACGAGCCATATCTGGCCCACTACTTGTTGTTGTTGTTGTTGTTTGTAAATAAAGTTTTATTGATATACCTCCACTCCTTACATATTGTCCATGGCTACTTTCCACAGAACAACAGAGTTGTGAAGTTGTGGCAGAAACCATGTGGCCTGAAAAGGTGGAGTTTCTTACTATGTGACCCTTTACAGAAGAAGTTTGACCACCCCCCCACCCCCCTACCACCCCCCTCCTCTGCCCCGTGCTAAGAAAATAAAAATAAGTCAGTGAATCACACCTGTGCTGTCAGGACTTACTTTTCAAGTTAAGAATGTAAAGGTAGCATCTATGTTGTGATCATTTCTCTCACTAATACAGATATTTTACTTTGAATAAAAAATAGGGGGGAAAGTTAATAGAACTCATAGTTGTTGTTTTTTTCCCTAGAAAGCATCTCAGGCAAAGTTTCTAGCTGGCCCTCTTTGTGATATTTAAAATTGATGGTCACGTGTCTATGTGTTTTCATGCACCTTCAGTAGTACATAACTTAAAACAACTTAGCAAAAAAAGTAATTATTATTAAACTTTTGATGGATTAAAGCATTTTGGGGTACCAGCAAAGATCTAAAGATTCTCTCTTCGGGGCTAAACATGGGCAAATACACTCAAACTCTATGTATATTTTCAAGAGTTCCCAGGAGTTTGAAGCCCACCCGTACAGTTCAGGAAACGGACTCCTTTGCTAACTGTGTCTCCACAGGCAGAACTCCAGGCACAGACCAGTTTGTGGAGGGGGCTGTGGAGGGTATCAGGGCAGGCCCAGCATCCATGGAAAATCAGACCTCACAGGCAGTCTCTTTGTTTTATAAAACTGAAATCTTAAAGGGTTTTTAGGCTGCAGATGCCTGCGTTGGGTCCTGGTTCTACTATGATCTTAGGTACAAACAAAAACCGTTGTGAGCCTCTGAATTGCAGAAGTTGCAATCTGGTGGTTGGGGGATTCCCATTAATAGAAGACAAGTGTAGAGTTCAGAGGTGATAAGTGCCCCAGAAATATGCAAACATGCACAGCTCCGAGAGTCCCCCTCCATCACTGCAATGGCCCATCTCCTGTCTCTTTCAGTTTTGTCTACTCATTAGCGTGCAGTGGAAGTCACTGTTGCAGAAGCACCTATTCTGCAAAGGTAGGGTGTCACATCCACTTAAAGTAACTAACATAACTGAAGAGAACTCAGCTCTTTAAAGTTGGGAGCCAGGAACACTCTGGAGATGTTTCCACTTGCCTGCTGGCCCACAGTGCTCAGAAATCTGGGCCAAACATGAGTGTTCATCATTTGCATACAAGCATTATTTACCCACAGACAGAACAGAACACATGATGTGAACAACATGGGGATCGGTGGCACTGACTGACCTCCGCGTAGCCACAAATCCACGTAGAACTTTTGATTCCATAAAAACTTAATCACTAATGGCCTACTGTAGACAGGAAGCCTTACTGATAACATAGTCGATTAACACATGTTGTGTATATGTATTATATACTGTTACTATGCAGTAGATACTGAATTACAATAAAGTAAGCTAGAGAAAAGAAAATATCAAGAAAATCGGAAGAGAAAATACATGTATAGTATCCATTTTAAAAAATCCACATATAAGTTCAAATCTGTTGTTCGAGGGTCAACGGCGCCCCTCAAGTTGAGTGAACTTGAGTGTAACCTTCCTGCCAAATTCAGTGTGAGAGTGAGTGCTCCTCCAGTAGGACTTCTTACAGAAATCTTTTTTGAGGACCGTGGCCAGCGTGGGATGAAGTGGCTAAATCACTGAGACCCTGTTCCTCCAGTTCAGCTCCCGAACAGTCCCTGGACTGTTTTGTGGGTGTGGAAGGGGTGCAGAAGGAATTGCCAAAAGATAAGCTACAATCTCCCCACCCCCAGACCCCTGCTCTGTCCTATGGGGAAATGGACTGGCCCTGGGTCAGGTGACAAGGTCAGCTATAGCTAGAATAACTCTGGGAGTGCAAAACCCATCTCCTAGGTAGTCAGCTATGCTCTTTGTCCACAGGCATCACAACTGCCTGGACCCAACATAGCAACAGATTTCAGTCCTGATCTAGTAAAAACAAACCAACAAAACCATGTTACCTGCCTCTAATAAGCTTTCACCTTGAACGCTTGGTGACGCATTGCTTGGCCTAGGTGCTTTCTCTGAGAAATGGTCATTGTTTCTGCAGGTCTGTGATCAGTGTATCTTTTTTTCTCTGTGAGAGAGGGGAAAAGATTGGAGAATTCCCCATCTGCATGTAGCAGCTTCCTCTCCCTTCCCTTCCCCTCCCCTCTCCCTCTCCCTGTGAGATTGGAGATGGGTTAGTGGAAAGGGACTGGGCGAGGAGGGAGAGAAAGTGGGCGTTGATCTTAGCTTGCAGTTGCTGAATGTCCTCGAACAAATCCTTTAACCCCTTTGGGATTGTTTCTTCGGCTATAAATAGAGAGCTTAGGAGGAGATGATTTCTGAATGCCCTCCTACCTCTACAATGTGATTTTTGTGATTGCTTTGAAATGCCTTGGGACATTCAAAGAACCTTTGACTCCCACAGCGGGAACGGAGTCCCAGGGGGGACATGGCCTGGGTATTATTGAAAGAACTGAATTGCAATAAGGCTTTTCCCATTAAGGCATTTGGTACAGGCAAGCATTTAATAATAAACTTCCCATGAGCTCATTTAAAGCTTCATTAAAAAGCAAACATATTTTTCAAAGTGAGCTCCTTCTAATTACCTGTTATTTGAGCTTCATGTTTCCTTCAATATGGAGTCCCGGGCATCTGTGGATGCCCAGGCAAAGTTCGTAGCGTCCAAGAAAGATAATTGGTTTGATAAAGTTTGTAGATACAATGACTAAGGGATATAAACTAAATGGGTTTGTCCTGCTCTCCCTTCCCACTCTCCTACATCACAACCTGTATTATTTAAAACAGAATGTAAAAGCTAACATTTACTCAGTACTCCTTCCCATTGCCAACACTGTTTTAAAGGCTAACTCTGAACACAGCACTTAAACTATTCCAGACACCATCCTTAGTCCTTTAAATTTGTTAATTTAGTGAATTCACCCTAGTATCCTCTCAGGTAGGTCCTTTTACTATCCCTATTTACCAGTAGGAAACTGAAAGCACAGAGAGGTTAAGTAACTCACCCAATGTTACACAGCTAATAAGCGACAAAAGCAGGATTTGAAGATGGTCAGGCTTCACGGTTCATACTCTTAACTACTTTACCATGGTGCACTATACTTGGGCGTGCATGGATAATAGAAGTTTTTCCAATGCCACTTCATCCAGTGTTTCCCATCCCAGCAAAGTTTAATCGAAAGATGATCTGGAATGTCAGAATGGTTTCCATTTGATAATCTTTCAGCACAAGAACAACAGCTCCACGATTGTATGGAACAGCCAAGGATGTTTCAGTCCTTTCTGTCTACCGTCATTCCCATATAATAAATTTCTGGAAACACTGTTAGAATAGTTTACTTTAGGGGAAGGTAGAGTTCACAGGCCAGGTTGTCTCCATAACACAGTTGAGGCTGGAGCCTAGGAGGCGGAAATTATTTACCCAGTTCACTCACATCAAGTCTACTCGGGAGCAGTAAACACAGCGGCACACCTTCGTTCACGCACGCAGCCTGTTGACCCTCTGCCAGGCCCATTTTATAGAAGAGGAAACTGAGGCTCAGAGTACTCGATGCTTCTCCTGGGGGCCACACACTTAATGACAGCCCGAGGAGGAATTCTGCCTTGCAGCCCTGGGCAGTTTCTCGCCTACCCTTGATACCCACAGCTGGCAACACATCTGCCAAGCCGGACCTTGGAGGAACCATTTCAAAGTTCTTTCCTAATAAGAATCGTAGATATGGATTTGTTGTTGGGTGGCCTCTGTCTCCTTCATGCCCAGTGAAATGGTCCCATCCTCCAAACGTCTGCTTGGATTTAGGGCTGGATAAGTGCCAACCTAATGTTTTTGACTCAAATGATGGATTTGGTGACTAAGATGAGAGAGCCTTTGGACGGGATTTTAATCAAGTGAAAGTGAAAATAAAGAGTGTTTGGACTTTGCATTTGCCATTTATTGTGATGACGTTTTTGATGAGGAGTAAAAGAAAGGTATGGAACAGCAGGTATATCATTGCATCACAGTCTGCGCTGGTTCACCAGAGCTACCATGGGAAGGTCAAGCTACCCTGGTTAAAGTTAAAAATTACTTAGCTTTCGCCATGATACAATTGAATAAGCACATTAACAGTTTATAAAAGAGGTTGTGAAACCTCCTAAGGAAAAAAAAAATATTATGTAACTGCTTTAGCAGAGCCTTGCCTCGCCCAACATCTCAGTAGGGGGTTGAATTACATGACTGGAAGGTTCATTCCTATTTCATAACTATTATTATTTCTCTGGAAGGGCTTATCTTTTATTGCTAATAACACTCATTCTCCACTTTCTCTGCTCAGTCCTCTGAATCTACGTCACCACCCACACCCAGGGCCACTGTAAACATCTACCAACACCCGGGCACTAATGGTTATTAAGTAAAATAGCACCGTCTTTGCTGCTTACCAGCAGGGCCAGAAGCCTTGACATGTCATCATGCCGAGCTTTACTGGACTTTGTTGTTGGGTTGTTGAATATCTAGCTGAACCCTACCTAACAAAATACATGTGGACGTCAACTATTAATGATCCTCCGAGTGAGCATTTCGAAAGGTATATTGTGGAAGAGAAATAAGAAATAATTATGATTGTAGCAGCCCTAATATCTTAATAAGGATCATCTCTTTGTTTAGAATTTAAATCATGGTTACTAGTAATGCCATTCATTTATTTTTCTAAGTAATTTTCACCTACTAAAAGCAGACACTAAGGGCACTAATGTATATAAACTTTAAATTGTTTTAAACATCCTGCTTTTAATGATTATTGCCTCTACTAAAGATGTAGTAGGTTCCTGAGCAAAATGTTCTAATACTAGGATTAATGACAGACAGAATGTGAAGTTCTACCTGTAGTGGGAATAAAATTTTCCTTTTATAACAAAAATATGGTTTTCAAATATGAAAAAAAAGCTTTAAAAAATACAAACAATTTCTCTTCTATATTCTCCCAGAGGCAATATGGGTGACTTGAGTCCCAGTCCCACATATTAATGAGACGTTGGTTAAGTTATTTAACCCCTCTGCATCTTAGTTTCTTCATTCATAAAGATGGACATAGCAAAAGAAACTGACTCGGGGAGTTGGTGAAGATCAAACAGGGTGTTTCTACAATTGTATCACAGTCAACACTCAAGATGGTTATTATATTCTCTTACTAATGCTTAACTTTCATTGAGGTCTTAACCTGTATGCGGAGGCCTGTTATAAGTGCTTTACTCATCTTATCTTTTTTTAAAAAATATATTTTATTGATTTTTTACAGAGAGGAAGGGAGAGGGATAGAGAGTCAGAAGCATCAATGAGAGAGAAACATTGATCAGCTGCCTCCTGCACACCCCCCACTGGGGATGTGCCTGCAACCAAGGTACATGCCCTTGACCGGAATCGAACCTGGGACCCTTCAGTCTGCAGGCCGACACTCTATCCACTGAGCCAAACCGGTTAGGGCTACTCATCTTATCTTAATGTTATAATAACAATCCTATGAAGTAGGTACTGTCATCCCCATTCCACAGATAAGGAAAACGAGGACTAGAGATTTTCAGCAATTTGTCCATGTCACATAACTGCTAAGTGATAGAGCTGGATTTTGAACCCCAGCAGTCTAGCTCCAAACACTTTGACTTAAGTAGTAAAACGACACAATAGGTACCTCTCCAGCCATTGTACTGGACTCATGGCAGGTCAGTGATACAGAAAATCGTCATCAAAAATTCAAAGAAACGAACAATGGGTGCTTCCTCTCAAAATGCATCCACTAGGGCCTGGAGTTCTTTTTGCACACACAGAAAATGTCTTTGGGAAAAATCACTGACATGACTGATAAGGAGTAACTAGGTACTCCTGAAAGAAAAGTGAAAGAACTACCGATTTTTGGATGTGATGAGGCAAATCAAGAAAATGTCAGCATAAACATCCAACCAACATCTGAAGACAATGCTCCTCTTGCTTAGTGATGGAGGTGGCAGTAACAGCCAGTGTGTGTGATGGTTGGGGGCAGTGGAGCTGCACACTCAGACAGCCTTGTGCAGAATAGCTTGGCAATATCTATCAAGAGCCTCAAACAGGCACACGCCCTCTACCCAGCAATTCCACTTCCAGGAAGTTGTTCCATGCGAAGGGATGCATAAACATGTTCATTTAAACATTATCTATAATAATAAAAGTGTAATATGCTAATTAGACTGGACGTCTTTCTGGATGTCCTTCCAGGTGACCTTCCAGACAAAGCCGGGGCTGCGAGGGAAGCCAGGGCTGCCAGGGAAGCCGGGTCCTGGGTGCCAGAGGGAAGCCGTGCCGGCACCAGGGGAAGGAAGACCTACTCTTGCATGAATTTCGTGCATCGGGCCTCTAGTTTATAATAAAATGTTGAAATCAACCTAATGAATTTATTATGTTTATTCAATCTGAACTTATCCTAAAGAAATGGCCATGGACAAAGATTTATCAACACAGATGTTCATGTTAGTAAATAGTAAATAACAACGAGCAAGAGAGAGAGAGAAAGCGAGATAAACAAAAGAAATGACTTTACCTGTTAAAAAGAATTAAGTGCAGTACTCCTACATAATTTAGGAATTATGTTGTAGAAGTCCACAAATATGCATATTAAAAAGACTCAAAGAATATATGCTAAGAGCTTAGCAGTCAGAATCTGAGTGGTGGTATTGAAAGTAAATTTTGCTTTATTTTCTTTGTGTTTCCCAGACTTTCAGCCTTCAGCATATATTACTTTTGCATTAGGGGAAAAATAAGACTATTGTTATAAATAGAAAGAAATAGTTATTTCAGTGTAAAAAAATTTTAGGTCAGTATTAATCAAGATTCTAGACTGCAAGGGACAGAAAACCTAGATCCAACTGTCTTAACCAGAAGAAGATACTGCTTTGCATACTTCAGGAATGGCTGGATCCAGGCCTCAGATAATGTCTTTAGGACTTGGTCCTTCTCTCACCATCTTTTTATCTCTTGTCTCTCTTTCCTCTCTAATGTTTCATTTTCAGAAATGTTCCCTTTATGTGGTGACACCATGTCTATGAAGATGTGTATAGCCTTCTCCTTCAACAAACCCTCTAATTTCCATTTCAATAAGACTTAAAATAAAAGTCCTGGTTCTTATTTTCATTAGCCATCATGGGATGGTATTCTCATCCCTGATCCAATCAAATAGCCTCTTAAATGGTTATGCCTGGATCACATGTCCACTGCTGGAGCCAGGAGTTGGGGTCAGCTAGGAAGGCATGGAGTAAGGGGGGGAAGGGTAGTTCTCTAAGAGACAATGGGGTTCCATGCAAAAAAAAAAAGTGATGAATGCTGGTGAAGTAAAAACCAGAACAACAAATAAGGTACATTCACCATACATTTCAAAGTTTCTTTAGATGCTGGCTATGCATGGCTAGGAATAGCATTAGCAGCCTTGAATCATTTAGGTCTCTTGTGGTTGCAAGTGACAGAGAATTTAATTAGACCTGGCTTAAACAATGAAGAGATTTATTGTCTGATACAACAGAAAAGTCCAGAGGGAGGGCTGGCTTCAGGTGAGTCTAAGCCACCAAAGTATCTGGATTTTGAAGTTTCTCCAATGATGACACTTTCATCTCTAGATTCCACTCAAAGGCTCCTGGCAACTCTGGGCTCTCTCCCCAGGGTAGCAGATTGCCCTGGAAGTTCACACCTCACATCCTCACACCACACCAGCTAGCAGATCGCACCTCACATCCTCACACCACACCAGGGAGCATACCACACCTCACATCCTCACACCACACCAGGGAGCAGAACACACCTCGGATCCTCACACCCAACCAGGGAGCAGA
>NW_005871160.1:408873-426276 GCF_000147115.1 Myotis lucifugus
ACCACACCTTGGCAACCTCAAACCACACCCAGGGTAGCAGGTCAACACCTCAACAACCTCACACCACACCAAGGTAAGCAGATCGCCACCTTCGCACCCTCACACCACCCCAGGTAGCCATAACCACACCTCGCATCCTCATACCACACCAAGGTAGCAGAGTCACACCTCACATCCTCACACCACACCAGGTAGCAGATCACACCTCACATCCTCACACCACACCAGGTAGCGGATCACACCTCACATCCTCACACCACACCAGGTAGCAGATCGCACCTCGCACCCTCACACCACACCAGGTAGCATACCACACCTCGCATCCTCACACCACACCAGGTAGCAGATCACACCTCGCATCCTCACACCACACCAGGTAGCAGATCGCACCTCGCACCCTCACACCACACCAGGTAGCATACCACACCTCGCATCCTCATACCACACCAGGTACCAGGTCACACCTCACATCCTCACACCACACCAGGTAGCGGATCACACCTCACATCCTCACACCACACCAGGTAGCAGATCGCACCTCGCACCCTCACACCACACCAGGTAGCAGATCGCACCTCGCACCCTCACACCACACCAGCTGTGATGCAGAGACAGAGAATCTTTTTTTGTGTTTTCCACACCAGTCCTGTGATTGCCCTCTCTTTTTTCTCCTGGTAAGTCTAGCTAAAGTTTTGTCTGCTTTCTTTATCTTTTCTAAAATTCAGCTCTCAGTTTCATTGATCTTTTCTATTGTCTTTTTAGTCTCCATTTCACTTCTCTTTTCCACTCTGATCCTTGTTATTTCCTTCCTTCTACTAACTTTGGGCTTAGTCCGTTCTCCCTTTTCTTGTGCCTCAATATGTAAAGTCAGGTTGCTTCTCTGAGCGTTTTCTTTTTTCTTCATGTAGGTGCTTATCATGATGAATCATTGGCCCAAATTGAAGCACGTGCTCATCCCTGACCGCCAATCCATGTGGCCTGAGGGTGGGATACATTGCTTGGCTTGAGCCAATTACAGTGCATTTTTGGAGCTGAGGGAGAGGTTAACCACATCTAAACCATCAGAAAACACGGAAGAGGCGCGTATTCCCACGGAGAGTCAAAGTAAGGAAGGGAGAATCTATGCTGGTGGGGTAACTAGCAAATGTCCACCATATCTCCTTAGGAGCCTGACATGCTTTAAACTCTAGTTAGTTGTTCCTTTTTGAATGGGGAATAGTCATTAAAACTATACCCTGCTTGCGGCTTAGCTGCAGAATATTGCCAATAACTTATATGGTTAAAGGAAGAACCATTCAGAGAAAGATAAAGTATCACATGATCTCACTCATATGTGGAATCTAGTCAACAACATAAACTGAAGAACAAAAATAGGTCCAGAGACATAGAAGCATCGAACAGACTGTCAAACCTCAGAGGGAGGGCAGGCGGGAAGAGATCAACAAACAAACTTGAATGCATATATGCATAACACATGGACACAGACAATAGGGTGGTGAAGGCCTGGGGTGGGGAGCAGGGGCGGGCTGGGAGAGGTCAATGGGGGGAAAGGAGACATACATAATTCTTTCAACAATAAAGATTTCAAAAAATAAATAAATGAAGGAAGAACCATACATTTAGGACAGGTCTTCCACCACATTTCCACTTGGAGCCTTTTGAATGTGCCTGCTGTCATCAAGAGGGTGGAGACAAGACAGGATTCTGAACGCTATCTTACTCAGCCGCTGCCAGCCTCTCTTCTCCCGGGTTGTAATAACCTGAAAACAGTGGTGTGTGTGTTTTTTTTAAAAAATACATATTTTCATGAAACATATGGGGCTTTGAAATGTCAGCACACTGGGAGGAAAGCAGGAAGTGGAAAGAGTTTTGCGCTCCTGTCTTATTTACAAAGCGGGTTCAAAGTCACTCAGGGTTAGCACGTAAAACAAACAAAATGCCCTGTGGTGCTTCGGATGACATCTGTGAACTAGGACAGTCGCTAGCTTGGGGTTTTGAAAGGTCTGCAGAAGACAGCACAGGCTAGGATTGAGCGTTTTCTTTTTCTCTGCAGAAGGAAGTGTGCACGCCTCCCTTCGGAGCCAGCCTCCTCTGCGATAAATAAATGTGCCCCTGCCTGAGACGGAGGCAGGAGAGCCTCAGCAACTGACAGCTTAAGAGGGAGAAAAAAATCATCCAGGCGAATGTCACTGCAAATGGGGGACAGCTTTGAAGGTTACGTGGTTGCACACGCTCTGCACAGACAACAGCAGGCTCGGCATATGATGTGACTCAGTTATCTGTTTTGCCATGTGGCAACTGCTGCAGAAAAATCCCCCATCTTGTCTCACATGAGTCAATAGAACTCTGAAAAAGTGTCATAAATGTCAGTGAAACTGTTTTGTTGTGTGTGTGTGTTTTTTTCCATCAGGGTGCAGGAAATGAGGGAAGTGGGGAGAGGGGGTCGTGGATGGAAGTGGCCTGCCTGGCCACCACACCAGAGGTCTGCCCCATGAAGGATGGTACCCAGCTGGCTTGTGCACGATAGCACACTGGGATGGAGACTTCCAGCACAAACATGGAGAGCCCTGCCGTGGCTCCTGGCTCCCCTCCGTGCTCACAGAACTTCAACCTCGAATCAAGGACCCACAGTATCAGCCAGTAAAAGGAGATTCCTTATTCAAATCTCTGATTCTTGCCATGACTTTTTTACCCCTTGGAGTTTCCCCTTTATGACTGCGCTGGCCTCTTGCTCTCTCTCAAACTACCCAAACATTTCATGCCTCTGGGCATCTGTACTCGCCCTTCCCTCAACTTGGAATGCCTTTCCCTCTGATACCTGCCTGACTTTCTCCCTCACCAATTTTAGTTCTTTGTCCAAATAATCCCTTCTTGGTAAGGCCTTTTCTTGCCACTGTGTCTAAAACTGAAGCCTTCAATACAAACTCCAAGACCTAGGTCCTATGAGATTTCAAGGGCCCATTATCATGTCTGGGTCTCCAAAGGCACAATGATCAGCTCTTATATACACAAGGAGCATTGCAAGACCTGAATTAACCAGGGCTCCCATGAAAGTCCACAGTGCACAGAACGTCCCAAATTTTATGAACTGTCAAAGTGATTATTCATAAAAATTTCAGTGACATTTAAAAATCATTTTAGGGTTGGATTTGATTTCACTTCAAAAGAACGTCCAAGTGGGCATGACGACTGCTGACAGTCACAGTCAATTGCAGATGAACTGCATCAATTCATTGCCAGATGATTCCAAAAGCAAAATTATAATAGTCCCCTTTCAGCCAAAATTCGGGTTAAAGTGCAAGACTGGTGCACTTACATATATCGCTAAGATGTAAGTGGGACCTTCAAGAGAAAGAGTGGCTAGGACTCAAAGTCCTTTCAAACAGTCTAGAAACTGTGAAGCGTTATTCACATCATGCTGGAGGTCCAAAGGTCCTCTCTTCCCATACAGCACCTTGGGGCTGCATCCCTACACCAAATGCGGCACAGGGCTCAGGCCCGCAGGAAGCTGAGCAGAGTCATCCTGTTCTAGTCACAGTTGGTCAACAGATATTTTTGTGCCTATTCTGTTTCCAGATGGGCACTGAGAATACAGCCAGGAAAACAAATATATGCCTGCACGGTTGGAGCGTTCGGTCTAATGGGACCAAAGGTTATCCCCAAGTAAGTGAAATGTCTAATGAGTTAGGTGGTAGTAGGTGCTGAGAAGAAAAGTAAAGCAGAGAGGGTGTATTGAAGGTTGCAGTTTTAGACACAGGCAAGAGAAGGCCTCACCAAGAAGGGATTATTTGAACGAAAAACTGAACTTGGTGAGGGAGAAACTCAGGCAGGTATCTGAGGGAAAAGCATTCCAAGTTGAGGGAAGGACGAGTACAGATGCCCAGAGGCATGAAATGTTTGGGTAGTTTGAGAGAGAGCAAGAGGTCAGTGCAGTCATAAAGGGGTAATCAAGGCTGGGACTAGCATTTGATAAGGTCAGAGAGGTAAGTGAGAACCGACTGGGTAGGGCCTCAGGAGCCATCCTAAGTAGTTTGGACTTTATTCTGAGTGAGATAGGAAGCCACTGGAGGCAACAGTGTGACGTGATCTGATTCACGTATTAACAAGTTGACTAAGGCGGCAGCATTGAGCACAGACTGAATATGACAAGAGCAGAAGCAGTGCGATCCTAGCTTTAGCGTCACTTGACAGTATTCTTACTACAAAGTTCAGTCCTAGCAACCTTGCTCTTCACGCACCACCTATGGTACCCAGAACCCCCATGGGCCACTGCCCGAGGAGAGGAAACGGGACACCCCAGGTCAGAGCCAGCTGCTCACAAACACTAAAGAAAACAAATCCAGCTCCTCTATTGTTTGAGGAGCCCGTAGTTGCTGGGGATTAGTTTTGTCCTTCCTTCCAGCCGCTGCCTTGGGAAGCCACAACCTGCTCTGTTGAGTGCTGGTCTCCTAGACATCCCTTTGCTGGGGGATGCCACAGACATTGTGTCCAGACGCTCAGGTGATTTTGTACCCGGGAGATAAGCCGGCTTTATCTCGAGGCTGACATCAGGAAGGACGCAATTTTACAGGACGCCTTCCAGCTCCGCTTCCCCAGGGCCCAGGCCTCAGCTGCGGGCTGCGGGCTGCTGGTCCGGAGTCCAGTAGCTGTCAGGCTGCGATGGGCTGTGGTAAGGGGTCTGGTATCAGGACAGGGGTCAAACATACATTTTAATAGTATAAAAAGTGGTGCATGCCTGTTTAGAAATACTCATACAGCCCTAGCCAGTTTGGCTCAGTGGATAGAGTGTCGGCCTGTGGACTGAAGGGTCCCAGGTTCAATTCCAGTCAAGGGCACATGCCTGGGTTGCAGGCTTGATCTCCAGTAGGGGGTATGCAGGAGGCAGCCAACCAATGATCCTCTCTCATCATGGATGTTTCCATCTCTCCCTCTCCCTTCCTCTGAAATCAACCTCTTTCTTTCGTCTGAAATCAATAAAAAATATATTTTAAAAAATAAAAATACTCATACAAAATTTTTAAAAATTGAAAAGTAAAAATTCCTACTCTCGAGGCAAAACCTTTGCAAATAGCCTGATTTATGGCCTTCCAGATTCTAAGTGCTTCTTGGAGATGCAGACTCATGGGTCCCTTCCCAGACTATTTCTTTTTCTTTTTTAAAAAAATTTTTATCTGTTTGTTTTTTCAACATCATTTTTTAAAAATCCTCACCCGAGGGTATTTTTCCATTGATTTTTAGAGAGTGGAGGAGAGAGGGAAAGACTGAAAGAAATAACGATGTGAGAGAAACATCGATGGTGTTCCTCCTGCACTCGCCCTGGAGCCTGCAACCGAGGTATATGCCCTTGACCAGAATTGAACCCAGCATCCTTCAGTCCACAGGTTAACGCTCTATCCACTGAGCCAAACCGGCTAGGACCAAACTATTTCTTTAGAACAGGGGTGGGGAATGTCAGGCCCTCGGGCTATATAAGGCCTGAGAAATCATTTGGTCCGGCCCTGCCAAGGCATTAGGTGTGAGTTAAAAATATGGCAGGCTAATGTTTAGGTTGATAATTTTGTATGGACTGCAAATCTATATTAATAAAAGAGCAATATGCTAATTAGACTGGACGTCTTCCGGACAACCTGCTGGATGTCCTTCCTGACAAAGCTGGGCCCGGGCAAAGCTGCTGCCAGCCTGAGCGAAGCAGGCCTGGGTTCCAGGTGCCTACGGTTGCCAGAGGGAGGGAAGCCTGGGTCCCCGGTGTGGGGGCCGAGGCTGAGGCAGTTAGGTGTGTGGTTAGGAGCCAGCGATCCCGGATTGCGAGAGGGATGTCTGACTGCAGTCCACAGGGATTGGGCCTAAACCAGCAGTCAGACATCCCCCAACGGGTCCCGGATTGGAGAGGTTGCAGGCCGGGCTGAGGGACCGCCCCCTCCTCCCCTCCCGCTACAAGAATTTCATGAACCAGGCCTCTAGTGATATTATAAATATCCAAAGGGCCCTTGGCAGGAAAAAGGCTCCCTACCCCTACTTTAGTGAGAGTGGAGTATTATATTAATACTAGAGGCCCGGTGCACAAAAATTTGTGCACTCGGGGGAGAGGGGGGTCCCTCAGCCCGGCCTGTGCCCTCTCACAGTCTGGGACCCCTCAGGGGATGGCCACCTGCTGGCTTAGGCCTGCTCCTCGGGGGATTGGGCTTAAGCTGGCAATCAGACATCCCTCCGACAGCCCGGGAGCCTTCGGGGGATGTCCACTTGCCAGCGGAGAGCAGGCCTAAACTGCAGTCGGACATCCTTAGCGCTGCTGAGGAGGCAGGAGAGGCTCCCACCACCACCGCTGTACTGGCAGCCATCAGCCTGGCTTGTGGCTGAGCAGAGCTCCTCCCATGTGAGAGTGCCCTGACCACCAGAGGGTAGCTCCTGCATTGAGCGTCTGCCCCCTGGTGGTCAGTGTGTGTCATAGTGACCAGTCATTCCCAGTCCTTCTGCTGTTAGGGTCAGTTTGCATATTAACCTGTTACTATATAGGATAGAGGCCTGGTGCATGGGTGGGGGCCGGCTGGTTTGCCCTGAAGGGTGTCCCGGATCAGGGTGGGGGTCCTGCTTGGGTGCCTGGCCAGCCTGGATGAGGGGCTGATGGCTGTTTGCAGCTGGTCACACCCCCTTCAGGGTGGGGGTCCCCACTGGGGTGCCTGGCCAGTCTGGGTGAGGGGCTGAGGGCTGTTTTCAGGCTGGCGGGTGACTGAAGCTCCCTACCTCTCCTTTTTTTCTTTTTTCTTTTTATTCTGGGATTTATTTACCTTCTATGGCTGTCACTGGAACTGAGAGCCGGCTTTAGCTCTGAGGCTCGGCTCTAGCTCTGAGACCTCGGCTGCTGAAAGCAGGTATCTGGGCTTTGTTTAGCTTCTATAATTGAAACACTGTTGCAACTCCAGCTCTGAGTCCCGGCTGGCTGAAAGCAGGTTTCTGGGGATTGTTTAGCTTCTATAATTGCAACATTGTTTCTTAGAGTGCAGCTCAGAGGCCGGCAGCGGCAGGCGGGGAACCTTGGCTTTCTCCATCACTGGAGCAAGCAAGCCTCCTGTTTGCTTCAGCTGCCTGGCTGCTGGCCGCCATCTTGGTTGGCAGTTAATTTGCATATCGCCCTGATTAGCCAATGGGAAGCGTGTTGGAGGTACGGTTAATTACCATGTTTGTCTATTATTAGATAGGATGCAGTTTAACAAGTTCACCAGGTTACTCTTACAGGCTCTTAAGTTTGAGAAGCCTATTTTCCTTGACCTTTCCATTGGCACAGAATGTGTGTGTGCATATAGTTTTACATACACACACACATAGATTAAACACATACTCATATGCACAGAGTGATTCACAGGACACAAACTGAATGCCGCAGGGCTAATTTGACTCAGCAATATCACTGATAACCTTCCAGGTCAGTAGTGTATGCAGCAACATCTCACACTCTTAAACAACCTCTCCCTATTCCACCGTAGGGTGGACACCGTTATTTGGAGCTGGTTTGGGATCCCTCGGTGGCCACTTTGTAGCTGGTAGCTGTGTAACCTTGGTCAAGTGGTTAGCCCTTTTATGGCTCACATTTTTCTTTTGTCTGTAACACGAAGTTATTATCAGTCTTCCCCAGGTGGCTGGGAGGATGGGAAGAGCTTAGCGGGAGGCCGGTGCATAACACTGTGCCTGACATGGAATCCATTGGTGATGAATAACTGACCCTCGGTTGTTTCCTGACTGACCTCCTGCTCTTGGATCTGGAAGTCTGGTCTTCTGAGATAGGTTTCCCATGTTCTGATTGGGAGACTGCAGGGCTGTGGCTTGAAGTCTCTGAGCAACGCTCTGCAATGCAGAGACTCACATCAGTGTGGGTTTTCCTCCGAGTGCCGGTGCTATCGCCATGACACGGTGGGACGGTGGGATGGAATTTGCTTTGGAGCACGAGTCTTCAAACTATGTTGGGTGTTTTCCTTTCAAGTTTTTATTTTGCTAAAGAAAAGTTGTAAGAATAGCACAGAGATTCATCACTTGCATTCCCCCAAATGTTAACATCTATCACATTTGTTTCTCACACACACACACACACACACACACACACACACACACACACACTTTTGTCCTGAACTTGATGTAGTCAGTTGCACTGCTGGTGAGTGACTCCTCCCAGTTTGCCTGGCACTTTCCTGATTTTAACTTGAAAAGTGCTGCGTCCGGGAACTTCTTCAGCCAGGCAAACCAGGACAACTGGTCACCTTTGCTGCAGCTGTGATGCCCATTTACCTATAAATACTTTAATGTGTTTGCACTAGAAACAAGGACATAACCACTGTGCAATGACCAAAATCTGGAAATGACATTTGATACAAAATACTCAGACCTTTTTTTTTTTTCAGATTTCATCAACCTTTCCAATAAAGTCCTTTGTGAAAAGAAAATCCCAGATGACGCATGGCATTCACTTGCCGTGTTTCTCTTCTATTCTTTCATCTGGACTGGCTCCTCGGTCTTGGTCTTTTGTGACGTTGATATTTGTGAAGAGCACAGACCAAATATTATGCAGACTGTCCCTCAGTGTGGGTTCATGTGAGGCTTCCGCACAATTGATTCCGGTTACTTGTTTTTGGCAGGAATCCCACGGAAGGGAGGCACCTGGCGTTGCTTTACCCTGTGACCAGGTGTATTACCTTTGATCAATTGACTGAGGGAGTTTCTGCCAGGTTTCTCCACATAAAGTTACTATTTCCCCCTTTGCAATGAGTCAGTATATTGTGGGGAGGTGTAAAAACAAACAATATTTTGTTTCTCATTAGACTCTCTCACTTTAGCATCCATTAATGACTCTTACATGAATCAATTATGTTCAAGACGGTTGCCAACGATTGGACTTTATTTTTGAAAATTTTGAACAGTGGAGAATCTTCGTTAGAAGAAGCGCATGGGTTTATGGAGGAGACAGACAAGTTAGAGGTAATCACAGGATAACGTAGCGATTGCAGCGGGTAGCAAGCTACATGCCCCTGGGTCAAATCTAGCTCAACACCTATTCTTGTAAAGTTTTATTGGCACACAGCCATGCCTGGCTGTTCACCTGCTGTTTATGACCCCGCTGTCAAACTCCAGTGTCAGAATTCAGATGTTGCAGAAGAGACCATGGGCCTTGAAGCCTAACATATTGATGGCCTGGTCCTTACAGAAGTTTGCTGACCCCAGATTAAAGCCTGTGGGGAGAGCCCTGCAGAACTGAATCGCAGTTCTGTTTAAGTCACACATAGGGAGCATTCATGTACTCATCTGCTCCGCAGGCCCCAAGGGTTACAGCAAGTCTTGGGGGGGAAAGAGGGGGACGAGGGGGGACACGGAGAGCGTACAGCAAGTTGGTGTGTTCCTGCCCCAGAACCTAGTAAAGAATAGGACTTCTTCACACGTTACTAGTAGGTTACCATATACACTACAGAGGTGCCATGTCAAATCTTACTTTAAAAAAATTAACTCTGGCCCGGCCAGTGTTGCTCAGTGGTTGAGCGATGACCGATGAACCAAGAAGTTCCGGGCTCAATTCCTGGTCATGCCTATGTTACAGGCTCGATCCCCAGTGGGGAGTGTGCAGGAAGCAGCCAATCGATGTCTCTCTCTCTCATAGATGTTTCTATCTCTCTATCCCTCTCCCTTCTTCTCTCTCTCTCAAATCAATAAGTGATCAAAAAGAAGGAAAAGTATACCAAGTCATAACAATTAGCTACAATGACCATAATTAGCCTGACCAAAGTTTTTGCATATCCAAGTATTCCCAAGTCCTGTAAGGATGTTCTCCTTCCTTCTGGCAAATATTCGGTACAACAAAACTCCATGTTCTCCTTCCTTCTGGCAAATATTCGGCACAACAAAACTCCAGGGATCGGAGAACTTGAACAACACTCTCAAAGTGTGCGACATGTGAAGACAGACTCTGTTTTGGAACTAGACCTGATAAAGAGAAATAATAAGGGTTATTGGGAGGGTAAAAGTATCAGTTAGTTATTTACATGTGAAATCACTTTTATTCCCAGATTCTGTCTTATTCACTGAAGCTCTGGGACAGGAAGAGGAAGTTCTGGAAAATCAATTAAGAACTCAAAGTAACTTAATCTTGTTGATTGTTCCTCTTATGGGGAACACCCATGGGGCGCTGGAATGACCAGCTCCGGGAAAAGATCAGCTTTCTAGGCCGAGCCTATACGGTTAAAGTCAAGTGGAGAGTTTAACATCTTTCTGGTGAATTTTGGCCACTCTCCTCCAAAAAAAATCAATCTAAATTTTTCTAAAACCAAAGCAACATTTTTTTACTGATAGAAACTATACATAGGAGATTCCTGTTTGAGATAGTGTTGGTATGAGGAGGTGAAGAGAATTTTAGTGAGTCATAAGTTTTTCACTAAAAACGATTACTTTTCGCTCAAGGGAAGCATGTGACTTTAAAACAAATAAAGCAACCCCGAACTGGATAAAATGTTCAAGATTTTGGGGAGAACATAAAAATGAAGCCCCACATGGTTGCAGAATGGCAGAAGATGGGAAATAAAAAGTAGATTGATTCGTGGAAGACTAAAGCACAGACTTTAGGCTCGGGCAGCAAAAGAACAGAAATGGACACGTAGGAAGGAGAGAGGGCAGACGGTGGGCTTTCCTTTTCCTAGTCACCTCTGGTCTCAGCACAGGGCAGAGTACACTTTGCTTTAAACACAGTGTCGTGGACTGAATGTTTGTGTCTCTCCCCAATTCATCTGTTGAAACCCTAACCCCAATGGGATGGTAGTAGGTGGCGGGGCCTTTAGGAGGTACTTCTGGTTAGATGAGGTCATGAGGGAGGCTCTCACGATGGGAGTAGAGCCTTTATGAAAAGAGGAGACACAGGGCCTCTCTCTGCTCTCTGTCACGTGAGGATACAAGGAGAAGGAAGCCATCTGCAAACCCAGGAAGCAGGTTCGCACCAGATACAGGATGTGCCAGAGATGTGATCTTGATTTCTCAGCCTCCAGAACTGTGAGAAGTAAATGTTTGTTGTCGAAGCCACCGAGACTATGATATTTTTGGTTATAGCTTTCCTCACAGACTAAGACATAAAGCAAACACTCTTTTATCAAAAAGAGTTGAGGGGTTAGGAGATGAGGAATCCTTGAATATTCTAGTTTCTGATGAGATCTTAAATTCTTTTGCATTTCTTTAGCGTTTCCCAGACATATTCACATACATTGATGTGTTTTTTTATCACAGCACACTCTGAAACAGGCATCATCAACCTCATTTTACAAAGAGGAAATCTGAGGATCAGCAAAGTGAAGCAAGTTGCCCAAAGTTGGCCAATCCTCGAACTCAGGCCTCCGGATTTAAGATCAGAGCCTTTTACAGGGCACGATGAGGGCTCTGACTGGTCAACATAGGTCAGTGTGCAGCAGGCAACAGTGTTCACCACAGATGTTCAAATGGGGACTCTGATAAAGGGGCTCCTACGAGGTGTGGGCAGGGAATGGAGAACAACCACAAAGGTGGGTGCACCCACCTGCTGCAATCCTGGGGAACAGTTACTACCCTCAGAGCTGAAGGAGGAGGGGGGCGCTCTAGTGGTTCCAGCTCACAGGACTGTCCAGCAGGTGCTGACAGGGGGAGGGAGGCAGGAAGTGCCAGTGACCGGTGCTGAAGTATGGAAGAAACAGTCCAACCTCCCCCTCCCCTGGTCCTCGTCCTCCAGCCGGTCACTGCCACTGGCCGTCAAGGGGTCAGCCAGAAGGAGGCCATCCATGTATGTGGCTCCGTGGCAGAGAGCAGGGTAGTGAAGTATGGATCAGGAGCGGATAGGAAGGAGACAGGCAATAATAAGCAAAATAAGCCAGTAAGAGGAAGACAAATATCACATGATCTCACTTAAATGTGGAATCCAATGAACAAAATCAACTGACACACAAGATAGGTCCAGAGACATGGATGCATGGAACAGAATGACATATCTCAGAGAGGAGGGTGTCGGGGTGTCAGGAAGAGATTAACCAAAGAACATATATGCATATATGTATAGCCCATAGACACAGACAATAATGTGGGGAAGGCCTGGAGTGGGGAGGGGGCTGAATGGAGGGGGCAAAGGGAGGGGAGGAATGGGGGACACCTGTAACACTATCAACAATAAAAATTAAAAATAAAAACTTAGCCCTAGCTGGTTTGGCTCAGTGGATAGAGCATTGGCCTATGGACTGAAGGGTCCCGGGTTTGTTTCTAGTCAAGGGCACATGCCTGGGTTCAATCCCCAGTAGGGGGCGTGCAGGAGGCAACCAATCAATGATTCTCATCATTGATGTTTCTATCTCTCTCTCCCTCTCCCTTCCTCTCTGAAATCAATAAAAATATATTTAAAAATAAAAAAAACTTAGAAAAAAAGAGAAAATAATAGCAAGCACTCCGACCTCACAGATTGGAATACACTAAAAAAATACTTAACACTAAAATAAAATTGGACATAATTTATAGACTCAGATCCATAATCCCTTACCTGAAGCCTTTGGGCAAGATGTATTCTATAATTCAGAATATTTTTTTTATTCTAGAAAGATAATAGTGGGCATAAACCATATAGTTTATATACAGCAGGGTCTAGGGCAGCACAGCAAAAGGCATGAATATTTACTCTACATGTGATAAATAAAGATAAATAACTTCTCATTAGTTCAGGTCATTTTTTTGCTACTAAATGAATTCTGGAATTGAGGATAAGGAATTATTGACCAGCAGTTCAATTTTCATAAGGTATCCTGGGATTTGGTGGCATTTTATTGTCATTACTAGAGACCTAGTGCATGAAATTTGTGCACAGGGAGGCGGAGGGTCTCTGAGCCTGGCCTGTGCTCTCTCACAATCTGGGACCCCTCAGGGCATGTCCGACTGCTGGTTTATGGGCCTAAACTGGCAATCGGACATTCCTCTCACAATCCGGGATGCTGCATGCACCAGTGACTATACTTTTCATACAGGTGAAAAGCATCTTGCTGTTGTATGGACAGCTGCATTTTTTTGCCCTGATTATAAAAAGTAGTACATAACATGATCCTTCTGAGGCAGTAGTACCATTTTCCCCATCTTATGGGTGGAAAAACTGAAGCAGAGAGAAGTTAAGTAATTGCTTTGTCACACAGTTATAAGTGTCAGAATCAGGGCTGACCACAAAATGTGCAAGCCAGAGTCCATGCATGTCATGGCTGCATCATCCTGTTTTTTTTCAGTGTTAGGGTAGCCTTGCCAGGTTTTAATTTTTAAATCTAAGAGACTGTTCCCAATATAAGGTAGGGTCCCTAGGCCTGGCCGGTGATCAGGGCCGATCTGTGGGGTAACTGGTGGGGTGATCGGGGGGGCCCCCACTGGCACTCACCTTGGCTGGCAGCTTGGCACCACCTGCTTGCCGGTCCCGCCCCCCACCGACCTGTCATTCCGCAGGTCGTCCCCCTGTTCGGTTGATTTGCATATTAGGGTTTTATATAGATAGATCATAATGCTGATTACCATCATATAGTTTTTCTTTTACTATCTAGTTATTTATATGTATTTTTCTGGATCCTAGAAAATTACCATATATAGGTTTTTTGAAATATTAATTAAAGAATAAAAGAGCATGGCCGTTGACTTTGCAGAAGTGTCTATCCTGGAAATGATTCATGGCAGGATTCAACTCTAAATAGCAAGCATCCTGGTAGTTACAACTTGGCTTTGTTGACAAAAAAGCAGAGGGGCACACTGCTTTTCCTGAGTGGCAGTGAATGCTAGGTCAAGGGCATGATCCCTGAAAGTGAAGTGGGCCTCACACGGCCTCTGTCCCCGCCAGGGGCTGGTGCTCTCTGGAAGGTCCAGGTCAGCAGAGCGAGGAAGGGTTTCTTAGAATCCAGTGGAGATCATGAGTGGTAACTTTGCTGGCAGGCATTCCTGGTCTCTAAAGCTCTGAAAACCACAGTTCTCAGAACGACTTAACAGGAAGCCTCACCCACTAGCAGAGGAAGCTGAGGAAGGAAGGAAAGATGGCAGTGCTGGGGGAGGGTCAGCAAATTAAACAATAAGTGAAGTCACATGCCGTGGGACCCGTCTATGTGGTCAGAGGAAACGCCCCTACTCATGCCTCCCTCACTGCCCCCAATGCTTTCCTGAGTCCCCTGCGCTCAGCTGGCCTGGATCACTCCTCACGTTGATGCAGAAATGCCCAGCCTCAGGGTTTTCCCTGGAACCTTTCCACCCCCTGCTCCCCATCCTCTTCACGTCTACAGCCCAACTCTCACTGTTTTTCACGACCTTCAAAGCCAAGGCTCACCTCTTTCACCAGGAAGTAATCACCACCTTCTCTCCACTCTGGCAGCCACAAAGCGGTTTAGAATTTGCTCATAATCCTCAAACTGTATTTCACCTTCTATTAGAGGACTCACTATCTTATTCCCTCTCTGAAATTAAAACTTTTGTTTATTTGCTACATTTTTTTCATTAATTCATTAAGCATTTATTCAAAACCTGCTCGCTAAGCTTGGAGTTTAAAGATAAATAAGATAGGTTTCTTGTCTCAGGGAGCTCACTTGGTCTGGCTGGAGAAAACAGGCAATATCTGAGCGAGGTGGCCTGGGAGCACGTGAGAGCAATGTGTCCCCCAGCTGGCGTGTGTGCCTGTGGGGCGTGCTCTGGGAAGGCTGAAACCTGCAAGTTCAGTGGGAAGTGGACGAATGAATGGTGGGGAAGGATGCTCTTAGCAAAGAGAACAGTATGGACAGGGCCTGAAGATTGGAATATATTCCAATAACTGCAAATCATTGAGTACAACTGGTATATGGATGTCAAGCAGGAGGGTGTGGAGAGAAAGCATTGGGGAAAGGTGAATCTGGACAGTGGTCAGCAGCCCAATCAGGGTCTTATCAACCTCGAGATGGGATCTGTTTAGCCCATGGTGTCTCCAAATGACCTGTGTCGATGAGACACTCAGTGAGGGCCCAGGTCAAGACATGATAACCTGATATCTTAGGTTGAGTTCCCATAGGAGCAGATTCTGAGATCAAGATTCAAACTAAAGCAGGCTAATTGTGAGGAGATCTGTTAGGGGTGGGGGGGAGTGCATCAGGGAAGGGGAGGCAGCCAGTGCAGGGAGCTCTGACAGCAGGTTATCGCTGTGAGCATCTTGACCCAGGCATCTGGACGACTGTAGAACATGCTGTGAAGTCATTCCACGGGAGGAGGGGGGCGGAGGGGTATTTCAGCCAGCACCTCTTAGTCTTTGCCAAGGGCTGCTGGAAGGGGCTTGAACTTCCCAGCACGGTGGTCTGCCCTGTGTGAGGGCCATGGGAGCCTTCAGCAGGGGAAGATATGCAGGTGCTTGAACAAGGACCAGTGAGTGATAAGGGGATGGGGTGAGACATGAGCATTTGTTACATCATATAGAATAATTTGGAAAAACATGCCAGGTTATGGAGTCAGGGCAGGTAAGAGAGGGCTCTCAAGGGGTAAGAGACAAGAGCTGGAAGAAGAGACGAGTAACAGAAATGTGAGCAGGCAAAGCACCACGAGGAAGGCAAGTGCCAGGAGCAAGCATCAGTGGGCTCAGCACTAGGGACCTGAGGTGTAGCTTTTCCATTCAGATGAGGGTCTATGCTGCCAGAACACTCATGATTTATGGCAATCACAGGTTTATCCAACAATGCCTTATATTTGTGAGCTCCTTATAATTATAATTCCTTTTCACTGACCCCCTACTGCTTTTGTCTTAAAATAAATGGGTCTGTTGGGTGAGTAGGTGCTGATACCCATTCCCTATTGAGCCAGGAATCCAAAACTTATCTCCCCCACTCCCAAAGTCCATCCTTCACTCCAGTATACTAGATTTTCCCAGAAAATAATGTCTTTGGTGCTCAGCAGTGATGGTATTCTGGGTGTTACCATATATCTTTGTAATTGTTTAGTTGGTGCTTAGAGTCAGGAACCAAACATCTCGATTTCTGAAGGTATCTTTTAGCTTCAAATTTCTTGGTTTAATAATGAATGATCTGACTTAAATTATATGTGACCTAGGGTGGTGGTATAGACAGAATGGTTTTTTACTCTCTCCCCAAATTCATGTGTTGAAATCCTAAGCCCCAAAGGGATGGTCTTAGGAGGTGGGGCCTTTGGGAAATGATGAGGTCATGAGGGTGGAACCCTCATGAATGGGATTAGTGCCCTTTCTGTTATTATTAAGGCCCTGTTGTTATTAGTGCCCTTTCTATGGAACTTCATGTAAAATCAACTAGAGGGAGGCCAACAGAACAAAACTTGTTGAATACCTACAATATACCAGGCAACTTGTAACTATTATCATTTTAAAGATGGAGAAACCAGGGCCCAGAGAGGCTGAGTAACTTGCTCAAGGTCACACATCTAGTAGGCAGAGCCAGGAATGGAGTCCATGTCTTGCTAACTCCAAAGTCCATATTCTCTTATGCTTTAACTAGAGGCCCAGTGCACAAAATTCATGCATGGAAAGGGTCCCCGGGCCTGGCTGGTTTTCAGGGCAAATCAGGGCCTTCCGGCTGCTGGCTGGGGCTTTCCTTCCCCAGCTGCTGGCTGCCAGCCAGGGCTTTCCTTCATTCCACGCTGCCTCCTAGTGGTCAGCTGATGTCATAGTGAGCGATTGAACTCCCAGCCTCCCAGTCGAACTCCCGAGGGGACACTTTGCATATTAGACTTTTATATATATAGATAGAAGTTTCTAGAGGATTATTGCTAAGAAAATTGATACTAGTTAATTTTAGAAATATAACAAACAAGCTAAGCATGCTCAGAGGAATCGTTTTCTGGGTCCGCAATGATGACGTGAGATGCCACTTGCATTGTTAGCAGTGCCTGAGAGCCTGGGCTCCAGGGCCAGACCCACCATCACTCTCCTGCTTGTCACTTCTGCCTTATTCACTGTGTAACCTCCCTGGGCTTCAGTTTCCTCCTCACCAAAGCAAGGTGAATAACAGTCCTTACTGCTAGGGGTGTAATGAACATGAAACCAACCTCCCGGTGCCTGGTGGTGAGATCGGCTGTGCCTACTTCTGTCACAACCTATGACCTGTCCTAGAGACTATAAGGATTGAGCTGAAAAGGCCAGGAATCCGGGACCCAACAGAGAAACCCACAGGGATTAGGTGCTTTTGTGTCCTGGGTGAACTGATCATGTCCCCCGTGGGTGGAAAAGAATGAACTTTCCAAGCAAGTGGCGCGTGGAAGGGTGGGCGGTTCTCGTCAGAAACGTATTTTGGTCTGTGGTTTCTCTGAGCCATTTTTATCTTTGCCAAATGACCCCCTCGGGAAACCGAGGCAGCTCCACATGTATAAATAGCCAAGATGCAGAGAGGAAGTGAGAGGTTTGGCCAGGGAGGGCAGAGCCGTGGTTGT
>NW_005871160.1:426615-478877 GCF_000147115.1 Myotis lucifugus
ACGGGGTGGCCTGAAACAACAGCACTTCCTCGGGGCAGGGTTGTGAAAGATAGAAGTCCAAATCAAGGTGTCAGCAGGGTCACACACTCTGAAGGTCCTAGGGGATGACCCTTCCTTGCGTCTTCCTAGCTTTAGCATTAGCCAACAATCTCTGCTGTTCTTTGGCTTGTAGTTGCCTCAGTCCAAGCTCTGCTTTTGTCGTCATGTGGCTTTCTGTATATATATTCACATGGCCTTTTATAAGGACACCCGTCATTGGATTTAGAGCCTGCCCTAATTAAGTATGACCTCATCTTTTTGTTTGTTTGTTAATCCTCACGTGAGGATATTTTCCCACTGACTTTTAAAGAGAGTGGAAGGGAGGAGGAGAGACAGAGAAACATCGGTGTGAGAGAGACACATCGATTGTTTGCCTCCCGTCGGGCCCCAACAAGGGTCGGGGATTGAGCCTGCAACCGAGGTATGTGCCCTTGCCCAGAATCAAACCCGGGATCCTTTAGCCTGTGGGCTGACACTCTACCCACTGAGCCAAACCGGCTAAGGCGAGTATGACCTCATCTTAACTAACTGCACTTGCAAAGACTCTAATTCCAAATAAGGTCACATTCTGAGGTTCCATGTGGACATGAGTTTGGGGGTGGGGGAGAGGGGGCGGGGGGAACTATCCAATACAGTATAGGAGTCTTCTATACCAGATACTCTGCCAGTTGGCCTGGATATAAAGATGAGGTAGGCACATAAGTAAATTTGTGTAATTCCATGTGATAAATATGAGCTCATACTTTATATTTATTGAGCTCTTACTAAGGGCCTGGCACTATTTTAAACAGTGTACATTTTCCATCAATGGATGAATGGATAATGAAAATGTGGTATGTATACACTGGAATATTACTCAGTCATAAAAAGGAAGTAAATGTTGCCCTTTGTGAAAACATGAATGGAGCTTGAAGCTATTATGCTAAATGAAATAAGTCAGGCAGAGAAAGACAAACACTGAATGATCTCTCTTATACGTTGATTCTAAAAAAAAAAAACAAGCAAAACTGAACTCATGGATACAGAGAACAGCTTGGTAGCTGCCAGAAGTGAGGTGTAGGGGCATTTGGGGCAGTGGAGGTCAAAAAACAAGAGAAGGTGGTCAAAAGGTACAAACTTCCCCGCCCCCTCACCCCCACCCCCAAATTCATGTCCACATGGAACCTCAGAATGTGACCTTATTTGGAATTAGAGTCTTTGCAAGTGCAGTTAGTTAAGATGAGGTCATACTCGCCTTAGCCGGTTTGGCTCAGTGGGTAGAGTGTAGTTATAAGCTACATAAGTTCTGGGGGTATAATGCACAGCACAACGGCTACAGTTAACAATACTGTATATTTGAAAGCTGCTAAGAGAGCAGATCTTAAAAGTTTTCATCACAAGAACAAAAAATTGTAACTATGTGAGGTGATGAATGTCAACATAAACTTATTAGGGTAACCATTTTGCAATATATACATATGTCAAATGTTTATGTTATGCATCCTAAACTAATATAAGTTGTCAATATCGCAATAAAATTGGAAAAAAACAAAGTTTAAAAAAATGTTTTAAATGTGCTTTTACACACATTGAATCCTCATAGTGAACCTAAGAAGTAGGTACTGTTATTTTCCCCACTTTACAGATGAGAAAACGGAATCCCAGAAAAGCTGAGTCACCTGCCGAAGGTCACAGAGCAGGTTCCTTCGGCTGCAGAAGTCAGGGCACAGCTCTCTGAGGAGGTGGCACAGAGCAGCTACAGGATGGCTGGGGGTGGATGGGGTGCGGACAAGTGTTCCAGGCAGAGGGAAAGCCATGCCAAGGCCCTGAGTCCAACACGAGTGCAGCCTGTGAGGGAAGGAGAATGAGAGCCGCTGTGGCTGAGGCCTAGTGCAAGGCACGGAGGAGGAGGGGAGCCGGCAGGAGGCCCTCCGGAGCTGGGGGCTCTGGGTCCTGCTTCAATTTCTATATGGTCTCTCTGGCTGTGATAGAGAACGGTCAACAGTAGGGCTGGAGTGGAAGCTGGGAGTCCGATCAGGTAAGGATGGAGCTGGAGGAAAGGCTGCTGCCCGGCCCTGCTGGTGGATGTGAGGGGGGAAGGGAAGGAAAGTCACTAGCTTGCAGCCTGGGGGCCAGGGGAAGTGATGGGGCCACAGGGCCATGGGCAGGATGGCGGCGGGTGGGAGCAGTGGTGAGGATGTACTAAGTTTAATACTGTATGTCTGTTAGACATCTGTCCATCTTTGAAGCCACAGGACTGCATCTGAACAAGGACGTTGGGGTGGAGAATCCTGCTGATTTTCACTACAGGAGTTGGGCCACTTGTGTGTGGGGTCACTTGTCTGGTTCCCAAACCTGGCTGCCCAGTAGAAAGCCCCTGAGGCCATGTTCAAATACAGATTCCTGGGCCTCCTCCCACGTTCATGGAGTCTAAATATAAGAGAGTCCAGGAATCCGTAGTTATAATAGGCCTAGTGCAGACCAAATGGTAATAGCTTACTTTCATTAAGCACTTCCTCTGTGCAATCACTTTCTATTCCTTGTTTTTTTTAATCTCCTAAGAATTCTGGGAGACGGATGCTTTCCCCTCCGTCAGATGAAAACAGAAGAAGGCATAGAACCTCTAAGTAATTTGCCCCAAGTCTCAGAGCCAAGCAAGTGTGGGATGAGGAGCTGGGCCACGTGCTCTCAGACCATCTGCCCATTTCCTGAATCTCCCGGATGCCCAGGCCCCTTTCTTTCCTTCACCAGCGGGTTCTCTGCTGCCCACAGGTGACTCATCTCAGAGAAGCAGCTTCTTGTCCTGAGTGGAGGTTAGAATGTTTCCCCCGTCTGCCCATTTCCTCTTTGAGTAAATATTTTAAATCAGATTTAAATTTTTCCTCCTTAACCTTTCTCAATAAAAATAAACCTTGCCCTCTGGACTGTGTCTGCAGCTTCCCGTTTATTTAAGAGCGCCCTTTGCCGCACACACCTCGAGTGCTGGGGAGTGGAGCCGGCCAGAGTGGAGGGCTGTGGTCAGGGCGCAGTGAGGAAGGCCCACAAGCTGGCTCACTTTTCTGCAGCGGCGCAGACAGCGCAGGCCCTGGTGCTGATGGGTCCCAGGGGCCATCAGAGCCAGGGTCCCTTTTAGGGAAACAAGGCTGCTCCCCAGGTCTTCACAGCTTTAACCTGGCAGAGGTCTGCCAGCTCCCCCAGGTAACAACCTTGAGAATTGGCCACATCCCAGACAGACCAGCAGATGCCAGTGTAAATGCCCACCATCTCAGAGAGCAGGTGTTGTGGACTTTTTAATGACACAGAAAAGTACAGCGGTTAGCTTGGTTTCTTGTTTGTTTGTTCTGTTTTGTGTTTTTTTTAGGAGTTAGATTCCAGGGCCCTCAGAGACAGAGCAACCGAATGAGAAATAGACACCAATTCCCATTGAATTCCATTTGAATTCAGGTCAAACCATTGACTTCCAAGACATTCCATCTTTCCTACCTCACCTCCTCCCGTCCTTTTACTTATAATTTAGCTGCCATTTACCAAGACATGCAGGCAGGAAAGATTGCTGTTCAGAAGGCCCTGTAGAATAAAACATGGGAGAGACCTTTTCTGCTGCACCTTCCTCAACCGTCCTTTCTCTCCTCCTCCCTCTGCCAGAGCCCCCGCCAGTTTGCCAAGAGCCACCCAGGAACAGATTTCCTCCCTGATCTGCAGCATCTGTCCTGCCCGCCCACTCCCATTCCCTGCTAATCCCTCCAAATGCGCTCTTTGCCACAAATGGGCGGGAGACAACTGGGAGCCAGACCGATGCCCATGGCTCCAGCCACTCTCATTTAGAAACAGAGAGGCAGTCACCTTCATTCCGCCCAGCGAGGTGACGCTGGAGAACTCTCTTTAGTCACAGGGCCAGTTCCAAACTCTCAGCTGGGGAGCCAAGCCTCCCTCATGTCTATGTTTGCGCTCATCGATTTCATGCTGATGACTTAGTTATATTTATCTGGGAATGGTTCCGATCCGAGCCCTGGGAAAGTCCGGAGGCTTGGGTGGTATTTATGGCTCAGTAATTGCCTTGCTGTGGGGTCCTGGCTCAGGGAATAATTCTCTGAGCCTGCATTTCTCCATTTTAAAAACAGGGAGAGAACTCTCCCATGCAACAGCTATTTGTTAGGTGCACGGAATCGGCTGATAAAAGAAAAATCTTTAACAGATAAATCCTGTGATTTATTTTCTTACTTCCCCCCCACCACCACCCTTTCCTTTTTAGTTGTTCTTTAGCACCCTCGATGTATTCTTTTTAAAAAAATATATATTTTATTGATTTTTTACAGAGAGGAAGGGAGAGGGATAGAGAGTTAGAAACATCGATGAGAGAAACATCTATCAGCTGCCTCCTGCATACTCCCTACTGGGGATGTGCCTGCAACCTAGGTACATGCCCTTGACCAGAATCGAACCTGAGACCCTTGAGTCCGCAGGCTGACGCTCTATCCACTGAGCCAAACTGGTTAGGGCTCGATGTATTCTTGATACCCCGGTAACCTCTATAGACAACTTTGTACTTATCTGTTATGAACTGGGTGATTCTGTCCCCGGAGTTCCTATGTTGAAGTCTGAGTGAGATGGCATTAGGAGATGGGACCTTTGGAAGGTAATTAGGACCAGATGAGGGAATGAGGGTGCAGCCCCACGATAGAATCAGTGGCCCTATAAGAAGAGGAGGAGACTTAGCTTCCTCTCTTGGCCACATGAGGATAGAAGGTGGCCGTCAACAAGCCAAGAAGAGACCCCTCACCAAGAACCAAATCTGCTGACACCCAGGTCTTAGACTTCAGCTTCCAGAACTGTGAGAAGTAAATGTTGCTGATACCCAGTCCATTGTATTTTGTTACAGCAGCCAGACCAGACTATGACATTATCCTTCCACTATTTTTCCTCTATGTCTCTATAATCACCTATAAACATCAATGTACATGTACATCCATATAGATACATACATAAGCTGTTTACCATTGTTTTCTTATTTTTATATTTTTCTATATCGACTTTTTCCTCCAACATCTAATGGGTTGAATCCCCCTTAATTCACCCAGTTTAGCTCCAATTTATTCTTCTCAAGGGCCACCTATGAGTTTATGGTGTAGCAGTGCTATAATTTATTTAACCATTCTCATATAGATGATGCTTACTTTTGCTTCCAGTTTTGTTTGTTCATTAGGGTTTACAATTTAGTCCACTTCTGTGTAAAGATGTCCTTAGGCTTTTAAGCTTTTACTCCTAAGGGATAGATTCCTGAGAGTGAAATTTCTGAGTCAAAAATATATGTATTTTTATTTGTAACAAATGTTGCCATATTGCTTTCCAAAAAGATTTTATTAATGCATATTTCTAACCAGAAATTTACTAAAGCCCTCACATCCCCTTAGCAATAGGGCTTGTCATTCTCATTTTTCCATCTGGCCAGTGTAAATTGATGTCTCCTTGTGACTACTTCATATCATCTTGTTTGCACATGCATTTGAGCCTCTTTTCATATGTGTTGGCCACCTGGAATTACTTTTCTATGAACTAAATTATTAGAAAAAATTCCACTTGATTATGAAGTTATTTTTTTTTATTCATTGCTGGATTCTATTGGCTGATTTAAAAAAATATTTTGCATATCAAATTAATCGGTTGATTTTCTTTTTAATACTGAATTATAGAACTTTTTACATGTTCATGTCCTAGAATTAAGTAACATTTAATTATTATTTGTATACATTATTTTTATTGAGGTATAATTAACATAAAACATTATGTAAGCTTATGGTGTACAATGTGTTGATTTGATACATTTATATATTGTAGGATGATTACCTCCATAGTGTTAGTTTATACTAATTTTCCATTTTTAAAACTTAAAACTCAACTGTGACACCATCTAATACTAGTATCTATTTCAATTATGTCTTTAAAGTTACCTTTTCCATCTCCTCTATGATAATTAATGTTTATTTGATTTTTCTAGTTATCTTATGATTAATTTTAACATTTTTCATTTTTTCAAAAAATTATGCATGTCCTTTGTTTTCAATTGTGCATCCATTTATGACTTTTAATCTCTTCTGTATATGTGGTTGTGTCTCCTCTTTTATTTATAAACGTACATGTTTTGCTTTCTTTCTTTTATCCTTAGTAAAGCTCATGCAATCTGTTTATTAGTATTTCCAAGTAATTCAATTTGGCTTTATATACCCTTCTATTATTTTGTTGATTTATATTTCAACTAGAGGCCCAGCACATGATTAAATCATGTGCGTGTAGGTTCCCCTAGGCCTAACCTGCCATCAGGGCCATGTCCACCACCCTGCAAAGCCTCAGACGCTGCCGGCACCCCGAGATGCTCCAGAAGTCCCACCCACTGCGGGACCCATCAGTGCACCTCCTGGTGAGTCCAGTAGTTGGTCGGGATGCCATGACAACATCACGACCACAGGCCTTTTATGATATAGACAATGTTAGATTTTTGTTTTCATTAATTTTATCTTCCTAGTTTTATTTTTTACTTTTTAAGGTTTGTCTTTTTAATTTTTAAAAACTTGATTTCAAGTTCCAAAGAATTAACAAAACAAAAAAAAGCCCCCCAAATAGGAATAGCTAAGCATAATAATTCTTGACTAAAATAGGAATTTTTTTCAAAAGTAAATTGAAATTAGTAGTGTAAAATGAACATCTACTCCTATGTAGATGTTATTGTTGCTCCTATAATATGAATCCCTCTTCTTTTTGTCAACAGAACATTAATTTCCTTCTGGGGACAATCTGTTTCTCAACCTCAATCTCTAAGATCCAAGCTCCAAGCTCAAGGTTGAAGCATATGACTCAGGCCTAACTAATCAGAGTTCTACATCTTCTTGGCCACAGTCATTGGTCCAGGAATGGGCACATGACTCAAGATGGGCCAATCAAATCTCTTTCCCAGGTGTGTTAGAACTATTGGGAAAGACACTCTGCCCTGAGATTTCAGGTGAAGCAAGAGCGTCTGGAGGGGCTAGAGGCTATCTTTGTTAGCACTTGAAAGAGCCTGTCAGAGAATGAAGTCAACACAGAGGAAGAACACAGAGATAAAGAGATGGATTCTTAATGACATCAGTTGAACCCTTGATCATCCTGTCTGCAGCTGAGTCACCCCCTTTGAACATTCTAGTTATGTGCACAAATTCCCACTTCTGTTTAGTGTGTCTGAATTGGGCTTCTGTCACACACCATAAGAGGAATCCTGGTAGATACACTCCACGTCATGGCATTTTCCACAAGAAACAGGTTCCTGCAGGTCTCTTGGCAGAATGGGGTCAAGTTACCACTGGCATAGTCACTCCACACACTTCAGGCCACAAATCTCTGGCTTTGCCAGCTGCAACCCTCACCGTTCCTGACCCACTCCTTCTGGGAAATGCTCTTGCCCTCGGGCTCTTCAGCAGGCAACTTCCACATTATGTGGTTCTCCAAGTCTCCCAGCTTCTCTGGGTGGAACATGCATACATATCCTGTGTAGCATTTGCAGGGCAATAGGACAAATACAGCATTTTTTTAGGGGTGGTGGTGTCAATTTTACTCAAAGATTTAGGGAGGATAGATTACTTGTAAAGTAAAACATATTCTTCAGAATAAAAGGAAAAATTGATGTGAATCTAGAAGATTTCAACGAAATTTTATGCTTATGGCAGGTTCCTTTGTCCAGTGAGCCCTCAATTATCTGGTGACATATACTTATGAAGTAATTTCTCCCATTTTAAGGAAAACCCTCTCCTGACTGCATAGTCTCCTCCAGCTATGGCCTCTTTAATCAACTTCCCTTATAGCAAAACTCATTCAAAGAGTTGTGTCTAAATTTACTGTGTCTCCTTCTCTCCTGGACACACCCCTATCAGTCTTTTGCTCCCACTTTGCTCTCGTGGAGTCCGCAGTAGCTTCCATGCTGCTAAACCTAATGGTCAATTCCCTGCCTTCAGCTTATGTGACTACTCAAGAATCAAATGTAGTTTATCAGCCTCTCCTCCTGGAAACACTCTTCCAAGACCTACATTCTGCTCCTTGTCTCTCACAGTGGCCACTCCTTTTCCACCTCCTCTGCTGGTTCTTCTCATTTCCCAGATCACTTACTATGGGATGGGAGCTCCTAGGTCTCAGCCCTTTAATGTCTGCCCTATCCACGTGTCTGATGGGGTGATCTCATCCAGTGCCATGGCTTTATATACCGTCCATATGCTGACAACTGCCAAATTCATGTCTGTGGGCCTTTCCCCTAAATTCCAGCTGCATGCTTGTCATTCCCACTTGGATATCTAATATGCATCTCAGACTTAACACGCTGAATAAGGAAACACCTAATCTTCCCACCACCATCCTGCTCCTCTCCCATCTCATTGAATGACAATTCTACCTTTTATACTTTTAGGCTTCGTGCTATGGAGACATCATTGATTTCTCTTTTACTCTTATACCCTACATCCAACCAATCAGAAAACATCTTAGCTCTATGCCCAGAATTTCCACTGGTACCACCCTGGTCTAAGTTGTCACCACCCACCATCTCTTGCTTATATTACTATCTTAGGCTCCTTACTGGTCTCCTGGCTTCCATCTTTTCCCACTCTAGGTGAGTCTCTACCTAGCAACTAGAGTGATCATTTCACTACTTGCCAGAGTATGCTATTCCTCTGCTTCCCAGTTCACTCAGAGTAGAAGCCAGACTCCATCTGATGGTCTACTGGTCTTCACTTGATCTAGCCACTTTTTTTCTCCTCACTCATTCCTCTTCAGTCATGTTGGATTCCTTGCTGCCCTTCAAACACAACCGACCTGCTGTTGGCCCAAATTTCTTCCTTCTGCAATGCTCTTCCTCAGCTTTGCACATACTTTGCTCCCTCGCCTTCTTAGCTCTTGGTTTAAATACCACTTTTTATCAAGTCCTTCACTGATTACCTTATTTTAAATGGAATTCTTTTACCCCACTACTGGTACCTATGATTTCTTCATCCCAGACTTTTTAATTTATGCTTATCACCATTTAATGCACCATGATCTAACATATTTATTCATTTAGTCTCTATCTTCCCAAACTCTACAGCAAGCTCCATGAAGGCAGAAATTTTTGGCCTGTTTTGCTCACTGTTGTATCCCTGGTTAATAGCAAGTACTCAAAATGTTATTTGAATGAAACGAATCAATGATTAAAGAATGAATGACACCAGTTAGTTCTCCTCTATCATGATGACTCTTTTCCAGAAAAGTCTGAAGTTCTCTTCAGAATCAGCCCAGAGTAATGCAGGGTTAGGAGCAAGAGAGAAAGAGGTGATAGAAGAGGATTTAGAGCAATTGTCCTGGGGAGGGTGTGCTGGATGGATTTGGGGCTGGGCAGGGAGGCATGGAGAGGAAACCAGGGTAGACTGGCCAGTAGGAGGACATTTTCATAGTCAAGAAAAGAACTGATGATGACTTTGGGGTTTAAGCCTTTATAACTGGGACAAAAAGAGAAATAACTAACATGTGGAGAGGAAGCTACCTCTGAGGCAGGATCAATTATGACTTTCCAATCTCTCCCTCCCTCCCTCCCTCCCTTCCTCCCTCCTTCCCTCCCCCCTCCCTCCCTCCCTTCTCACTCTTCTTTCCACTTTCCTTCTTAGTCCCCATATAAGCAAGTAATTTTAATAATTATTTGAGTAGAAAAGCAAAAATATTACTTTTGCTTTTGCATAAATACCATATTTGGTTGAAAAAATATTTGTCTCATCCAGGTTTATCTCTTTGAGGAAAGGGGTAGTCTTTTGTTTTTCAAGAACCATAGGAATGTGCTAATAAATGTCTCAATGCAATGCCATCTTTTACCCCCAAATGCAAACTCTACAGCTGTATAGTAAGAGTGTATTTTTAATATTATCTTGGCAATAATCTAAGGAATAAAACTCTGGCCTAAGTGAAGTACTATATGATCTCACTTATATGTGGAATCTAAAACAAAATTCATAGAAAAAGAAATCCGATTTGTGGTTACCAGAGGTGGGGTTGGGGGTGGAAAGAGAATTGGAAGAAGGTGGTAAAAATATAGACTTCCAGTTATAAGGTCAGTAAGTACAAGGATGTAATATATAGCATGATGATTACGGTTAACATTGCTGTATGATATATTTGAAAGTTAAGAGTAGATCCCAAGAGTTCTCAAGAAAAAAAGCACACATTAAAAAAAATTTTTCTATCTATATGAGATGATGGATGTTAACTAAACTTATTGTGATAATCATTTCACAGTGGAGGTAAGTGAAATTATTAGGCTATACACCTTAAACTTACACAGTGCTGTATGTCCATTATAGCTCAATAAGACAGGGGTGGGTGGGCTTCTGTGGCCAACTACCTTAGCAATCCTAAAGATAATTCTCATAGTCTCTCTCTCTCTTTCTCCATATCTATTTATCTTTCCATCCATCCATCTATCTATCATGACAATAGCAATTGTGTACATAGCTCAGCTCATTTACATATATATGTAAATTCATGCACTGGGAGGGGGGGGTGACCCTCAGCCCGGCCTACACCCTCTCCAATCTGGGACCCTCGGGGATCGGGCCTAAACTGGCAGTTGGACATCCCTCTCACAATCCAAGACTGCTGGCTCCCAACTGCTCTCCTGCCTGCCTGCCTGATTGCCCCTAACCGCTTCTGCCTGCCAGCCTGATTACCCCCTAACCACTCCCCTACCAGCCTGATCGACGCCTAACTGCTCCCCTGCCGACCCGATCGCCCCCAACTGCCCTCCCCAGCTGGACTGGTTGCCCCCAACTGCCCTCCCCTGCCGGTCTGGTCACCTCCAACTGCCCTCCCCTGCCAGCCTGGTCACCCCTAACTGCCCTCTTTTGCTGGCCTGATTGCCCACAACTGTCCTCCCCTGCTGGCCATCTTGTGGTGGCAATCTTGTGACCACATGGGGGTGGCCATCTTGTGTGGAGGGGCATGACAGTCAATTTGAATATTACTTCTTTATTATATAGGATATGTTCTAGGACCTGTTTTAGGAGCTTTGCATATGTTAATTCATTTAATTCTTACAACAGCCTTGTGAAGTAGACTAACCGCTGATTGGAAACCCATCCTAGCAATAGTTCCATGCAGGTGGCTGGCAGGCGGCCTTCCACATGGTGACTCAAGGGTCTAGACTTCTTCTTTGGGTGGCTCCATCATCCTCCAGGATTTCAGAGTCCTCTGAGGCACCCTCAGCCAGCCAGTGGGATAAGAGAGAATGAGGAGAATCACTGGGGAAGTTTTTACGGCCAGGCCTGGAATTACTGCACATCACTTCCCCTCCCATTCCATTTGCTAGAGAATTCAATCACCCAGCAGACCTGAGAACAAGGGAGGCTGGGCTGGCGAGAACAGCCCAGATGTGTGTGAAGAGTTGGCACATATTCGTCTTTGCTGAACGTGGGTACTAGTATGCTATTTTACACACAGGAAAACGAAGGTCTAGAAGGTTAAAAAACTTGCCACAAAGTATATCAGTAGTAAGTTATGGAGCAGGATTCAAACTCAAGCTCAGCCACCAGAGTACGGGCTCCTTATTACCACAACTGTGACGCTGTTCCGCGGAAATCAGGCCAAAGCGACAACTGATCATCCAAATAAATGAAAAAAGAAAGTAGCAACAACTCCCAGGCCCCTAGAATGCTCCCACTTTCCTTCTCGCTCTTAACCTGCTGCTTCCCTGAGTGTACAGCCAAGAGGGCCAGAAACTCGGCCACAATCCTGCCGCCCGCCCTCAGGTGTGTTCTAATCAGGGAGGCAGCCTCAGCCATCCTCCCATAGCCAACGCCTGCCACCCAGAGCGTGTCCTCTTCCCAGGAAGCCAGCCTGACAGGTGGGGGGCTACGTGGGAAGGGGTTAACTGGAGGGGGGAGACGGGCTGGTGGCACAAAGACTTTCCAAGTAGTCCTTTCTTCACACATTTTATTTCTGTCTGGTGGATCGTGTTGAGAATACCACTGAATGGCGCCATTTTTAAAGGCTCTCTCATGGGCCAGGGCAGGGGAAAGGGCCCTGGCGACTGCTTCCACTCTCTTCTTGGCCACCCATTGGTGCAGTGACTTCAGGCAAATCACTCAATCATGCTTTTGGGCAAAGTAAGGAGGTTTGGGTGTGATGGAGACAGGTAGGGGGTCTTAGAACCCGAAGTATCTGATTAAAGCTATGGGTCCTCTCCCATGAAATGCACACGCCCACCTAATTTTACAGGAGTTGACAGACTTCCTGAAGGGCATCCCTGAACCACTAGTTAGGGTCGGCTGGACCAGAGGCACCTTTTAGCTCTAATGCTCATTTGTTCCCGAAGGGCAGCACAGCAAAGAAAGAACTGCTTCCCTGGACTCTGCTGCCTCCTCTGGAAGGAAACCTTGTGGGCACCATCTAGGTTCCTGGTTCAGCCTCCGCGAGGTCTGCTCAGCCCTCCCCACAACCCGCCCCCAGACCTGCTGGCAGAAGGCCTTCCCCACAGCCTTATGAAAGCATGAGTCACGGCAGATCCCTCTTCTGATTCAGAGGCAGCTTGTATTTGACTAAGGAGGTTTAGGGCCTTGTTTCCCTCGGTGCCAGCTAATCTTTAAAACCATGTGCTCCTTAGTTCTGGGGGGGAGTTTGTGTGCACAGCCTGCTGCTCAGCTGCTCCCCAGGATGGAGGGAGGATGGAGGGGAGAGCCCTGAAGCTGTCCTGGGCACTGGAAACCTAGCGGCTATTGTCAAAGGTACGGAAGGACAAATACTGTAAAAAAGCAGAGCCTCCAAGTTCAAAGGAAATCCGGATGTTGTCAAGGTCAGGCTGAGGAAGGAAGGGGCCCCGAGGGAAACTTTCTGCTTCCTTCTGAACCTTGAGTATTCCCTCCACAGAAAAGCCAGGACTCCTTCGCCTTTCAGATCCTCAGAAGTCAGGCTCTGATTTGCCTTTTCAACCCCACCGGCCTCAGGCTCCAGTTAGCCTCCCGTAGGGACCCCAAGTGTGTCCCCAGCTTTTCAGGGTTCATTGCTCTCATCATGCTGTTCTGTCAGAATGCCCTTTCCCTCCCTCCATCCGCCTCGGTTTCATCCTGCCTCAGGCCTGCTTCCAACTCCACAGTCCTCCTGGAAACTCCTCTAGATCATGGCTAATATCAATAAGCATAATTGCTCCTTGAGTGCCTGCCATATGCCAGGTGTTTCACAAGCCTTAACACATTTCATTCCTTCAATGAGCTTGCAAGGCAAGTACTACCATCAGCATTTTACAAGAGAGGAAATTGGCTTTGAAGGGGTTAAGGAAATCCCCTGAAGTCATGCCGCTAGTAAAAGACACAACAGCAACTCTTGGCTTCAAACCGGCCAAGGCTTACCCTGTTTTTACCGATGGGCAGGCTGGGAAGCTGACGGCAGCGATCCCGAGGACCAGGAGCCAGGATGCCGTGTCTTTAGGAGACCAGGGGCAGGGGAGGCCTTTCAAGAAAAGGTGAACAGACGAAGGGCCTCTTTTCAGCGTCTTCAGCCAGAGGCTCCTGGAACCCAAAAGAGCCATGAAGATAATGAGAATCATCATCACAATTCATTAAACAACTGCTTTGGGTTAGAATTCTTTCGAAACCTTTGGACAGGTATACACCGCTGTCAAGAAAATCCTGCAGCACGCATGGAACGTCAGCCCTGAGATCGTAATCACAGGAAACATAGTGTTCCGTTTCCTAAGCAACCGTAATTCTCTCTCTTTCCATCCTGCCTGGCCCTTTATATTACAGTGGGATCCTTGATGGCTGGAGTACAAATCCAAAATGCTCTTCAATAGCATCCAAAGTTGAGGAGCTATTTAATAATACCCCTGGCAACCTCTGTAGCACTAGGAGCAGGGAAGGACCCAAGCAGCAGTTGTCTGAATCTGCTTCTGTTCCTGTTGACACTGCTGGGTAAGCAGGCCAGCTCATCCCATAGTCGTCCATCCATATGTGCACACGGACATCTGCGTGGTGACTGGCTGCTGTGGTCCCACCCGCACCCCTGCCCCTTCTAGGCTGAGTTCTCCTCTCTCCAGTCCTGGTCACTTTGTGCATTATTCTTACCTTGCCGCACTGTGACCATCTGCTCACTTGAGTGCTTCGTCCACTAGACTGTGAACTCCTGCAGAGCGATAACCATGCCGTCATGGCCATCCTCATCAGGGTGATAGTTCACATTCTTCAGCACTAACTGTGTGACGGACACTGTGTTAAGGCTCCACATGCATTGTCAGAATCCAGTCAAAACAACCCTGTGAGGTAGGTGCTCTTAGAGTTCCCTGGGGCCATTTGATGCTCCGTAGTCCCAACACGCATGCGCAGCAAGGTCTCTCTTATTATAAAAGCTCTTTGAATAAAGCTATTTAGAAGAATTATTTTCCCCCTTTAGCAAAGGGACTTGTCTTCCCGAGATAGAAACTTTTTGAGAGGAATTTTTAAAGAGCTCCAGTGCAATGTCAAAATAATAGTTAGGGAGTGTGGGGAGATAAAAGACAGGCAGACCTAGATTCGAAACTTGCCTCTAATGGGCTGCGTGACCTTGGGCATGTTCCCTCACCACTCTGACCCTCAGTTTTAACAAAGGTGAAGTGGGGGTGATGAAACCTGACTTATGGTGTTGGGAAAACTAGGGAGAATGTAGGCACAGTGTCTCAGTGTCTAGCAGGGTGCATGACCCATGGTAGATGTTTAATACATTGCGATTATCATCATCATGATTTTCAGGGTCGATACTCACCCTTTAATATTAGAGAATAATTCAAGCTGGTGTTGAGACTGAATTTATGTCAAGGCAGTTTTCAGTTCTCTACAAATCATTAGCCAATGTTCCCTAAGGCAGAGAACTACTTCTCCCCTCATAAATTCAGAAATGGCTTAGTATTAGAACATGAACTTGCCATAATAGACAGATGAGGATGTTGGGGTCTAGGGTTAAGATCGTTTACGTCTTCAGAAGATTCACGGCACCCACTTTAGATTAGGGTCACCGTGAAAACTCCTGCTGTGGGTCGGGAGCTCTTGGTCCACAGTGGCTGGGAGGCCTTAGGAGCTGCATGGAGGGACTCAGAGGCGGGCAGAGAGCCCTTGGGAATGTCTCCTGGGTAAATCAAAAGGCGAACTTTGGGAATGCTCATAAATAACTCCTGTTGTGTTTTAGGTTGCATCTGGCTGGTTGGCCTAGTCATTCCTGAGCCCAGGCATCTGCCTGCCGCCCGCCCTCAGGATGAACCCACCCCCTGCCTAGGATTCCAGGCTGGGCTCCTGGACTTCTGCCAAGTGCCTTGGGCAATCACAAGATGACTTGGGGGCTGAGAGATAAGAGGCTTAGACAAATGTCTTTAACCTCTCCCTGGCTTTCCCATATCAGATGAAAGATGCTAGCAAAGACACAGCCTCCAAGATTCTTTGCTGGGGGGACCACTTGGGGCTACAGGACTCCTGGGATTCTTGGAGATCCTTCTCTCCAGCTGGCAGTCACCACGCCCTGGGTCTTGGCCTGGGCAGAGGAGAAGGGAGAAGGTTAGTCTCCCTACCCCCAGTTTAGGGGGAACAAGTTTACTCAGGTTGCTTTCTATACCTGGTAAGGATGATGTAAGAGATCATACTGAGGGTAGAAAACAGAAGAGACAATTTGAAGCCCAAACCATTGAAGAGCTAAACCTCTCAGCCAGGTTAGCAGCTGGGACTCCCAGGGGCAGGAGTGTGCGCTCTGACCTGGCTCCCAAGGACAGCGGTTGGGGAGCTTCCTGGAGATGGCAGCCCCCAGCAGGCACGCTCCAGGCACAGTTCAGCCATGGCACCTGGGCCAGGCCTCTCAGGCCAGGTCTGAGGAGCACCAATGTGTCTAAATCAAAATCTGTGAAGCGTGTTCCTTCTGTTTAGTCACCCACCTCCACCCTCCCTCCCATCTTATCTCTCACCCATCTAGCTATTATTTTGACATTGTATTGCCAATCTTTACACTTCAGTTCAAAAAGCATACCCACCTAATTTCTCTGGAATGACAAGTTCTTTTGCATTAAAGGGAAAAAATAGGATTGGTTGGTGTTTCTACCAAATAGGGTGTTTTTTTAAGTGCTTTAAAAAAATCTCAGAATAAGATGTTTCAATTTGTTCTGATCTTCCTCGTCCATTCAAAATGTTTTTCAGACCCGGCCAGTGTGGCTGGGTGGTTGAGCATTGACCCACGCACGAACCAAGAGGTCCCGGGTTCTATTCCTGGTCAGGGCACATGCCTGGGTTGCAGGCTTGGTCCCCAGTAGGAGGCGTACAGGAGGCAACCAATCCATGCCTCTCTCTCATTGATGTTTCTGCCTCTCTATTCCATCTCCCTTCCTCTCTCTCTTTGAACAAAACAAAACAATAAAAACATTTTTAAAAAAGGTTTTTCAGGGGCCCTTCATTCTGAAACCAGATTTTCTTTCCCCTCATACATTCAATAGAAGGTGTTTCTCTAACACGTGGGAAGTCATCTTTGCCTCTAGAATCAATCACTCCTCGTGCCCTTAATTAAATCTTCAAGTTGGAAACTATACAGTGAGATCCCTTATTCAAAATACCAACAGAAAACACAAGTGGGCTTCATTGCTCCTTGTGGTAATGCCAGCTTTCCACGACCTGACCCGTGGGCCAGGACCTTTCTTCAAAGCCCTGTATATACTTTTATAGCCTGGATGCACCGGATGAGGACAGAGGACTGTCTCCGGTCATGAAAGATGTTGGAACATTCTTTATACAGATGGAAACATTACCCCGGCGGTGAGCTCCGATTCCTGTTGGAGTCTGGCTTGAGTTGTCTTTTGTTATCACAAGGTGTGGACTCCAACTGCAGGATTACAAGTAGCCCTGTTATTTACAATATTTGAAAGGAGATTAGCTGGTGACTCACACGTCCTGCAGTCATATGTTGCAGAAGAGTGAGAGTCATGTGTGGTCATACAAAATGCAAATATTCTCACAAATAAGACTAACATCTGTACTCTCTTCCTTGAGCAAGCTGTGTTCATTTTCAGGGGAAACTTACCAATGCATTGCTTTCAGAATATATGCTATGTTTTTTCTTCCATGACCTTTTTTTTGGTTTTAGAAGGGGAAAATATCAATTTGTTTGTAATCAACACAGACTTCTGGAGTATAAACAAATAAGTGGTAAGTTACAGGGAAAGCTGGTACTGCCACAAGATGCCTGTGAAAAGAAATCTGATAATAACACCTTTGGTCACCCTTACACATAGAACATGCAATGCAAAGTTTAAGACAAAGATGGGAAACGGTGCAAGTGATAAAGAGTCTAACTCCAGTTTTGGTGTTTGGCTGCGGACAGCTCTCAAGCTCACCGCTCCGCTTTACCTGTCTGCCCCACATCTGGACCCGCTGATGGGAGAGCCCAGTGCCTCCTCCTTGGCACCACTGGGGCATCCAAACCATGTGAGGCCGGGTCAGTGTGCAGGAGGCCTTACCCAGCCCCACCGCTAGTCACAGTAACACCCCAAGCCCACCTCCTTTCCCTGCTATTTCCAGACTTTTAGGGAGCTCCTTGGAAGCCTGCCTTGCACTTGCCGGAAGCCTTGGAATGTGAGGAATCAACCTGTTCATAGCCTCTTGGCATATGTGTGGCATCATTGGTTGTGTGTTTGTGGGGGAGGGGGGGAGGAGGGTGTAGTCCATCCGCCTCTGAGGGGTGATCATAATACAGTATGATCCTATTAAAAAGTTTTTACACATGTACACATATTAATAATTATAATTGTGAGCAGAAAACAAAACCACAGAGAAACACACTAGAACACTGACAGTGATTATCTCTGAGCAGTAGGAGGATATGGGTAGTTTTTTCCCTCTTCATATGTCTCTGTATTTTCTAAAATTCCTGCTATAAATATGTACTATTTTATATGTAAGAAAAAAGTAGTAGCATGCAATAAAGGGTCAGGAATATTCTGCCTTGCTCTGGCCAGGTTGCTCAGTTAGTTGGAGTGTCGTCTTCTACACCAAAAGGTTACAGGTTCGATTCCTGGTCAGGGCACATACCTAGCTTTCCAGTTCTCTCTCTCAAATTAATAAAAATATATCCTCAGTGAGGATTAAAAAAAAAAAAGTCTGCCTTAAGTAAGAGACAAGAAGAAAAATGCTCAGATCATTTTGATTAGTTTTGTTAACTTTACTAAATCCTGAAGAACATACACAGAAAAACCAAATCAAGCCTCCCATGATCAATTCTTCCTCTCTGTCTTAAAAAGAAAAAAAGAAGCATAACTGCATGAAGTTAAGTTTCGCCTTTTAAGAAAGTTTGAATTTAATCTCTGAAACTATTTGGATGAAAAGCAGCACATGAAACACATTTCTGCTAACACACACACACACACACACACACACACACACACACACACAAGAACCCTTATCCTCAGGACTCAAAGGCTGAACTGAACCCTTTTAACCTAGAATCACTTGAGAATGTTAATTAAAAAGGTATTAACATTAGCATCCTGTATGTGTGTGGCCATTCCCTGGGAGACAGAGGCTGATCCTGAGAGAACTCCTCCAATTACCAGCTGGGACAGGGTCTTGGGGAGATTGTTGAACTACCCCCCTGGGGAGAGAAGCATTCCCTTGGCCATCTATCCTTTGGGGAACAAGGAGTTAATTGTGCTACCAGCGGAGAGGAGAGCCCTGGCGTAGATTTTGAGCTACATTAACTCTTTGAGGTCCCAGAGTAGTTTTCTCTGAATCCCTAGCCCAGTGATGGCGAACCTTTTGAGCTCAGCGTGTCAACATTTTGAAAAACCCGAACTCAACTCTGGTGCCGTGTCACATATAGAAATTTTTTGATATTTGCAACCATAGTAAAACAAAGACTTATATTTTTGATATTTATTTTATATATTTAAATGCCATTTAACAAAGAAAAATCAACCAAAAACATGAGTTCGCATGTCACCTCTGACACGCGTGTCATAGGTTCGCCATCACTGCGCCTAGTAACTGGCAGGAAATTAAAGAGTCTTAAGAACTGGGCAGGGGAAGGGAAAAGGGTGTTACTCCATAGGGTGAACAGGCCAGATTCTGATGACTAGCTTTACGTGGCTCATGGTAAAATGCCTTGTAAGTGTGCTTAGGAAGTGTCAGCGCACAAGACCTGAATAAAAACCACGGTGATCCCAATGCAAAACTGAGACTTAAAGAACCCCCTACCTGCTGCCTTTGCATGGGACGTCCTCAGGTCTTCCTTTACCCTTCCCTTCCCAGGGTTCTTTTCGTTCTGCCCAACCTAGAGAAAGGTGAGTTCGTTTGTTCTGCTGTAGAGGTAAACTTTCGCCCACTGGATTTGTGTGTGTTTCAACGTCTCAGAAACAGGGCCGGGTAAGGCTGTGGGGCAGGGGGATTCCCCAGCCTCCGGGCACCCAGAGGGAAGCCCTCGCTCAGCCTTTGCTTCACAAACAACCATCCCCACTCAGCCACAGGCTCGGGGTTTTGAGTCAGAACTCTGGGCACCAGCTGAACCCAATACGAGCTGCCTCCCATTCGGCAAGGCCCACACAACCTGCTGATGACAGTGGCTTGGCTCTTGCCAAGGAGAAAATTATGTAAATTAGAAGCTCGAGTGAGAACAGTGCGTGTTAAGTCCTGTCAAGCTACAGTTGTCAGACCAAGTCTTGCATGTCACCAATGGAGCCAGGGCGAAAACCAAGTCAGGTCCCGTCACGCCATGTCTCCCAGGCACTCATCCCAGTCCCCATTCTCCTGGCGGATGCTCCTCCGTGTTAGGGCCTGAGCTTTGCAGCTTTGGCTTAGTCCACAGCCCAAGTAAGAACACAGGGGACTGAGCAGTGCTCCAGGGACTGCTGGGGTGCAAGGCTCAGGGCCCCAGGGACACGGGAAAGCAGGCTAGACTAGGGAAAGAAAGGGAGACAGGCAGCAGTGAAGGCACCGGCACCCAGAGAGAAGAGTATACCTGCAAAAGCTCTTGTCCTCGGCCTGCAGTACGGCAGTCGAGCTGGCTGGCCCCTCAGCCCACAGGCCCACTCAGCTAGTGGGGCTTTGCAGCCCAGCACCAGGTGTGACATGACCTGGGAGGCCCGGGAGAGCCTGCAGCGCCGCCTGGCTTCCCACAGGCCAGGACTGTGCCTTCGGAAAGTTTGCCTTGATTCTGCACTCTTTGTACTTATTGGTATTAAAACGACCCCAAGTAGTTCATTTCACTTTCAGAAACTCCCCAGGCCAGCAGCATCTGTCACTGGGAACTTGGCAGAAATATAGAACGCCAGGCCCATCCCAGATGCACTGAATCAACATCTGCAACTTAAGAAGCTCCCAGGTGACTCCTGGCACATTAAGGACTGAGCCAGGGCCTCAATCATTGGTTCTGAACTTGGCTGTACTTTGGGGGAAGTTTAAAATATACGGATGCCTGGGCTCTGTCTCAGAGATTCTGACTTCATAACAGGGGTTGTGGCCTGGGTATCCGGATTTTTAAATGATTCCAAGGTGATTCTAGCTGTACATTTTGAGAACCAATACCTACAGTATTTTCAGATTTCTCCTAGACCAGTGGTTTCCAAATTTTAATCAACACAGGAATCACCAGAGGATCTTGTAAAAATTCAGATTTTCATCCCATCGTCCTGAAGGAACGGAGCTTCGGCAGTTCTGTGAGCCCCAAGAGGACACCAATGCTGTGAGTCTAGTCCAAGGTCCTTACTTTGAGAAGCAAGATTTTAAGACATATCAGAGTGATCATTTGGAAAGAAACACAGTGAAATGAACACAGAAAAAAAATCCAATTGTGCAATACCTGGGCCCAAACAGTAGGGTAGTGTGGGAGAAAGAACTTAGATTCAGAAAAAATAAACAAATGGGACTATATCAAACTAAATAGTTTTTCATTACAAAGGAAACCACCAACAAAATAAAAAGACAACCTACTGAGTGGGAAAACATATTCACCAATGATACATCTGATAGGGATTAATATCCAAAATTTATAAAGAACTCAACACCAAAAACACAATCCAATTAAAAAAGGGGCAAAGGACCTAAATAGATACTTCTCCAATGAGGACATACAGATGGCCAATATGGAAAGATGCTTAATGTCACTAAGACAAACCATAATGAGGTATCGCCTCAAACCTGTCCAATGGCTATCATCAATAAATCAATAAACAAGTGTCAGCAAGAAGGTGGAACAAGGGAACCTCATGCACAGTTGGAGGGAATGCAGATTGGTGCAGGCACTATGGAAAACAGTATGGAGTTTCCTAAAAAACTGCCCTATGACCCAGTAATTCCATTTCTGGGTTCTTATCCAAAGAAACTCAAAACACTCATTTGAAAAAATATATGCACCTGTATGTTCATTGCAGCATAATTTATGATAGCCAAGATATGGGAGCGACCCAGTGCCCATGAATAGATGAGTGGGTAAAAATATGCTGGTGCAACCCTGGCCGGTGTGGATCAGTGGGTCGAACATTGGCACAAAAATTATTATGTCTGTGAAAGAACTCAGGGTCATGGGTTTGATTCCCCATCAAGAGCATGTACCAGGGTTGCAGGTTGATCCCTGGTCAGGACATGTGTGGGAAGCACAAATAATCCATGGGTCTCTCTCTTTCTCTCCCTCTTCCTTTATACTCTCTCCCTCCCTTCCACTCTCTTTAAAAACCAATGGAAAAAATATTCCCAGGTGGGGATTAACAAAAAAATAATGATGGTACATAGTATATACAATGGACTATTACTCAGCCATAAAAAAAGAATGAAATCTTACCATTTGCAATAGCATGAATGGTAGGTGAAATAAGTTAGCCAGAGAAAGACAAATACCATATATGTCACTTATATGTGAAATCTAAAGAACAAAATAAATAAGCAAACAAAATTAAAACAGACTCATAGGCAGAGAGAGCGGACTGGTGGTTGCCAGAGGAATGAGGCATTGGGGGCTGGGTAAAAGAGGTGAAGGGATTAAGAAATACAAATTGGTAGTTACAAAATAGTCACAGGTTGTAAAGTACAACATAAAGAATATAGTTAATAATATTGCAAAAACCATGTATGGTGCCAGGTGGGTACTGGAAATATCAGGAGGAACACTTTGTAAATTATATGATTGTCTAAGCACTATTCTGAAACTAATAAAAAATAATATTAAAACTAAACTGTAATTGAAAATTAAAAGTTAAAAATTATACTACAAGAAAATGTTCTTGAAATCAAAAAAGATTTGAAATTACATGTTGAAAGAGCACACTGCAAACCTGAGAAGATCAACACAAAACAACCATTACCAAGACAAGTTTTAGTTAATTACTTGGCTTTAAAGAAAAAGAAAAAATCTTTAGGAAATATAAGCAAAAACAGCAAGTGACTTAAAAGGGAAAGATAATTAGATTATCATTTTATTTTTTTAGACAAGAGAAATTAGAGAAACATATTTAAGATATTCAAAGAAAGAAAAGTGAACCAAGGATTTTTATATCCAGCCAAACTTACTTTCAAGTAAGAATGATACCTATAAGCTGTTATCAACATGCAGACTTTGGATATTGTTTCTTCCATGAACCCTTCTTCAAGAATCTACTAGAAAGCAAGCATTGGATATTCAAATGCTTGGGTTAAGTAAATAAATGATTATAGATATTTTATTTCATCATATCTGTGTCCTTGAGGTTATCCATCTATATAAAAGCCTAATATGCTGTGTCCAATCAATCAGTCGACTGCTCAACCAGTCACTATAACACACACTGACCACCACGGGGCAGACACTCTGACCAGTAGGTTAGCTTGCTGCTGGGGTCCGGCCAATCAGGACTGGGAGAGACCAGCCGGACACGTCCTGGAGGCCTCCCGTGGTCCCTCCCCAGCCAGGCTGAGGGACCCCACTGGTGCATGAATCCATGCACTGGGCCTCTAGTATAGATATAATATAAAAGAGCTAAAGTAAAAGCACTGTAGTCTGTATTTGAATTGGAAATTACCTCTGAACACTTGAAAGGCCAAGTAACAACGACAAAGCTAGTAACAATGAATAGCCCTAACAGCCAGATGGTGGCTTTGAAATATTGCTTTCCACTAAATGATACCAGAATCTTTTGGAGAATTGGCTGATTTCAGGTTTGGTGTGGGAAATATACACAGTGAACCTGGAACATACCTAATAGCAAGCAGACTTCCAATGATGACTAGAATCATGTCAAAAGTACATAGCAGCCTTCTTGAAGGGGTTCTCATTGACCAAAGATAGGTAACCTGAGCTTCAATAAGGATAAAAATGGCGATGGATTGAGATCTATAAAATACCGTATTTAAACCCATGATGTTCATAATGTATGTACAAAACAACTGACCATCTTTGAAGAATGATAAGGGACCAACCCATTGTCTTGATAACCGATAAAGGTTAAAACTCACATATTACCTGGCTTTCCTATATACACTATCCAAAATGATTCAAATACAATTTGCCATATTACTCACTTAACAAGGAAAACCATATGATTATTTCAATAGATGCAGAAAAGGCATTTTATAAAACTCAACATCAATTCCTAATAAAAATTATCAGCAAACTTGAACTAGAAGATAACTTCCTTAACTAGACAAAAAGCATCCATAAAAAAACCTACTGTAACATCATACTTGATGGAGAAATAGTGAATGCGTTCTTCCTAAAATTAGGAACAAGGGGGATATCCGCTCTTATAACTTATACTTAACATTTTATTGGAACTTTTTACTAATGCATAAAGGCCAGCAAAAGAAACAAAGACATCCATATTGGAAAGGAAGAAGTAAAACTGTCTTCTTTCACAGACAGCATCATTTACATGCAAAATCATAGGGAATCTACAAAAAAGCTATGAGAACTAATCAATGAGTTTAGCAAGATCACTATATAAAAATCAATTGTATTTCTGTAAACTTACAGCGATCAGTAATTGAAATGAAACAATAGCATTTATAATAGCGGTAAAAACTATGAGACTTAAGAAAAAACTCTGACAAGGAATGTAGGAGACCTGTATACTGACAACAAATGCAGAGCTATACTGTGACAGCATTACTGAGCGAAATTAAAAAAACAGCACACTAAATAAATGGAGACATATACCATGTTCATGGATTGGAAGATTAAATATTGATGTCAATTCTACCCAAATTGATCTATGGATTCAATGACATCTTGATCCAAATCCCCGAAGTCTCTTTTGTAGAATCTGACAAACTGATTCTATAATTCACATGTATGAAGAGCTGAGCTGAGCTGAGAGTACAGAGCTGCCAGGTGTTGAGTAGTGGATTAAGGTAACAAGCCAAAACCAAAGTAACAGTCACTTACTGCAACAGGAATCAAGCAACTAAACTGGAAAAGTGCCACCCTCCTCTTCCATTTTCCCCATGAAACAGCTCCGGTTGAAGGGCAGGTGGATCAGCACAGATGTGGGGAATTGTCTGAATGCTCTGGGAGCCCCAACCAAAAGGCTCTGTATTGTGGGCCAGGAGGAGAGAGAGGGGGAAGAGATGGGAGTGGGAGAGTACTGAGTGCTGTGTCAGAGTGGAGACAAGTGTCTTCAGGTCCTCCCCACCGCCGCCAGCCTGAGGAAGACCTCTGTGGAAGGCCCTGACAGAGCCCCATCAATGGAGGGGCCTGGGATGGGAATGCAGAGACCTGTCAGCAGGGCCAGCCCATCCGGGACTGCCATTCCTTTAAGGCTGCAATGCACTGGCTGTGCACCAAGTCGGGTGTGGAGAGGGCAGCTTTTCCCCATGAGGCCTGTCAGGTCAAGCCTTTGTAATCGCGGATGGTCAGGCCTACAAATAAAAATTACATGTAGGTTTTCAGCCAGGAGCCAGACTCCACAATGAAAAGATGCAGAGATACCAGAATAGCCAAAACAACTTTGAAAAAGAACCAAGTTGGAAGGCTAAAACTACCTGACGTCAAATTTATGGACATAAAATGGTTCGTAACATTTCCTGTAATTAGCTACAGCATCTCTCTCATTTCTGATGTTGATAATTTTTGTATTTTCTTCTTTTTTCCCTCATCAGCCTGGATAGAGGTTTATCGATTTTATTGATATTGTCAAAGAGCAAGCTTTTTGTTTTATTGCTTTTTCTCTATTGCTTTGCTTTCTATTTTCTTGATATCTGCTCTAATCTTTATTATTTCCCTTTTTCCACTTACTTTCGGTTGAATTTTCTCATATTTTTCTAGTTTTTAATAGAAGCTAAAACCATTGATTTGAGGCCTTTCTCCTTTTCTAATCTAAGCATTGATATATAAATTTCCCATTAACTACTACTTTAGCTACATTCCAAAAATTTCAATATGTTATGTTTTCATTCAGTTCAAATACCTTCCAATTTTCCTTTTCACTTATTTTTTGATCCATGGCTTATTTATCTGCCTGTTAGTTTCCAAATAGTTCAAGGTTTTCCCAGGTAGCTTTGTTATTGATTTCTAATATAATTCCATTATAGTCAGAGAACATACTTTACATGGCTTGAATCTTTTTAAATTCATTGAGACTTGCTTTATGGCCCAAAATATGTTCTATATTTATAAAAAGTCCTGTGTGCACTTATGAATGTAAATTTTGCTGTTGTTGGAGTATTATATAAATGTAATTAAATTTGGTTAATAATGTTGTCTTACTAGTATATTGTTACTGATATTTCTGCCTAGCTTTTCTATAAATAATGGTAGAAAGGTGTTGAAATTGCTATGATTTTGTCTGTTTTTCCTTGCACTTCTATCAGTTTTGCTTCCTATATTTAGAAACTGTTATGAGTATAAACGATTAGGTGTCAGGTGGATTCTTGGGAGTAGAGTCCGGACGGTAATGTGCAAGGTGTCCACACAGTGGCTGAGTGTTTATCTTGGTGGTAGAAGTCTGGAAGGTTAGGAAGGATGCTGTTCCTACCCTCTGGATTATGGCACTGACCTTGTCCGAGGGCCGCCATCCTGGGTCGGACGTCTGTGTCGGGGAGTCACTGTATCTCATAGAGTGCCCCTTACAACACTTCCGTACTTAGCCACCAGCCTAACAATTTCCAGCCTCTGACGAAGTTGGGACCTCTCTCAAGATAGTAATCTATCAGTCTGCCCAGAGACCTAACTCTTTCCATACATGTATTCAGGTCTTTTCGTTTTTTTCTTTCTTTTTTAAAAAAATATGTTTTTATTGATTTCAGAGAGGAATGGATAGAGAAAGAGAGAGAGAAATATCAATGATGAGAGAGAATCACTGATCGGCTGCCTCCTGCACACCCCCCACTGGGGATGGAGCCCACAACCTGGGCATGTGCCCTGATGGGGAGTCGAACTGGGACCTCCTGGTTCATAGGTCGATGCTCAACCACTGAGCCATGCCAGCTGGGCTCTTTCCATTTTCTTGAGGCTCTCACACATGAAACACCTAATCATTCAGCACTTTTCTCCTACTTGAGGAGAGGAAGCCCCTAACACCAAAAATAGAAAGCCCTTTGTTGAGGGTGAGGCAGACACAGTCCTAACGAAAGGTGACTGAGAAAGAGGAAAACCTGCCTATTTCTTTCCATAGAATCTTAGCACTGACAGTCCAACACTCTCATTCATACGCATTCTTCCCCCGACTGCCCCCTCAGGGGTCAGGCCCTCACTGGGCCTGCCATGGGTACAAGCTAAATTGTATACTGGAGATAATTTTTTGCTTTCTAGTTCCTGAAAACTTTGCAATGATTCCATTTATAAAGGAGGGATTCCCCCCCTTTTGGGGGGGTCTGTAATTAAAATACTCTCTATCTAAGCCCTGAGTAAGTTGAAACAATGAACCAATGAATAGGCAGAAGCCAAAAAGAGGGAGAGAGGAGAACCAAATTAATGTGAAAGAAAAAAAAAGCTAAGTCACCACAGGAGTGCAGTGCTAGAGCAGAGACAGCCACAAGTCTGGGTGTCTGAGCAGCAGCTGATCTGTTAGATCAGACCCACCTCAGGCTGCCTGAGTGAGCAGCTGAGAGAGAGGTGGCGTGGACCACCACAGCAGCAGGACTGACTGCTCAGTCACCTCTGAGAGGCTCAGCCCATAAATTCCTGTCTATCCCACTCTCCTCCGAATTCCCTGCTTCCAGTCATCAATTCCCTAAACTTGCTTCCCTTAATCTGACCTAATTCCCACCCTCCTCCTCCATCCCCTCCCGAGAAAACCATTCCCTTCTCCCGCTGGCATTCCCACTTCCCAGTGAGAGGTCAATAAACCCCTGTATTTCCCCTCTTCTCTGAAGGTTCTAGTCACCTTCTCACTTACCTAAAAGCTGGCTGCGCCCCGGGGACTGGGTTTCTCAGCAGTCCTCTCCAATGGACAACTTCCTTTCTCCTGTGCCCGTGGTGCTCAGCAGCCTGACCTTACCCTCAATGCCAAGTTTAGTGTTACTCCCCCTCCCCTCTTGTGAACCTTCTGCTCCTTTTAGGCTCACACCATCTGGTTGCACCACTCTTCCTCCTCCAAGGTACAGCCCCCTCCTGGACTCAGGGACTGGGACATGAACATCAGTGGGGGACCATTACTTTTCTTTCCTCCTCATTCTCAGTGAAACGAACCTTTGCAAGCAACTCAGTTTTCTTCTTCATCCTCCCCCTGTAGTCTGTGTTTGCCGTCCTTCTTGGTGGCTTCCACATGCACGCTGGCGGTTCACCCACCAACGTGGACTCTGGGTGTTTTGACTTCCCTGTATTTTCAATGATATTTCCTTCTGCTTTACCTGAGTTATCCACCAGGCACATTTTTGAATGCTAGTATCTCATTCTGATGGCAAATATGCTTCCAAGTTACTTGCAGAAGTATCCTTCCTTCAAAAAAAAGTGCTTTCACCTTTGTGTTGTGACCTTCAATCCATCCATTCTTTTTTACTCAAATCCATCATGACCCCTCATTACCCTCCGTTTCTCTTGCTTCTATCTTATATTCTATGACTCATCATGATAGTTTGTTCCTTGCAGCCCTAACATCTTTGCCACTGAATGAGGTTTAGAGGTCTAATAAACAGCACCCTCCTTCCTGCCTGAGTTCTGAGTTGAGAAAATGAGAATCTCGGCAGATGGAAGCAGGTGATGTCATCTCTCTTACTGGTAGATAATAATAGGGAATGTGACTCAAGCATGGGCTTTCCGAAACCAAGTCTCCGACACGTCACCCCTGTTACCTCCCATCCCATGGGGTCCAGACTTTCTAAAGCTCAGGCTGTAGAGGAGCAGTACAAACCCTGCATGCTGTGAGCTGCTGGATCCCAAGAGAAAGATGAGAGAAAGGGGTTGGCTTTACATGCTGCACACAGATCCCAACCTCATCAGGAGTATCATTCACTCCTCCAGGGAGGAGGGGTGAGGAGCATGGCACCAGTGACCCCCTCTACATGGGAGGAAACATTAGGCTTGGTGATACATTTGCCCCAATACCCCTCTTTCTCCGTTATACTCGCCATATAAAAAAGTCCAACTTTCTGGGGTCGTTTTTCTATCAGCACCAGAGCAGTAGAAGGTAGTTTTCAAAATACTTTTACAGATGTTCTCTTATTTAATCATTATAAAAACCACAGGAGAGAAACTGGACAGGTAGAATCACCTATTTAATAGGTAAGAGAATTGAAACAATGTGAACTTACTGTCATATGTTACAGTTGATATGCCAAACCCAATGTGTCTGAGAGGAGGTTAATTAACATATTCTTAGGATTCAGGGACTGGGACACGAACATCAGTGGGGGACCATTATTTTTCTTACCATTGGACATACGATGCCATTACTTCAAAAAAAAAAAAAGAGTAGTGTTTTTATTCTATTTCCATAAAAAGTACTGTCTCTTACCACATTTGTTACTGAAAAAGCAAACACACAAATATATATAAAAACTATGAATTCCCAACACACTATCTTGCCCAAAGAAAGCATTTGATGTTTGTTGAATATACATGTACACCACACAACTAAAAAAAGTTTTAAGAGTAGAGAAGTAATACATAAACAATTATCTAATTAACATGATAAAGGCACTGATAGTACCTGAAGCCAAATGGTTAAATTACAAGAGTAATTTGAAGAAGCCCTTTGGATAATCAGCAACAAAAAAATTACACAATTTATCTTGTGTATCAGTATCTCTCTGCACTTCATTCTGCATCTGCCCATTTCCTTTCCTCCCACTGTTTTATCCCTAAATTGGCCAAACTATTAAATTGCTAACTTTTAAAATATTTGTTGTACTTACTAAAAAAAGAAGTATATTTAATGGAAAATTAGTTGAACTACAGCACTTCTGTATATTCTATTGCAGGTTCTAGTCAGTGAATTAAGGGGGGGAAAAAGGCATATAGATTTGAAAAAAAAGTAAAATTGTCTTTATTTGTAGTTAACATTATATGTGTAGGAAATCCTAGGGAAGCTACAAAAAAGTTTAACAAGGTCTCAAGATACAAGATCAATATAAAAAAACCAATTGTATTTCTATATATTAATAAACCATAAAAAATAAAATTAAAAATACCATTTATAAGAACATAAATATGTAAACAATTAGGAATAATTTTAACAAAATATGTGCAAGACCTATACATGGAGAACTATAAAATATTGCTGAGTAAAATTTAAAAAGACCTAAAGAAATGGAGTGAGATACCATGTTCATGTATTGGAAAACTCAATATTGTTAAGGTATCAATTGTCCCCAAATTAATCTTTAGATTCAATACTATCTCAATAAGAATCACAGCAGCTTTTTTTTTTTAGTACAAATGGAAAATCTGATTGAAAAAATTATTTAGAAATGCAAAGAACTTAGAATAGTCAAAATACTTTTGACATAGGTAAAGAAAATCACTTGATTTCCAGATTTATTCTAAAACTATAAAAATCAAGACTATGTGGTATTGGAATCAGGATAGACATATAACCATGAAACAGAATGGAATGAAGAAATAAGCCCACAAATATGTGATGAATTGATTTTATAGAGGTGCTATTATAAAAGGGAAAAGACAGGGTGTGCTTTTTTTTTCTTCAGCAAATGGTGTCGGAATAATCATATATCTATATGCAAAAACAGGATCCTCAACCTTTAACTTATATCATACACAAAAATTAACTAAAAAATGAAAGGATCAGAGGCCTAAAAGTAAGAGCTAAATGATAAAATTTCTAGAAGAAAACAGGGGGGAAAAATCTGTGACTGAGTTATGCAAAGATTTCTTAGAGAGGACACACAATGTGAATCATTAAAAAAAAAGGATAAAATGAACTCAACAAAATGAAAATGTTTGCTCTTTAAAAATAGTTAAGAAAATGAAGAGACTAGCCTATAGGCTGGGAGAAAAATTTACAACCTGGCAGTGTACCCAGAATAAAGAATTGGGCAAAAGATTTGAGCACTTTACAAAAGAATAATGTGTAAGTGGAAAATAAGTATGAAAAGATGCCCAACATCATTAGTAATGAAGGAAATGTAAACTGAAATCTCCTATTGGAATGGCTAACATGATAATAGTGAGAGTTGGTGAGGACTTGGGGCAACTAGCGCTCTTCTGCACTGTGAGTGGGGATGCAAAATGGTAGAATTACTTCAGAACGAGTTTGGAGATCTCTTAGGAAGGTTAAACTTATGCTAACATATGACCCAACAAATTCACTCCTAGGTATTTACCCCAAATAAATGAAGATATATGTCCACATGAAGGCTTGTGCACAAATGTTTATAGTAGCTGTATCCATAATACACTGAAACACAAGAACAACATGGATGTCTATTAACAATAACATAGAAGCAAATTGTGAAATAGTCATACAATGAAATATTACTCAGTGATAAAAAGAAATGGACTACTAATTATACAACAACATGGATGAATCTTGAAACATTATGCTGAGTAAAGGAAGCCAAAAACAAAAGAAAAAAATATATAGATATATATGATTCCATGTACATGAACCTCTAGAAAAGACCAGTTTAATCTTTAGGGATAGAAGCATATCAGTGGTTGTGTGGAGTGAATGTGTATATGGGGGACTGAATGGGAAGGGGCATAACGGGAATTGATTTAGGTGATGAAAGTTCTGTGCCTTATTGTGATAGTGGTGGTGTGGGAATATACATTTGTCAAACCTTAGAGAACTGTATACTTAAAATGCACACATTTTATTCTACGTAGACTATACCTTAGTGAAGTTGATAGAAATGAGAAATATTGCATGAGCTTAAGCATTTACACGTGTGTGTTTTTTTTTCACTCAAAATATTTTTCCCTTTTGGACCTTCCCAGACAACTCACAAATCTTTGTTGGTAAAATAGTTGTGTGAATTGGACAAGTAAGTTATTATTTGGAACTGAGCAAGTTTCCTCATCAGTAGAATGAGTGGATTATGCTACTAGATGATTTCATCCATTCATTCAGAAAACATTAAAGCCCACCATGGGGCAAGCACTACACCAGGCTCTAGAGATATAAAGTTGAGAAAGGAACCGTTTTTTGCCTTAAGGAGTCACAATCCAGTAGAAGAGAAAGACAATCACATAGTATAAGATTATGGCACAACTATGTATATTTAGGATATGAGGGGAATTCATAAGAGAAGCAGTCTTCCCTGATGCAACACCTGAGTTGGGTTTTGAGGTACAAGTAAGTTATGTTAAGAGGAACGAGAAGGCGTTTCAAGCACAAGTTGCTGTATGGGCGCAGGGCCAACTCAGAGAGACCTACTATGTGTTCAAGGTACTTCAGGTAGCTTAGTAGGTCTGGAAAATAGAATTTATGCTTGTAAGGTCAGGCTGGGTCTTGCTTTAAAAAGTTAAAAAAGATTCCTCTTGCTTAAAATATATAGACAGGGGTCCTACCAAATAATGATTCTCATGATACAATGGATCACCTAAATGGTCAAATAACTGTACTTTAGTTAGAATCCTCTCTGCTGCAAAGAGAATCTTTTGGCTCCTGTGATGAAACAGTCCAGGGGTAGACTGGTGGAGTGTGACCTGGACAGCAACAGGTCAACAGAACAGCTTTTCACCCTTTCCATTCCTAGGCTGCAGCAGATCCAGACCCTATATCCAGCTTCCCTGAATGATTAAACCAAAGCCTCATAATCAAGTTTCATTGGTCCTCACTGGTCTTAGATTTTGCACTGATCCTGAAGCAATCCCGGTGGCTAGAAGGATAGCATATGGTGACTGGCGTGGCGAAGACCCAGAGTCCTGGGGGTAGGAGTCAGCCTCACCTGAAGTTCATGGGGCAGGGGGTAGATTACCAAATAAAAAACAGGAGAAATGATGTTTTAAGAAAAACAGATCCCGATAATTTTCAGAACAAGTCCTGGGATACAAATGCATAAGCATAATTTTCTTCTTTCATATTCCATACTAGAGCTAGTCCATGGAAATTGACTTGAGAATAAAGTGATGTGAGAATTAGAACATGTATACAAAAAGCGATCACTCAATATTCCAAGCACCACATGAGTGGGTGAATAGTTTTATGAGAACAAAGAGAAGGGCCTAATTAATTCTAATTGACAGCTCTGGGGTGTCATCACAATAGAGAAGGTGTTTGAGGGGGGCCTTGATAAAGGGAGTTCCTGACGAGACAAAGTGGATGGGCTTGGCTGGTTGAGGATTAGTGTAGTGTGTAATCTGTGAGGCTGAAGTACAGGATCGTAGCAGTGTGGGAGCACAGCAACGGATCGACCGAGCTGTAGAGAATTTCCCTGCCTTGCTACAGGGTCTGGACTTTATCTGTTAAGCAGTGGGGCACCATTTAACTTAAGCATGTAAGTGGCCCACTGAATCTGCATATACTAGTAGAGAGCTGTGGGAATAGAGTAGACCTTTCCTGAGATAAGAAGGAAGGAGATAAGTATAAGGGGGATAAAGCTAAGTTGTGAAGTGGAGGGCTGCGAGGGAGTTAAGGCTAAAGGTCTCTCTTTTTTCTATGAAATAGAAAGAAAGAGTACTTGCTGAGTGTACGGGGGTGCTGTGCAGCTAAGATAAGCTGGAAATTTCAATTAGCCAGAATGCTGCATTACCAAATGTTCTGATCAAGAAGACTGTTCATAAACTCTTCTAAAAGGTCACACATATTACATTAGTGGGTGAACTGAAATCCAGAAGAACCAAATATAACTTAGTCTCTTAGTCTATTTCACCATCAGTGCAATGTCGTAGGTAGAATGATTACATAAGCATCCCTGGTCCCTCAGATCCTCGTGAGCACCGGCAGAGCAGATGTGAGGAGGTGTTCAAGGATGGCAGGAGACGGTGAGGAGAATGCAGAAGGAAGGAAGCCAACAGAGGTAGTGCAGGAGGTGCAGTTAGAGATGGAGTGGGCAAGACAGCCGACTGCCCTGAATGCAGTATTCTAACAGGCATCCGAGAGCAGCGCAGGGCTGAGGGGTTTGCGACAGCAGCAGAATGCCTGCAGCCTCCAGGACTGGCTGGAGTCACCTGTCCCAAATGCAAGGACCTTACTATGCCCTGATACGTTTGTTTTTTGTAGACACAGTCTCACATTATCAAATAAAGCCATACAGAGGCTAATGAGGATGGACAGTCTTCACATATTAGCTTCTACCACTTGACCTCAAAATGCCATAGTTAAAATTAATTACCAACATTTTATATTTGCTTGGTGCTTTGCAGTTTAAAAAGTCCCTTTCAAATATATTTTCTCATTTGCTCTTACTTAATCCTGGAAGGTACACAGAGCAAATACGATAATTTCCTGCTGCCTGTCCTCCCTGCCTGCCCCTAATTGCAGATAAGAGAGTAAATTATCGAGGGACTTATAGGTAGAAACAAAACTATCCAGCCTAGTGTTTTTCTACTAGACCATGAGACTGCTGCTTTTAAAAAGGCTTATGAATATTCTCCTAAAGAAAGACGCCAATGATGGGAGTCTCTGTATAAATTTGACCATAGTCGTTTAAAATTCTCTCTCTTCCTTACATGTTTTTTTCTCATTTTCTCAGAGAGAGAAGGAGGGAGATAAGAGTCATAGGTGTGCGCATAATTATCTTCAGGGTGAGTGTGCATTTGCACACACAGAATGGCAAAGCATATGACCTAACTGCATCACCTGCAAAAACAATACAATGGGTTTATTAGGAATCAACCGCTGAATAAATTATTTAGTCCTTAGTAAGTCAGTAAGTACCTGATGAATAAAAGCACATAATATTTTCAAATACCTAGCTATACCAAACTCCACCACACTTGCAGTACTGTGCTAAGCCTCATGTATTTCTTAATATATACTATATAAATAAATGTTTCATGAATACATTTGGATAAAGCAATACAATTTTAGGCATTCAGTAAGAGTATTGATGTACAGTGAAACCTTGTTTCTTGAACTTAATTCATTCTGGAAGGTTGTTTGAAAACTGAATCATTTTTTTCCCATTAGAAATCATGTAAATTGAATTAATCCATTCAAGACCCCCAAATGATTCTGTTTTAACCTTTCTTATATACAGTACCTGTCTATGATACTGTTTATTCTATAAATAAGCACTTTAAAAACAAAAAAAGACATGAAGTGTAAATGAAAATTTAACAAAAAGGAAATAAAATGTACAGTAAAAAAATGAAATTTAACAATAATATGAGCAGCAACAAAAGCCAAAAACCCCCAAAATATTCACAGCACAATATCCTGAGACTTTAACAGTGGTAAACTGACTCATTCATGCATTCTCTCTTTTGCTTGTCACCTGAGAGATGTGTGACTGACCATACAGTATCAGCATGAAAGGGATGCCGGGTTGAGAAGCAAATGGTTCGAGATGGGAGACGTTCAAGAAACAAGGTTCCACTATATTGATTTAGAGTTTTGTTAAAATGATCAGCATCTTGAATTTGAGCCTAAAATCAAAAGAATGGTCTTGGACTTCTTTTTTTTCATACTATTATTCCAAATTACAGAAATGGTAGGCCTTTAGGAAGTAATATATGATAAGACCCTCCACTTACAATAAAGACCAACATAAGATTGAGCCTTGCATGACGTCAGTTCTGGAAGGAATGTCTAGTATCTATTGCTGGTCTCGCAGCTGCTCCTCCCTAGAAGTAAATCTCATTAAACCAACTGTCAGCAAAAGCGAATATGGTTTTGATATTTCATTCCCTTCATTGAATGCTTAGGTACCCTCCAAAGTAACAGAATCTGGCAACAGGCCTCAGCAGTGTCATCTTCTCATCGCCGCGAGATGGAAGGTGGAGAAGTTTGAACAGATCATGCCATAATTTTGACTTTCTCCCCCACCCCAGGAAATAATGAATACAATACTGGCAGGTGGACACAACTGTATTTGACCTCCCCTAGTACAAAACATTAAGTGAGAAATAAAGTGGAGAGAGATCTAGAAAATCTCTGGGGAAAGAAACATTGTTAAAAACACCAAAGCACATGTGAATTTCTACTTAAAAGCGTTATCTTTTTCAAGTCTTCCCACATCCTACCCCACCCCTGGTTTTAGTGAAGAGCAATTTATAAGATAAAACAATACATTATCTAGAGATAAATTTACAAACTGACATAAGAGAATTGTCCCAGAGGCTGCATTACCTCTTCAAGTTTATTACAGCATCTTTAGTTCTTATTGCATATGTTGTTGCATGCTTTTTACAGGTCAGGATTGTATCTATAGGACGCTCAAGTCGCCAGAAGTTCAGTCTATTGCTTCTCTCTTGAAAATCAGCAGCATGCAGTGCAATATTTGGTGTGCTGAGTTCTTTTTTAAAAAAGCAAAAAATGACTTAGGTTTGTTTAACCGAGGAGGGAACATGATCTTTATTGGCTTATATACGAAGTGGATTTTGGTTTTATGCAGTTTGCATAGTTCATGATTAGCTTCTAATGAAAAACTTTATGTGTTGTCAGTGACCTTGAAGAAGATCAGGTGACAGTAGCAAACAAAAAAATCTGAAGAAGAGGCATAACTTTTAAAGTAGAAAGGTCAGCAAGAACTGCCTGAAACAAAAAAACAAAAAGAATTATTAATTTCAGTATTCTCATCAGCAAAGTGAAGCCTATGAAATAAGGGGCAACAGAAACGCCATCATCGACGCACCCTCTAAATTCTCCAGATGTGTCCTAACCTCTGTAATAAAGCTACAATGGTCCTTTTCTGTGTAGCTTAATGTTAGAACATGTGCAAAATGCTAGCATGGACTTTAGCCTTGAGCCTTCTTCAAATATACAAGGTAGCATGAGTTTATAAGAGGTCTAACATTTCAACTTGCTTCTATAAATAAACGTACATTAGGAATCCTCATTCTGTTGTAGTAGTATAAGGGGTAACTGACTTCAGGAAATCATTTCGAGATGGGACTAATGTTTATTCAGTTGCAAGATGCATAAACATCCTCTTCCCTTTAAACAAAGAATGTAGGCGGCTATTTTAAGGATAAAACGTACAATTCTACGAGAGATAACAAATACAGTAAAATGGCAAGCCACTGTTTAACCATGTTTCAGGTATACTATTGAAAAGAAACCAGCTTTAAGTAATTAACTCACAATTAAAAACAACCAAGAAAGCTCATCTATCATTAGTATATCGTCCAAACACATGCCCTTTAACTATCTCAGCTAGTTTTTCTTTATGAACTTCACACATGGATGTAAACACTACTAAGGAAACACAACATAAGACCCAATAGTTTCTATTAAAATTACTAGGTATAGTGTTTCCCATAATGATTATAATGGCTTTCTACAATAATCTTGTTTATGACTCTCTCACAAGATTATTTTCACATCATTAAGGAATTTTGAATACCTAATACTACTTAGCTCAGAACTTACAGGTTTTACCCACGTTAAAAAAAATTAGCCTATGAGTAAAGTGTGTCTCAGGCATCTGAGACTCGAGTGCCTGAGGCTGGCAGGCCCTCAGGAGCTATTTCCATCCCTTCGGAGTGAAACTTATCCTTACTTCAGCTGCAGCCAGTGATGTCACCTCCATCAGGTTGACTGCTCGGAAGGCAAACACGGCAGCTGCCAGGACTGGAAGAGAATGCACACTATTTCAACTGCTGGCCACTCATCAGCCCCACCAGTCTGCTGCTGTGCCCACAACCCAGCACGAGAGCTCGGAACGGGCGCTTTGCACAAGCACATGCCTGCACTGAGCGAAGGTCCTTCGATGAATCTCCAGAGATTGTCTCTGGAGAACAGTGCCTGGTGGCTGATAAACTGTATCTCACAGTTTGGGGGAAAAGAAATAGTCAAAGGCCCTAAAAAGCCATTTTATAAATTGCTTCTTTCATACTTACAACTTAAATTATAACAGTTTTTAAATGGCATGAAGATCTAATGACTGTCTTATAAATTAAGGTTTATTTTGATGCAGGTGTTTCTTACTAATGCAATAGAGAGGCTTCTAAAAAGTTACAAGGAGACTGGATTTTTTTATGTATCACATCGTGTTTCATATGTACTGAGGTGGCATCATGATCCAAATGTGGCAATAACACCTTTTCTTAAAAGTATCTTTACAATGTTTTGTTGTATTCATATTGTTATACTGAGCATTGCACTTTCTTAGGTCACAAGTGGACATGCCTGTGGGGAGAGCTGCTGGGAGGCTGAGCCTGCAATTGGCTACAGGAAAAAGCTGAAACCGAAAAAACCATTACAGGACATCTTGAAGGTTAATGTTCTACTTTGAATAGAAAACAACTTTTGGGTTTTTGTTTTCATTAAACATAAGCATATGAAAAACGAGCAATGCTAACATGCACCACTTCTTATGTAACCTCCCACAGAACTCCATGTGAGAGAATGAGTCATCATGAACAACGGAAGGGCTCGTGGAAGAGGAAGGCAACCCGATAAGGAGACAGTACTCCCTGGAGATGATTCTTGACTTCTCCCTCGCCCTTGTTTATTCCATCACCTGTGGTGGTAATGCATTCACTGTCCAACAAGTACTGAAGTTTAGGAAATGAAATCTACAAAATTATTGGAAGACTGGTTCCTAAGTACATTGCATAGCTAGAATAAATACACACACACACACACACACACACACACACACACACACAGATTTTTACTATGGGAATAGTGATAATAGTAATTAATTATTTCACTAACTCTATGAGTAAAATACTACTATTGCCCCATTTTACTAATGTGGAAACTGAAGCACAGTGAGTTTGGGTGACATGTTTAAATCACACAGATATAAAACAGTAGGCTGGGAGAAACCAAGATGGTGGCATAGGTAAACACCGGAAATTGCTGCTTCCTATAACAACTTCAAAAATACAACTAAAAGACAAAACGGACATCATCCAGAACCACAGGAAGGCTGGCTGAGTGGAAATTCTACAACTGGAAGGAAAGAGAAAAGCACACTGAGACTCAGAGGAGCTGCGGAAGTAAAGTGCGGAGGTACGGAGGCGCACGCGACAAGGGCTGGCAACTGAGGATGCGGCTGTCTTTTTGAATCGGGAGGGAGCCACAAGCCACCGACTGCTCTGAACTCCAGTTCCGGGAAGTCTCTGGGGACCCAGACTCATACGAGGAGAAACTGGACTGTCTGGCAGCGGGCAGAACTCGGAACTCGAGGGCGGCTTTCTCTCAGAGGTGCTTGCAGCGATTACCGGGACACTGAGACGCAGGGCCTCTTAGGGCAGGGCTAAGGATCAGCCATAGCTGCTTTCTCTGCCCTGTTGATTCCCTGAGACCCCGCCCCACCCAAGCTATGCACAGAGGCTTTTGCATATGAATGCCCTGGCTCTTTGCAATCTGAAAATTACCTAACAAACTGCAGCTGGGCCAGACAGACCCAGAACTTCCAAGAGAAGGCCCAAGGCCCCACAGCAGCTTGCATTGCTTCACAGCTGGGCCTCATCTGGGCACCTCCAAACCCCAAACAAGAAAGGGGAATCTGCAGATCTCTTCATAGCTCCTGCTGGGTAGCCTCAGGCAGAGGCTAAATTAGCACCTCCTTAGATCCAAGAGCCAGTGTACCCAGTGGTCAGAGTGGGACCATCCAGATTACAACTCCTCAGATCCATAAGGGACACACTCAGGGGGCAGACTCAGTAAGCACCAAAGCCCCAATGAAGCAAGTCTTGCCCCAGAAGGGTGTCTTCAGCACAGAAGTTCTCCCACCATAGACACAGCTGATTCTCACAGCCAATTGGCCTGGAGGTCAATTCCTCCCAGTGATACCTACAACAATCAAGGCTTAACTACAACAAGACTGTGCACAAAGCCCACAAAGGGATGCACCAAGAGTGTCCACCTCAGGTAATTGGGGAGGCTGAGCCACTGGACCCTATAGGATACCTAGCACACAAAGCCACTCTACCAACACAGGGAAGCATAAAAAATGCAGAGACAAAGAAACAGGTCACAAATGACAGAAATGGAGGGAAGCAAATGACTGGATATAGAGTTCAAAACCATGGTTATAAGGTTTTTCAAGAATTTTCTAGAAACCGCTGATAAATTTAGTGAGACCCCGGAGGATTTGAAAAAAGACCAACTAGAAATTAAGCATACACTGACTGAAATAAAGAATAATATACAGAGATCCAACAGCAGACAAGAGGATCCCAAGAATCAAGTCAAAGATTTGAAATACGAAGAAGCAAAAAACACCCAACTGGAAAAACAAAAAGAAAAAAGAATCCAAAAATATGAAGATAGTGTAAGGAGCCTCTGGGACAACTTCAAGCGCACCAACATCCTAATTATAGGGGTGCCAGAAGAAGAGAGAGAGCAAGATATTGAAAACCTATTTGAAGAAATAATGACAGAAAACTTCCCCTACCTGGTGAAAGAAATAGACTTACAAGTCCAGGATGCACAGAGAACCCCAAACAAAAGGAATCCAAAGAGGACCACACCAGACACATCATAATTAAAATGCCAAGGGCAAAAGACAAAGAGAGAATCTTAAAAGCAGCAAGAGAAAAACAGTCAGTTACCTACAAGGGAGTACCCATCCGACTGTCAGCTGATTTCTCAACAGAAACTATGCAGGCCAGAAGGGAGTGGCAAGAAATATTCAAAGTGATGAATACCAAGAACCTACAACCAAGATTACTTTATCCAGCAAAGCTATCATTCAGAATTGAAGGTCAGATAAAGAGCTTCACAGATAAGAAAAAGCTAAAGGAGTTCATCACCACCAAACCAGTATTATATGAAATGCTGAAAGGTATTCTTTAAGAAGAGGAAGAAGAAAAAGGTAAAGATAAAAATTATGAACAGCAAATACATATCTATCAACAAGTGAATCTAAAAATCAAGTGAATAAAAAAATCTGATGAACAGAGTAAACTGGTGAATATAATAGAACCAGGGGCATAGAAAGGGAGTGGACTGACAATTCTTGGGGGGAAAGGGTTGTGGGGGTGCACAAAGAGACTGGACAAAAATCATACACCTATGGATGAGGACAGTGGGAGGGGTAAGGGCAGAGGGTGGGGTGGGAACTGGGTGGAGGAGAGCTATGGGGGGGAAAAAGAGGAACAACTGTAATAATCTGAACAATAAAGATTTAATTTAAAAAAAATAAAACAGTAGGCTGAATACACCTGGGCTCTGGCCGGAGCATCTAATCACCATGTTACTGACATGAGGGTTAGCAGTAACGACTTATTCAGTACTGTAAAGTCACTGAGCTTCTTTGTTTACAAGAATATCAAAGAAAACCATGTATGTGGACCAGCAACGTCTTTATGGTTTCCCAGTACCCGGAACCATGTTTGACCAGGAAGACATTCAGAAGCTAAGGCGTGTGAGCATGCCTTCCCCTTCTGTGCATAATTTAACAGTCAGTGAGAGGTTGGCAGGAGGGTCAGATCTGCTGTACAGGAAAGAGTTTGCATGGCGGGAAATTGTTTTTCCAAATGTAGAGGAGGGAAGAAAGAGCAGGTCACTAAGTGACCTTAGCACCCAGAGTGCTCATGTGCTCATAACCTTTATTTATCTTGGTGTCGCATCACAGGAGTTCCTCTCTGCCTGCTCTTGTTTGCTCTGCCCAGCCCTTCCACAGCACGGCTTTGTTTGCCCGGGAGAAAAGGTCTATACTTTAGGGTGTTTTCAACTGAAATCATGTTTCATCTGATATATAGAAATGCTAATATTTACTTTGGTCTTTTAAACTATTCTCATTACTTTAATTTTAAGCAATTCTATCATGAACATTAAGGCACCTTTGCTTTAAACTGTTCTACAAAAGGCTCTAATTAATTCACAACTAAAGCCAGTAATACTTACTAAAATATTTCTAAGGACTATATTTAATAACTCATTTGAGCAAAAAAAGGTGGATCCCAATAATTCATAACAAAAAAATAACAAAATATTTTAAATAATCAAAACTAATTTGTATCCATCTACCTGAAATTATCTGCCCCGTGGCTCTTGATTGGCATTCCATGGTGGGAGCAGCCCTCAGTCTAGTGCTATTCTACATGGGCTATAATTCTTCCCTGTTGATTTTTAAAAACCACACAGGAAGAGTAGATGGCTGCAAAAGTGTGGACTGAATTTCTACCTATTCATCAGAAACTTTTTACTTAAGGTATTGAGTTCATAGCATGTGCCTGCTTAGAGCAAATGCAGTATTCAATATTAATTTATGCCTCTTTTACTTCAGCTTCCTGAAGGGCGATAAGTCACAGAAAGAGAAAATTTAAATTGGAAGAGACCTTGAAGGCCTTCTAGTTCAGCATTTCTTTCATAGTAGAAATTTTCAACCCTTCAGGTAACAATTAAAAAGCCCATTCTACTTTTGGAAAGTCCTAATTATTAGAAAGTACTTATACTGAACCCCTTTCATTAACACACACTAATATCTTTTTGAAATGAGACAAAAAGCTATATACAATACTTTCCAAACCTAGGACCCACCCTGAGGAGAGTTATTTGGTGGAAAGACTAAAATCCTGTTGCCTGAGCAATGGGAGCAGAAAACAAGTCCATTTAGCTGGGAAAACAGAAGACTTTGGGGAAAGGAGGGGTTTCTGAGAGTAGAAAAACCATGCCGATGACCCTGGTTTACCGGGCGTACATTTCAGCAAGTGGTATCATCCAGAAATGAAATGGGCAACCTGGTAAGACAGGGACTACCCTGCACCAAAGTGTTCAGGGGATGTGGACTGCTGGAGAGAAACGCGTGAAAGAGGTGATACCTGAGGACTTCTGAGACCCCTTCTATCTCTAGTTTATATGTGTCCCTTCATTCAGCCAAAGGAGACGAGGGTAGACCATTCTTTCCTACTCATATTTAGATGGGCTTTAAAAACCATTGAGATAGGAAACATCAGTAAGTGATATCTCTGAGTACACCAGGGGTGATATTTCTCTTTATGACATTTTATTATTACTCTAATTTTCCTTTTCAAAATGCCACCCAATTACTCTAGACCTCTCAGCAGTCAATAATATGTTAATATGGTCCCTAGAGAACCTTTGATAAGAAAAACATCTTCACTTAAGCATTATTTCCACAGCAGCCCAGAAAGGTGTCTTACTATACTAGTGATATAAGATATGGAAACAAAGGCTTACACAGGTTAAATAGCTTATTCAATATCACACAACTGGAGAAGGTTGTACCCAGTACTCTGCCTACTTTTCTGCTTTCCATCCATTGTTATAAAAACCTTGTAATATTTATTTGAATTTTCTGATAATACCAATGATAAAAATAACTGAGTCTACTTTGTACAAGAGAAGCACAATAATATAATCAGTAAGAATCTGTGCTCTATGTGTTATGCAGCTGCCTTGTGTAATATCTGTTGTAAGAACTGCTAAATTATTAAATGAGAGGTGAATCTGACTTCCTGAAAAAAAAACCATAAAATATTTTTGGTTTAAGAGAATACCTAAAAGGAAATTCAGCCACCAGGGCAGGAGTCAGAGACCACTAGCAAAAAGGAAAAGGTTTTGAATTCAGTATAAGTTGAAGTCCAGAAGCGCGGGGACGCTCAGTGTCAGTTAGGATTTCAGGCAGGAGTTGAGATGGAGCACAGAACAAACACGAAGACAGTCAGAGGAATCCAGGGTGGAGTGTGTGCCTACACTCTGCTGCACAGGTCTGCCAGGTGCTGAGACGGTAAGCCCTGGTTGGACTGAAAGTGGTGGAGGGGGAGAAACGGACTTTCCTGGGAGCCAAAAAGAAAGACTAGGAACAGACTGGTGTTGGGCAGTTACACAGAAGTATCTAGATCACAGAACCTCAGTACTTGCCTTCCATGAATTAACAATGACAGATAAGTGTAGACTTAAACTCCAATTACAGATGGTGAATGTTAGAAAGGAAAAGGGCTTTACTATAGAAACAGCATGTATTTTACAAATGAGCACTTACTCTTACCAGCAAGAATTTCTAGAGAGTTGTATCCTAGGATTCTATCCCACAAAAGCAAGAGTTGATCTGTAGCTAAGTATCCAGAGAAAGCTCGAACCATCCATTTAAATGATATTCGAAGTCTGTAAGCAAAGAAAAAAAAATAAATTTTACCAGTGGTTTTTTTCTTTTCTTTCGAAAAGGCACTATCTTACAAAAGGTTAGAAGAGCCAAACCACTTCTGTTGTTAAATGAATCTTAGAAATCTCCTGGGCATTTATAACACCATGAGTCTTCAAATGATTGGTCTCAAAGTATTGAGAGAAAAAATTATATCTGCTTGATCCTCCTTTATGCTACAGTTCAGCCTTTTGAAGACTCACTTCTACCTTCTATTTTTCAGGGTATGTACTAATTAGCTATCAGTGAATTGATCTTGGAGTCTTGACAGTTTCAGGCAAGCCATGATCACTGGAAATTTTTTTCCAAAATACTTGAAAGAGTGCTTGATAGCTGCATAATTTTCCTACGCAATAAATTATATTCCTACATCTCAGTCAAATGGCTACATAGGATGAATAAAAGGAATTGTTGAAGACAAAGAAAAATAGTTTTAAAGTTATAAGGGAACTAAGAAATAGATTTCTGATTTTAAACCCTTCATTTTAAAGAGGAGGGGTTATCATAACTCTGAAAGATCAACCAGAAAACACAGTTAAATTCCAACCCCTCCCCTCCCCCCAAAAAACACCCTAAGAGGTATGAGAGCCCACTATTTATAATCAGGTTATGTTACAACAACAATTTATCTCTGGAATCAGGAAATGAACTCTTTGGTTTGATCCCTTCTGTACTATCCATTACTATATAAACATCATTTTTCTGCCCCTGAGAGGTGCTAGACAAATTCTTTGATGGAACTGTTATACTATTATGTAGGTAAATATCTGTGCTATTTTCTTAAAGCAAGAGAAAGGGACCCATATATCATCTTTGTTGGTGTCATATTAATTCTTGTAAGACTGAAAAAGACCCAAAGTTTCAGAAATTTCTCAATATGAAAGAGAAAACTATTGTTCTAATAGAATAAAATACAAAGTACAAAATAATATTGACAAATGAGGTGTTTTGGTTGGTTTTAAAATACTCTTTAGAGATGCCAAAGAAACTTTTGGCCACTGGATATTTAAAATGTTTAAATTCATTTGATTTTTAAGTCTAAATTATTAACTTCAACTAATCTCATTTTACTGGATCTCTCATAGCATCTTATTAGAATAGTAGTACCACATTGTGTTCTTCCCTCCCCCCAGCCCGCCCTGACCCTGATCGGCCCCCCAAACCCAATCGGGGGCGGGGCTGGCTGGCCAACCACTTACAGCCCCCCCCTCCCCCTCCCCCCGCTGACTGGACCCCACCCATGCATGAATTGGTGCACCAGGCCTCTAGTCTATATAATAAAAGCCTAAGCAACCATTACGGCAGAACTACCAGAATGACCGGTCACTATGATGCGCACTGACCACCAGGGGGCAGATGCTCAATGCAGGAGCTGCCTTCTGGTGGTCAGTGTGCTCCCACAGGGGGAGCGCTGCTCAGCCACAAGCCAGGCTCATGGCTGGCAAGTGCAGCGGTGGTGGCAGGAGCCTCTCCCGCCTTTGCGGCAGCACTAAGGAGCAGCAAGCTGAGCTGTAAGAGCGAGGGGTCCCGGACTGCAAGAGGGATGTCCGACTGTGAGAGGGCGCAGTTCAGGCTGAGGGACAACCCCCCACCAGTGCACGAACTTTGTGCACCGGGCCTCTAGTCAATAATACAAAGATGATAGATTTTTATAAATATTTTGAAATTAAACAACACACTCTATATAACCCAGAGTCAAGAGAAAGTCACAAGAGAAATTAAGAAATATTTTGAATTAAATGACAATGAAAGCACAATATATCAAAATTTGTTGGACAGAGGTAAAGCAGTCCTTTGAGGGCAATTGATAACATTATTAGAAAAGAAGAAAGCTCTCAAACCACTGATCTAACTTTCATCTTAAACAAGTAGCAAGGCAAGAGCAAAATAGACCTAAAGTAATCATAAGGAAGAAAATAATAAGCATAAGAGCTTATGATATGATATTTAAAGCAGAAAAACAATAGAGAAAATCAACAAAACCCAAAACTGGCTCTTTCAAAAAAGAATAAAATTAGTAAACCTCTAGGCCAGCGGTCCTCAACCTGTGGGTCGCGATCCCTTCGGGGGTCGAACGACCCTTTCACAGGGGTCGCCTAAGACCATCCTGCATATCAGATATTACATTATGATTCATAACAGTAGCAAAATTACAGTTATGAAGTAGCAACAAAAATAATTTTATGGTTGGGGTCACAACATGAGGAACTGTATTTAAAGGGCCAGAAGGTTGAGAACCATTGCTCTAGGTAGAATAAAAAAGAAAGAGAAGATACAAATATCAATCTCAGGATTGGGAGAGGTGAAGTCATTCTTAGTCTATAGATACCAAAAGGCTAATTGGGAATAATTAGGGAATATTATAAGTAACTTTATGTCCATAAATAACAGATAAAATGAACCAAGTACCAAAGCTTAATCAAGAAAAAATAGGTAACTTGAATAGTTCTATATCTATTAAAGAAATTAAATATTGAATTAAAAACCTTCCAACACTATCAGTTTTAATTCATGAAAGCTTTTAAAAAATTTATTTCTAGCTTGACAAATGAATTTTTATACTTTTTCCTGCATAAGAATTTTAATGTTTATCCTGTCATTAAAATAAATTTACTTTTAATGATTAAAGTGTATAAATAGGCTAGAAAAAATATCAAATATCAGAATTTTAGTTTCTAGCAATCAACTGTCTTCATTCTAGTAAAGTCTAGTTATATTCAATATACAATATTTCTATCACATTCTTGTTTTATAATCTTTATCATTAACAGATTCCTGTTTAATGGCTACCAAGGAAAGAATATCAACTTAGTATTATCAATGTATGATATGAGATGTTGTTTTTATAAATGGCAGTCCTAAGATCTAAGAAGTCTGAAATTCAATGGTGCTTTATAGAAAAAAATAGAGAGACAAAGAAAGAGATCTATATATTATCTATCTATTTAGCTAGCGAGCTAGCTATCTAATCATTCAATCATGAAACAACTGCATGAGGTAAAAATTCTCTTGATTTAAAAAATGAGGAATTTAAACTATCTTGATTTAAAGAAAGAAATTGAGACTTAGATAATTTAAATAACTTTACCAGGATTATACAATTTAGCAGAGTTAGAATTTGAATCTGGGTCTTTCTCTTAAACCCACCCACTCATCCATCCATCTGCTGTGGATTTAAGTGTGGAGAAGATAAACACTAAACTGTTCCATTTCTCATTAACGCCTTTTGTGCTCCTTTCAGATATGCCCTCCTGAAAGGGGGAATAGTTGCACAGAGAATATAGTTAACAAAACATTGTAAAGTCATTTAGAAATTTCTGTTGCCTTATATACACTGTTATTTAAAAAAGAGAGAGAGAGAGAGAGAGAGAAGAGAACCAATAAAATTTAAGTACAGAGGTATCCTGCATATTCACTGATAACTCATATTGAGAAATATGAACAAATATTCCAACTTTTGGAAGGAAAAATCACAGTGTACAACCATTGATAGGTAACTGACTTAGTTTCCTTTAACAAGACAGCAAATTTTAAACTTACATAGCTCTCATAAAGGGCTCTCTGATCAATTTAGGCTAAACTGACTTAATTTTAGTATTATCACATTTCTCAGGGAGTATTTGCTCCACAAACTTTTGCTTCATTTTTGGCCAACACCTTTCATTAGGAATAGAAATTAGTTCATTTTAGTGATTCTTGTACCAGGCACAAAAATCCTAGCAAATAATCCTTCCAAGAATTTTTGGTACAATGCAGACTTACAATTTACTACTTCATAATTGTTTTATAGGGAAAAATTGTTAGTTTAATTTCTCTGAAAAATTACTGCATCTTTGCAAGTGATTTACAATGATGAAAAGGAACCTTCTAATGTCAACTAATCTATTCTTCAATTAGGAGAGAAAAATACTCACGGTTGAGCCCCAATTTCTCGTAGATGATAAAAGAGTTGGGGGAGGTAAGTTTGAAGAAGAGTCTCAAATAGCAAACAGAGTGACACAATACCCTGCAAACAATAATAAGTCACAAGAGGAATACATATTTTAGTATTTAAAAATTAACTCTGCTGATAAATTATTCAAATGAAAATGAGAAAACCAGTATCAACATAAATATTTTTGTCAACATATTTTTTTATATTGTTTAAGAGTCAAAAACAGGACATACACTAATGATTTCCACCATTGTATTTAAAGATACATTTTATCCCTCTTTATGGAAACCTGCTCTTACAGATATGCAATGGAGCCTCCTTTTAACACAATAGGCTCCCCACATAACTTGGTATGTAATATTCAGAATCCAAAGAAAACATCGTTTTATAGAAAAGCTGCCACTTTGTAAGCCATGCATTATCACTTGGGCCCAGCAAATTAGTTTTTTCTGGAAGCATGCCAGTTTCCAGGTATTTCTCTGGTGCCTCGGCCACACCCTTTACTTTCTCCCCCCACACAGCTCTTCCCTGCCAGCTGCCTCACCCATCAGGGAAAGAATTTCCTGATTTTTTCCACTTTCTTTGAAATCCATCCACAGGGAAAGACTGACTGCTGATTGCTTGAGATTTGCACCAGAAAGTTATCAAACACGATTTTGTATTATTTCATATAAAGATTATTTTTTTATTGAAATCTACTTTCCTAAAAGGGCATTATTTGTAGAGTACGGGAAGTAACCAATTTAAGCAGATGGTTTTGCAAGTGCATTTTTTACTTGACAACTCTGAATAAAGTCTTTCTTGCAGCTCAGCATTCCTCAGGGTTGATTTTGGTAAGGAACTTTTAATCCTCTTTTTGAATTTCTAAAGAAAAAGGGCTGTAATGGTTCCAAATAGTTCAGTCTAGCTGCAAGCCAGAAAAGGAGCCGGCCACTTCTAAGTCTTTATTCCACGGAATAAAGAAAGGGCAGAGGCAGGGCTGGCCCAATCAATTAGCTGAAAAAGGACACCTCCGGGTCAGCATGGAGACAGAGGAATACCCAGACGGCTCAGTGTTGAGCTTCAGAGCTCTGCACGGGGAAAACCCATGGGTGTGTACTGAGCAGCCAGGTCAAAACTCTGAAGCATAAAGTGGTATAGAATCTGAGTGTAAGAAATCTGATGCTAAGAATGAAGCATTAGAAAAGAGAATTCTTAATATATTTCAGAGGATTCTAGATTAAGCATTCATGTAAGATAAGCACTAAGTCAAGGTGTCTGAGAGAGAAGAAACCAGGGTAACTGGTGGTGCCCCCTTTGGGCATCGGTGACGCCCTGGTTTCTGTTATTTGCCAGCTGTCACTAGTGATGCATGAGAGCAAACTGGAGGTGGAGGAAGGGGAACAGGAATACAGTTTGCTGGGGGGATAAAGGACAACCATGTAGTTTAGCAGCGGTGACGGTTGCCTTGGGAAATTTGGTAGCCCCGACACATTCCAACCTAATGTTTCTTCTGGAGAGTAAGTCAAGTTGTTCAAAACAGGCCCAGAGGTGGAAAAAAGTGTAACTGAAAATAAGCACTGCTTTTACTCAGGCTCATAGCAGGGAGAAGATACAACAAAGGACCGGCCAAAATAAGACAGATAAAAATGTTCAATGCCCAATCTGCTTCTCCTTGATTTTCATATTGAGGCCAAAGGAGCTACCTATTGAATAAATACAAGAAAAATATCTAGTATGATAACTGAGAATTAGCCAAACATGAAACTGAAAAATAAGTGACAAATACATTTTTTTATTTTAATTAACAACAAAGAAGAGGTGATGACGATAATCATAGCAATAAAAACAGCAGCATTGATTGGACACCTGCCATGAGCCAGTGCCACCCGGGTGCTCTGTCGGCTTCGCTGCAGCTCTGCAGGCTACAGAAACACAATTCCATAGGTGAACCTCATTCCACAGGTGAGGAAATCAGCCTTCAAGGAAGGTGGGCATTTTTGCCAAAGAGGATAATACAGACATTTCTATGTTTTTCTTTTAACATAGAAGAGATCATTTAAATGCAATTGATAAAGGACTTTCCACCTTTTAATTATTACCAAAATATTTAAATATCAGTTTCTTCTTCTCTTTTGTTTATTTGATAGAACCTTGTTGGTGACACCAGAAGTGAAAATTTGTTGCTTTATAGTTGAGTAGGAGACTTTTTCTTGGATAAAAAACAGATTAGAGTCTGATTTGATCCAGCTTTTTATGAACTTACAGAAGGATGAGAAGAGATGGAATGAAGTCTGAAGAAAAAACGCACATACATCTCACGGAATATCTGATACAATTTGGAAGGTTCATTGTATAGAAAACAAAGTGGTGCAACTGAAAGAATAAAAAAATCATTGGTAATATTGCAGAACTACTAAAACTTAAAAGATAAATTCATAAAAATGAAAGAGTAAGTTCATCTCTTATAGTAATATTCATTCATAGACAAGTTTAAATTAAATGAAAGTTTTAATCAAATTTTAAAAGACATACATATTATAATTTGAAAGAAAGACAGTAACTAAAACTGAAGTGGTAAGGGACTAACTAGAGTTCCTGGGGGGGATGAATTATGATTATTCTATTCTACTGGTTCTAACTAAATAAGTGGTTGCGACTCAAGTATTTGTGGATAATTAACATATTTTTCTAAAGTAGTATACTTAAACTCTATAGCATCATCTATTTCCTTAGCAAACATTTTCTCCCTGTGTGTATAAACCTTAGACTATTTCAATGACTAGAAATGTGAACAATCAGGAGTTGATGCATTTTGTGCTCTGAGAATTGTTAGAAGATTTAAACTTTCTGACATCATTAATTGTCCTCCAAATCATTCTAGTACCCCTTTTAAAAACGATTTGCTTGAAAAATGCTTACAGGTGAAATTATTAAAATAGGACAAAAGGGCTAGCATTTTTTATTATTAGAGGTAAAATTTATGTCCTTAACCTTTGTAGGTTTTCTATTTTACGTTCCTCACATATTTATAAGAGATAAAGCAGAGCGCCCTATAATCCACAATTTCCCCAGCCTACTGATGTGCACAGCAACATGACATTACAGCATCAGTCACCCCAGCTGACACCATCAAGGAGAGCATAAGGCAAAGGTCCTAGGCCCCTTGACTCCGTTTCACTGAAGGCTAGTTTTCAACGTTTTGTGTTACATCATTCACCATGATTATCTGATGTAGGACACTGAGGGCCTTTTTACAAAGAAAAGTATTAATTTACTGCTGATTCTTTTTACAAAAGTAAAGCATTAAGGTATTTCTGTTTAGGCTAAAGGTTGGGGGCAGCAATAGTGGGGACAATCTTCTGTCACCATATATTTGGCTCCCTTTATCCTTCACTACCCTCCTTCCCTCTGGTAGCCATCATACTGTTGTCTGTGTCAATGAGTCTCAATTTGTTTTAATTCTAGTTTATCGAGCAATCACCAGCTGAGCAATTATGACGACATTGTTTTTTTCATTGGACATATAAACAAATACGAAACTCAATGTTTAAAAGTTCACAATCACTTCAGTGTGTGGTGATGCGCTATAAAGTGTGATCTTCATGTTTAATGTTCTAAAGTGTAACAAAACAGTGAATATTTTCAAGCCCAACTTACCATACATTGAAAATCCATGAAAAGGAATTACACCTAAAAAAAAAAATAAAGTATTTCTTTTCAATTAGTATGCCCACTGAATTATTAGGTAAACTTTAGAGGATTAAAACTGAAAATAGAAAGTTTTCCTATTTTTTGTTTCTACTTTGTTCATGAATGTCAGAAAGACTTAGTGATGGTAACTAACAAAAATAAATGCTTTTTAATATCTTTAAAATAGAAAACTAGAGATTTACAATATATATCCAGTTAATTTTCTATTGATAATGTTGACAAATTAAAACTTTGAATATATACTACAAAAACAGGGCAAAAATAGAAGGCAGTTCTCAGGACTAAGTTAAAGGACTAATTATATGGTCTCAGAAAGTGAATAGATTATATCCTTCCTGAAACAGATTTATCCTGTAAATTTGAGTACAATCTGTTAAAAGGAAAGGGAGCATTCCAAGGTACCCTTGTATAGATACATTCCTCTGTAAACTTATCAAAAATTTTATCGTAGAATGTGGTTTAGAAAAAGTATTGGCAGGAATATAGTACAAATTCAGTGTAATCTTTGGCAAGAATTATACACAAGTAAATGACACATCCACTTCAGAGAAATACTCAAAGCCTAACTTGGTGTGCTAAACATCTTGTCACATTGTAAGTGAAAAATCAGAATTTGTACAACTTAGGTTCAAAACAGAAGTTCTGCAATATACACACCATTGACTATCACTGTGCCAAGTCAGGCTGCAAACACATTACAGGAGAAAGCTGAGAAGTTTATGGTTTTGAAAAATAGTATAGAAATGCTTTAATCATCAACATGCTCAGAGGAAGGCCTTCCGAGGTCATCTAGAGTGAGTTATAATACATGCCTGTTCAGTCTCCCTTTAAAACACACCCAGCAGCAGGGCCTGCATGAGTTCCCGATGCAACCGGTTACAAATGTTGAACAGGTTTAACTCGGGGGAGTTATTCCTCGTGCTGGGTTGAGCTCTGGCTCCGTGGAAGCCTCACTTATTATTCCCAGGTCTGACCACAGAGGTCACACAGAACAAGTCTAACTTGTCCTCTTTGAAAACGTTCAGAAATATTGAGGACTTTGTTCTACTCCCCCCCCCCCC